>NC_040085.1:75990020-76293050 GCF_003369695.1 Bos indicus x Bos taurus
AAAATTCAAAATCTACTTGTAGGTGTTAACATACTTTCTTTCAGCAACAAATACAGCAACAAAACTTAAAAGAGTTAAGTAGAAGATTTAAGCAAACTTAATCAAATTAACCTAATTGAAACAGGCTTCCCAGGTGGCCCTAGTGGTAAGAACCCACTTGCCAATGCAGAAGACATAAGAGACGTGGTTCAATCCCTGGGTCTGGAAGATCTCCTGGAGGAGGGCATGGCAACCCACTGCAGTATTCTTGCCTGGAGAATCCCATGAACAGAGAAGACTGGCAGGCTACAGTCCATAGGGTTGCAAAGAGTCAGACATGACTGAAGCAACTTGGCACACAAGCACACACATGATATTTACCAAAACAGACAATATTTACAGTCATAAAGGAAGTCTTAACAAATGCTAAAAATAAAAACTGCTTAAGGTTCCTTACTTGCAGAATTAAAATTGTGTAAAGAAGAAAAACAAACTAGAAAATAGTAATTTGCTTCAAAGTTAAAGAACAGCCATGATCCAAACATGGTTTAAATGTATAACTGTAAATATTTTGGTCTGAATGAAAATATAACATATTATATTTGTATAACAGAGTTAAAGCAAAAGCTTACATGAAAATTTCTGGCTTTGGGGATACTAGTAGGAAAGGAGAAAGACTAAAAATACTTTGTATAAGATATAATGTCACAAAACTTGAAAGATAACAGCTAATCAATCTTTAACAGCAGAATTAAAAAACAGAGTACCAAAGACATAAAAAACAAACACTGAAAAGAAAATTAAAGCCAAGTTCCTTGTGAAGAACTGACACACACCTACCAGTGATGATCAAGGACTATCCTGGAGAATCGAACTGCGGGCTCCTGCATTGCAGGTGGATTCTTTACCAGCTGAGCTACCTGGGAAGCCCAACTTCTCACAAAGACTTAAAAACAATGACCATATAAACAACTTTATATCGATAAATTTGAAAATTTTAGCAATATGGGAAAATTCCTTGATAAACCACACTAACAAACGTAACAAGAAATCTAAATGGTTCTATATTAACTAGAGGTTGGATCTATAGTAAAAATATAAATTAAAAATAATATATCTTTTCACAAAACCCCCAGTACAGTGGATTCTTCCAACTGTTTTTGGCAGTAATACAAATGACTGAATAGTAATAAATCAGAGATTATCCTTACAAGTTTTATTAATAAAGCTTCAATTGCTTCAACAATAGTAACCTGAGAGCAACTGTTTGAATCTGAAGGAATTACAAATGTCTGTGCTATGATAAAACCTTTAACTATACTGGGATAATGATACCAATTACACTTATATTTAACTCACCTGTTTCACATGTACAAGTGGGTTGATCCTGAAGAGTTACTATTGAGTTTCCTAAACTAGGCAGGGGTGATTGTATTTACACTTGCTATTTCAGTTGTGATTTCTTTACTAAATAAGCCAAATCTAATATGAAGGTAATTATGGAAGGCTGAAAGCAAAAGATAAAACATGTGGATAGTAAAAAGTAAAGAAAGTAGTCAATGTAAACATTATAAAAATAAATCTTATTAAAAGTTGACAAAATATTGACAGTAATAGAAAGGTATAAATCAAGTAGAGAAACATCCAGTATATGATTAAAAAAACAGGGACCATTCCACAGTGTTTTATATGCACATAACAGCATAGCTTCAAAACATACAAAGCATATGTTGAGAGTGAGAGATAATGGAGCAAGAGTTGAGAAATCAAAAAAAAAGAAAAATCCAGGATCATACATGAAGAAGTTTACCAAGAGTAAGCATGCAAAAAAAGTAAAGACATAGAAGAGTTAAACAATATTAATCAAATTGACCTTGATATATATAAAATACTATACTCAAAAACTGTAGAATACACATTATTTTCAAATGCATGTGGGACGTTTACCAAGATTGATGATCTTGGTAAAGATCATTGGTAAAGATCATTTGTGGCTTCTGCTAAGCCACAAAGCATCTACACAAAACTTAAAACATACAAATTGCACAGTGGGTACCCTTCCAATTTCCACTCTGACATGTAGATCTTGTACTCCCACTCTCACAAAAAGAAAAAAACTACACTGAAAAGCAATGAGTTTTCTTCCGTTCACTTTAGTCATTCAGTCTTGTCAGACTCTTTGCAACCCCATGGACCACAGCACGCCAGACCTCCCTGTTCATCACCAGCTCCCGGAGTTCATCCAAACCCATGTTCATCGAGTCGGTGATGCCATCCAACCATCTCATCCTCTGTCGTCCCCTTCTCCTCCTGCCCTCAATCTTTTCCAGCATCAGGGTCTTTTCAAATGAGTCAGTTCTGCACATCAGGTGGCCAAAGTATTGGAGTTTCAGTTTCAACATTAGTCCTTCCAATGAACACCCAGGACTGATCTTCTTTAGGATGGACTCCTTGCAGTCCAAGGAAATCACAAGAGTCTTCTCCAACACCACAGTTGAAAAGCATCAATTCTTTGGCCCTCAGCTTTCTTTATAGTCCAACTATCACATCCATGCACGAGCAATGGAAAAACCATAGCCTTGACTAGATGGACCTTTGTTGGCAAAGTAATGTCTCTGCTTTTCAATATTTTGTCTAGGTTGGTCATAACTTTCCTTCCAAGGGGTAAACATCTTTTAATTTCATGGCTGCAATCACCATCTGCAGTGATTTTGGAGCCCAGAAAAATAAAGACAGCCACTGTTTCCACTGTTTCCCCATCTATTTGCCATGAAGGGATGGGACCAGATGCCATGATCTTCGTTTTCTGAATGTTGAGCTTTAAGCCAATTTTTTTCACTCTCCTCTTTCCCTTTCATCAAGAGGCTCTTTAGTTCTTCTTCACTTTCTCCCATAAGGGTGGTGTCATCTGCACACCTGAGGTTATCGATATTTCTCCCGGCAATCTTGATTCCAGCTTGCGCTTCTTCCAGCTCAGCATTTCTCATGACGTACTCTGCATATAAGTTAAATAAGCAGGGTGACAATATACAGCCTTGATGTACTCTTTTTCCTATTTGGAACCAGTCTGTTGTTCCACGTCCAGTTCTAACTGTTGCTTCCTGACCTGCATACAGATTTCTAAAGAGGCAGGACAGGTGCTCTGGTATTCCCATCTCTTTCAGAATTTTGCACAGTTTATTGCGATCCACACAGTCAAAGGCTTTGGCATAGTCAATAAAGCAGAAATAGATGTTTTTCTGGAACTGTCTTGCTTTTCCCATGATCCAGCGGATCTTGGCAATTTGATCTCTGGTTCCTCTGCCTTTTCTAAAACCAGCTTGAACATCAGGAAGTTCACAGTTCACATATTGCTGAAGCCTGGCTTGGAGAATTTTGAGCATTACTTTACTAGTGTGTGAGATGAGTGCAACTGTATGGTAGTTTGAGCATTCTTTGGCATTGCCTTTCTTTGGGATTGGAATGAAAACTGACCTTTTCCAGTCCTGTGGCCACTGCTGAGTTTTCCAAATTTGCTGGCATATTGAGTGCAGCACTTTCACAGCATCATCTTTTAGGATTTGAAATAGCTCAACTGGAATTCCATCACCCCCACTAGCTTTGTTCATAGTGATGCTTCCTAAGGCTCACTTGACTTCACATTCCAGGATGTCTGGCTCTAGGTGAGTAATCACACCATCATCATTATCTGGGTGGGGAAGATCTTTTTTGTACAGTTCTGTGTATTCTTGCCACATCTTATTAATATCTTCTGCTTCTGTTAGGTCCATACCATTTCTTTCCTTTATTGAAACCATTTTTGCAGGAAATGTTCCCTTGGTATCTCTAATTTTCTTCTCTAGTCTTTCCCATTCTATTGTTTTCCTCTATTTCTTTGCATTGATTGCTGAGGAAGGCTTTCTTATCTCTCCTTGCTATTCTTTGCATTCAATGGGTCTATCTTTCCTTTTCTCCTTTGCTTTTGGCTTCTCTTCTTTTCACAGCTATCTGTAAGGCCTCCTCAGACAACTATTTTGCTTTTTGGCATTTCTTTTTCTTGGGGATGGTCTTGATTCCTGTTTTCTGTACAGAGAAATGAGGCCACAGGACCGACTGGAGAGACTGGCTAATACAGAGAATACAAATGAGCTTACCTGAAGCAGAGTGGCAGGAGCCAGTAACACATAAACAATGACTTCAGCAAATTTGTGAAGCCTAAGTGTAGACTACCACCAGTGTTCAAAACTCATGGGGGCCCATTATAAAGGGAGCTTCTGCACTGCCATAAGTCTGACCTCCTAGAAACCTACCATATTCTCACAGTAGAGACTAGGAAAAAATTCATCATGTTTGACCAAGAAATGTGACCTTTCTGATATATGGAAAGAGTTATAGTCACCATTTTGAAATACACCCGAAGTGTCCTCAAAGTAAAGGTCTAGTCAACAAGGTAAAAGACTTCATTCACCATAGCCTTTTTCAACTTGAGGGAAGGGAAATTACCCAACTTCAGCTTCCTCCAGCCTTCTTATCTCACCTAGGGGAAGAAGGGTGCAGCTTAAATGCACGAAATTCACAGCCCAGAAGCACAAGACCATTGTAAGACTGAGACCTCACCTTAAGACTAGAGAACGCTTCCCATCCTCCCACACCTTATACCATCTCAAAGGTGCTCCTGTAATAAGCAGATTATAACGGAAATAACTACAGGCATAGGCTCTATTTAAGGGGTTTCTCAGAAAATCCTAAGAGGACATGGGAAACAGACATAAGAACATTAGAGGAAATTGAAACCTCTGACACCTACACTAAAGGAAACAGTAAATACAGACTAACACCTAATCAGATAAACAATAAAGGCTTATTTACTTCAGTTTCTATTAAACTTCATATCTGGTTTTCAACAAAAAAGTTGCAAGGCATGCTAACAGGCAGGGGGAAAAACAAAACAGTCTGAAAGGAAAAAACAAGCAAAAGAACCAGAGTCAGATATGGCAGAGTTTTTTGGAATTATCTGGGAATTTAAAATAATTATGATCTATATGCTAAGGGTAACAGAAAAAGTTGACAACATGCAAGAAGAGATTAGTAACATAAACAGAAAGATGGTAAGAAAGAATCAAAAGGAAACCACAGAAATAAAAAACACTGTAACAGAACTGGTATATTTAAAATGGATAACCAACAACATCCTACTATATAGCACTGGGAACTCTGCTCAGTAAAATGTGGCAGCCTGGATGTGAGGGGAGTTTGGGGGAGAATGGATACATGCATATGTATGGCTGAGTCCCCCTGTCATCCACCTGAAACTATCAGACATTGTTAATTAGTTATACTCCAATATAAAAAGTTATAAAAAAAGACACTGTAACAGATAAGAATGTTTCTGATGGGCTCATGCTTAGACTGATGGGTCAAGGAAAGAATCAGTGAGCTTGCAGTCAGTTGGAAGGACTGATGCTGAAGCTGAAGCTCCAATACTTTGGCCACCTGCTGTGAAGAACGGACTCATTGGAAAAGACCCTGATGCTGCAAAAGATTGAAGGCAGGAGGAGAAGGGGACGACAGAGGATAAGATGGTTGGATGGCACCACTGACTTGACGGACATGAGTTTGAGCGAGCTCCAGGAGTTGGTGGACAGGGAAGCCTGGCATGCTACAGTCCATGGGGTTGCAAAGAGTTGGTCACGACTGAGCGACTGGACTGAACTGAACTGAACATCCAAACAATAGAATACTATTCAGTGCTTAAATAATAAAGCTACCAAGATATGGAAGGACACAAACAAACTTAAATGTATATTACTAAGTGAAAGAGCCAATCTGGAAAGGCTGTACATTGTAAGACTTTAACAATACAATATTCTAGAAAAGGCACAATTTTGGAGACAATAAAAACATCATTGCGGGTGGGGGGCAGAAATCAGTGGTTGAAGAGTTAGGTAAAGGAGGGTGAACAGGGCACAGAGGATTGTTACAGCAATAGAACTATTCCATATGCTACACTGGTGAATATATGTCATTATACATTTGTCCAAACCCAAATGATGTATAACATCAAGAGTGAACCCTAGTGTAAACTACAGACTTTGGATAATAATGACAAGTAATGCAGGTTCATCGATGATAACGAATGTGCCACTCAGATGCAGGATGTCGATGGTGGGGGAGACTATACTCATGTGCAGGCAGCAGGGTGTGGTATGTGAGAACACTGTACTTTTCACTCAATTTTGCTGTAAAAAAAACTGCTGTAAAAAAAAGACAATCTATTAAATATTTCAACAACAAAGAAAATTAAATAATATTTTGAATTAAAATAAAAACATATATCGCAATATGTAGAACACCACTAGAGCAATACTTAGAAGGAAAGTTATAGAATTACATGCCTAAATTAAGAAGTAATAGGGAGAAATATGCAGCAATACAATAATAGAAGGGGATTTCAATACCCTATTTTCCTCATCTGGACAGAAAATCAACAGGGAAACATCAGACTTAAGGTACATGTGATATCTGATGGACTTATCATATATATATGCAGAACATTTCTTCAAAAACAGCAGAATACACATTCTTCTCAAGAGCACAGGGAACATTCTCCAGCACAGATTATATGCTGAGCCAAAAGCAAGTCTCAACAAATTTAAGAAAGTTAAAATCATATCAAGCATCTTTTCCAACCACTGTGGTATAAAACTAGAAATCAATTACAAAAAGAAAACTGGAAAATTCACAGATAAGTGGAGATCAAACAACATGCTATAACAACCAATGGGTCAAAGAAGAAATCAAAAAAATATCTTGAGAGAAATGAAAATGGAAAGACAACATACCAAAATTTACAGGATGCAGCAAAAGCAGTTCTAAGAGGAAAGTTCATGACAGTAAGTGGCTACATTAAGAAACAAGAAAAATCTCAAATAAACAACCACCCTTTACACCTCAAGGAAACAGGAAAAGAACAAATTAACTCCAAAGTTCACAGATGGAAGCAAACAACAAAGATCAGAGTACAAATAAATGAAATAGAGACTAAACAGAAAATAGAAAAGACGAATAAAACTAAAAGTTTATTTTTTGAAAAGATAAACTAAAGAAAACTTTAGCTAGATTTATAAAGAAAAAAAGAAACAGCAGCCAAATAAAACTAGAAATGAAAGAGGAGATGTTATAACTGACACCACTGAAATACGAAAGATTGTAAGACAACAATATGAACAATCGTATGTTAACAAAATGGACAATGTAGGGAAAAAATGGATAAATTCCTAGAAACACAATCTACCATCTACTTTGGCCACCTGACGTGAAGAGCTGACTCACTGGAAAAGACTCTGATGATGGGAAAGATTGAGGGCAAGAGGAGAAGGGGGTGACAAAGGATGAGATGGTTGGATGGCATCACCAACTCAATAGACATGAGCTTGAGCAAACTCCAGGAGACAGCGAAAGACAGGGAAGCCTGGCATGCTACAGTACATGGGGTCACGAAGAGTCAGACATGACTTAGCAACTGAATAACCACCATCTACCAAGACTGAATCATGAAGAAACAGAAAAGTTGGACAGATAATTACTAGTAAGGAGTGTGTGTTAGTCACTCAGTCATGTCTGGCTTTGCAACCACATGGACTGTATAGCTTGCCAGGTTCTTCTGTCCATGGAATTCTCCAGGCAAGAATACTAGAGTGGGTTGCCATTCCTTTCTCCAGGGGACCTTCCCAACCCAGGGATTGAATCCAGTTCTCCTGCATTGCAAGCATATTCTTTACTGTCCGAGTCACCAGGGAAGCCCCACTAGTTAGGAGACTGAATCAGTAATCTAAAGTGAGTGGAAGTCACTCATTCGTGTCCAACTCCTTGGGAACCCATGGACTATACAGTCCATGGGATTCTCCAGGCCAGAATACTGGAGTGGGTAGCCTATCCCTTCTCCAGGGATCTTCCCAATCCAGGAATCAAACTAGGGTCTCCTGCATTGCAGGCAGATTCTTTACCAGCGGAGCTACCAGGAGTAATCCAAGTAGTAATCCAAAACCTCTCAACAAAGAAAAGTCTAGAACCAGATGTCTTCACTGCTGAGTTTTACCAAACATTTAAAGAAGAATTAACACCAATTATTCTCAAACTTTTCCAAAAAATACAAAAGGAAGGAACATTTCCAAAGTCATTTTACAAAGACATCATTACCAATACCAAAAATAGACAAGGTCACTATAAGAAAACTACAATCCAATTCTCTCTAATGAATATCAATGCAAAAATACTCAATAAAGCAGCAAATCAAATTCAACAATATATTAAAAAGGTCATACAATATGATCAAGTGGGATTTACTCCAGGATAAGTCAGAGAGAGAGAGAGACAAATATTGTATGATCTCACTTATATGCAGAATCTAAAACCAAATCCAGTGATACAGAGAACAGATTGTATTTTCCAGAGGCAAGGGTTGGGGGTTGGGTACAATGGGTGAAGGGATAAAAGATACAAACTTCCATTTATTTATAAGATAAAATAATCCTGAGGATATAACATACAGCATGGATACTACAGTTAACAATACTATATTGTATTCAAAAGTTAAGAGAATAGATCTTAAAAGTACTCATCATAAGAAAAAATATTTGTCATTATGTGTGGTAAAGGATCTTAACTAAACCTCTTGTGGTAATCATTTCACAGTATGTACACATATCAAATCATTATGTTGTATACCTAAAATTAATACAATGTTATATGTCAATTACATCTCAATTAAAAAAGAAACAATAAAGGTCTCAAATCAATTATCTCAATTTCCACCTCAAGAAACTAGAAAGATAACAGCAAATTAAATCCAAAGTAAATAGATTAAAGAAAGTAATAAACATCAGAGTGAAAATTAATGAAATAAGAAACAGAAAACAGGACTTTCCTGGTGGTCTAGCAGTTAAGACTCCAGGTTTCTACCGCAAGTGGTGTGGGTTTGATCCTTGGTTAGGGAACTAAGATCCCACATGCCACATGGCCAGGCAACACACACACACACACACACACACACACACACACGGGGAGAGAGAGAGAGAGAGAAACAGAGAGAGAGAAACAAAGAGGGGAAAAAAAAAGTACACAAAAACAAATGCTGGCCTTTTTTTGACAAAGCCAGTAATAATCATACACCTCCAGTCATACTGATCAGAAAGAAAGACAAAAATTACCAACATGAGGAACGGTTGAAGGATGATGCCATGGTTTCTATGGTTACTGAAAGGATAATAAAAAATAATATGAACTTTGTGCCTATAAATTAGACAACTTAGAGATGAAATGGACACACTCGTTGAAAGACACAAACTGTGAAAGTTAACACAAGAGGAAATGGATGACCTAGATAGTCCTGTATCTTTCCAAGAAATTGAAATTGGAACTTAAAACTTTCCCACAAGGAGAACTCCAGACCCACACTGATTTTACTTATGAATACTATAAAAAAATACAAGAAAGAAAAAGAACAATTCTATATAAACTTTCAAGAAAACTGAAGAGGAGAAAATATGACCCAACTAGTTCTTTGCAGCCAGCATTACCCTGATGTGAAAATCAGTTTACAACATTAATACAAAATTTCAGACCAATGTCCCTCCCAAATACAGATGGCAAAATCCTAAACAAAATGTTAGCAACTGAATTCAACAATGTATAAAAAGGATAATATAACATGACCAAATGAAATTTATCCTATGGACACAAGCTTGGTCTGAAAATCAATCAGTGTATATTACCATATTAACAAACTAAAAATGAATAATCATAATGAAACAGGAAGACAAGAGTACACAGCCATCTTGGAAGAAGACCGAGGAAATGCCTGGAGCAAAGAAAACTACAAGCCCACTACAACAAAGTGCCCGAGGGCTTAGGTCTTTGAGACAATAACTAGAGATCTACAAAAGTACCAGATTATTTCTGTTCCATTGATGTATATACAGTTTCCAAAGGACAAAAGCTGGACTGTAAACCCACCACACAGTAGAATCACAGAACTCCCAGTTTCCTGAGAGATAAAGGCTGACACACAATCCTAAGTTGTATTTGAAGGAAGCAGACCCCGACCAGATGAAAACTGCTGACTGCAAGCATGCAGACCTCAGACCAACTGAAACCAGTATGTTGACGAAGCTCAGAATTTCACTTTTATGCCAACCAACCTGAGAAATGATGCCAAGCTAATCAGGCATCCTGTGGCCCCCTCCTTCACACTGCCTTTAAAATCCTATTTCTGAATGTCCTTGGGGAGCTGGGACTCGTTCACCTTCTCCCTTGGCACACATTATCCCTCCAATAAAAACTATTGCTTGCCTAAAAATCTTTTGGGAACAATATTCATTTTTGTGGTATTTCTGTCCAAGAATCTAGAGCAAGGCCAGTAACAATATGATCACATCAATAGATCAGAAAAATCATTTGACCAAACCCAACATCCAATCCTATTAACTCCCAGATAACTGACAATAGGGGGGACTTTTCAACATGAGAAAGGAGATCTGTGGGAAAATCTACAACTAATGGTAGCTTCCAATGGTAAAAGATTGAATATCTTCCCTCTAAGATCAGAAACAAGACAAGAACGTCTACTCTCGTTATCTCTATTCCACATTGAACTAGAGGTTCTGAGCAGTGCAATCAGGCAAGAAAGAGAAATAAAAGGATTCCAGATAAGAAAGGAAGACTTAAATTTGTCTTTATTTATAGATAACATTTATAGAGGTCTATGTAGAAATCTGAGGGAATCTACAAAAAAAACCTACTAGACCTAATGAGTTTAGTAAGCTCAAAGGATGCAAGATGAATATGCAGTAGTCAATTCTGTTTTTATAATACTAGCAACGAACAACTGGAAATTAAAAATTTTAAGGGGTATTATTACAGAGTGAAACAGTTAAGTACTTAGCAATGATTCTGACAAAAGTTGTGAAAAACATGTAACTTAAAACTATAAATATTGAGAGAAATTGACACCAACCTAAATAAGTGGAGGGATCTTATTCATCAATTAAATAATTAACATCATTAATTGTCAATTTTCCCCATAGGTCAATCACAAGGTTTTTCTTGTAGAATTTGACAAACTGATTCTAAAATTCACATAGAAATGTAGAAGATCTAGAATAGCCAATCCACTTTGAAAAAGAAGAAAAAAATTGGAGGACTACCACTTTCTGATTTTAAGACATATAAAGTCACAGTACTCAAAACAGAGGGGTATTTGTGTAACAATCAGTTCAGTTCAATCGCTCAGTTGTGTTCGACTCTTTGAGACCCCATGAACCGCAGCATGCCAGGCCTCCCTGTCAATCACCAACTCCTGGAGTCTACTCAAACTCACGTGCAATGAGTCAATGATGCCATCTAACCATCTCATCCTCTGTCGTCCCCTTCTCCTCCTGCCTTCAATCTTTCCCAGCATCAGGGTCTTTTCAAATGACTCAGCTCTTCGTGTCAGGTGGCCAAAGGACTGGAGTTTCAGCTTCAACATCAGTCCTTCCAATGTATATTCAGGACTGATCTCCTTTAGGATGGACTGGTTGGATCTCCTTCCAGTCCAAGGGACTCTCAAGAGTCTTCTCCAACACCACAGTTCAAAAGCATCAATTCTTTGGAGCTTAGCTTTCTTTATAGTCCAACCCTGACATCCATACATGACCACTGGAAAAACCATAGCCTTGACTAGATGGACCTTTGTTGGCAAAGTAATGTCTCTGCTTTTTCATATGCTGTCTAGGTTGGTTATAACTTTCTTTCCAAGGAGTAAGCGTCTTTTAATTTCATGGCTGCAATCACCATCTGCAGTAATTTTGGAGCCCCAAAAAATAAAAGTCTGACACTGTTTCCCCATCTATCTGCCATGAAATGATGGGACCGGATGCCATGATCTTAGTTTTCTGAATGTTGAGATTTAAGCCAACTTTTTCACTCTCCACTTTCACTTTCATCAAGAGGCTCTTTACTTCTTCACTTTCTGCCATAAGGGTGGTGTCATCTGCATATCTGAGGCTACTGATATTTCTCCCAGCAATCTTGATTCCAGCTTGTGTTTCTTCCAGTCAAGCGTTTCTCATGATGTACTCTGCATAGAAGTTAAATAAGCAGGGTGACAATATACAGCCTTGACGTATTCCTTTTCCTATTTGGAACCAGTCTGTTGTTCCATGTCCAGTTCTAACTGTTGCTTCCTGACCTGCATACAGATTTCTCAAGAGGCAGGTCAGGTGGTCTGGTATTCCCATCTCTTTCAGAATTTTGCACAGTTTTTTTGTGATCCACACAGTCAAAGGCTTTGGCATAGTCAATAAAGCAGAAATAGATATTTTTCTGGAACTCTCTTGCTTTTTCCATGATCCAACGGATCTTGGCAACTTGATCTCTGGTTCCTCTGCCTTTTCTAAAACCAGCTTGAACATCTGGAAGTTCACAGTTCACATACTGTTGAAACCTGGCTTGGAGAATTTTGAGCATTACTTTGCTAGCGTGTGAGATGAGTGCAATTGTGCAGTAGTTTGAGCGTTCTTTGGCATTGCCTTTCTTTGGGATTGGAATGAAAACTGACCTTTTCCAGTCCTATGGCCACTGCTGAGTTTTCCAAATTTGCTGGTATATCGAGTGCAGCACTTTCACAGCATCATCTTTCAGGATTTCAAATAGCTCAACTGGAATTCCATCACTTCCACTAGCTTTGTTCGTAGTGATGCTTCCTAAGGCCCACTTGACTTCACATTCCAGGATGTCTGGCTCTAAGTGAATGATCACACCATCATCATTATCTGGGTCATGAAGATCTTTTTTGTACAGTTCTTCTGTGTATTTTTGCCACCTCTTCTCAATATCATCTGCTTCTGTTAGGTCCATACCATTTCTGTCCTTTATTGAGCCCATCTTTGCATGAAATGTTCCCTTGGTATCTCTAATTTTCTTGAATAGATCTCTAGTCTTTCTCATTCTGTTGTATTCCTCTATTTCTTTGTACTGATCACCGAGGAAGGCTTTCTTATCTCTCCTTGCCATTCTTTGGAACTCTGCATTCAAATGGGTCTATCTTTCCTTTTCTCCTTTGCTTTTGGCTTCTCTTCTTTTCACAGCTATTTGTAAGGCCTTCTCAGACAAAGGTTTTTCTTTTTTGCATTTCTTTTTCTTGGGGATGGTCTTGATCCCTGTCTCCTGTACAATGTCATGAACCTCCGTCCATAGTTCATCAGGCACTCTGTTTATCAGATCTAGTCCCTTAAATCTATTTCTCACTTCCACTGTATAATCATAAGGGATTTGATTTAGGTCATACCTGAATGCTCTAGTGGTTTTCCCTACTTTCTTCAATTTCAGTCTGAATTTGGCAATAAGGAGTTCATGATCTGAGCCACAGTCAGCTCCTGGTCTTGTTTTTGCTGACTGTATAGAGTTTCTCTATCTTTGGCTGCAAAGAATATAATCAATCTGATTTCAGTGTCAACCATCTGGTGATGTCCATGTGTAGAGTCTTCTCTTGTGTTGTTGGAAGAGGGTGTTTGCTATGACCAGTGTGTTCTCTTGGCACAAATCCATCAGCCTTTGCCCTGCTTCATTCTGTACTCTAAGGCCAAAGTTGCCTGTTACTCCAGGTGTTTCTTGTCTTTCTACTTTTGCATTCCAGTTCTCTATAACGAAAAGGACATCTTTTTTGGGTGTTCTAAAACTATTAACAATAGACAGATCAATAGACCAGAACAGAACGACTAGAAATAGACCCACACAAATATGGCAACAGATTTTTGACAAAGGTAAATCACTGGAGAAAGGATAGCCTTTTTATATACAGTGCTGGAACAACTGAATGGAAAACAAAAGAACTTAATTTCATATCTTGCATCACATAAAAAAAATAGTGTAAAATAGACCACAGACCAATATGTAAAGCCAAAAACTATAAAACTTCTGTAAGTAAACACAGGAGAAATCTTTTAAACTGAGAGCTGAAGGTTAAGCAAAAATTTCTTAGATGTGGCAGTGAATAAAAAATTCATGAAAGAACAAAGGGATAAGCTGAACTTCATCAAACCTACAAGCTTCTCTTTAAAATATTTTATTAAGAGAATTAAGAGACAAGCCAGACTGGGGTAAAATATTTTTAAAATGTATATTTGCTCAAGGACTATTCAAAATATATTTTTTTAAAAAACCTCAAAACTCAGTAAGAAACAAATCCTCAAGAAATAGGCAAGAGATCTGAACATATACTTTACCAAAGAAGATACATGGAAGGCTAATAAGCACAGAAAAAGATGCTCAACATCACTAGTAATAGGAAAATGCAAAATTAGCCACAATGTATATCACTACACACTTATTAGAATGGCTAAAATTTAAAAGACTGACCATACCAACTCATCGTAAAGATGCAGAGGGATTAGAATTCTGATATATATATTGCTGATAGAAATGTAGAATGGTACAACCACTTTGGAAAACAGTTCTGCAGTTTCTTAAAAAGTTAAACATTCAACTACTATATATCCAGTCATTCCACTCTCAAGTTTTTACCCAAGAGAAAAAAAAGCCCAGGTTCATACAAAGATATATGGAGGCTCATAGCAACTTCATTTGTTTAATAGTCTTAAAGTGGAAATGAAAAAAATGTTCACCTATCGACTGGAAAACAGATAGCAAATCATGGTGGTTTCAGGGATGTACACATATATAAAAATTTAGCTAGTTATGTTACAGAAATCATAAGTCTGTGTGCCCAACACACAGTGAGGCCCATCAATACTAAACATTAGAGTTTGGAACAGAGAAAGGTTCATTACAGATTCATACAAAGAGATGGGTGGTTCATGCACTAAGAACTTCAAAGTTACTGAAAGCTTCCAGCAAGTCCATGTAAAAGCCAAAGGTGAGGGATGGGTGTGGTTAGTTATTGCAGACTTCTCGGTATCAGATGCTTTGTTCTTGAGGTCCGGTCATGGTCAGGTAATGATGTTTCTGCAAATCTCTACCAGATGAATGTTATTCTCTGTCCTGACCAGAAAGGGCAAAGTCCCAAGGCACAACTTTCACCCTCCAAGGTTCCAGCCCTGGCTAAGAGAAGGCAGATCTCAGTTGACAGCTCCTTCAGGGCCAGGTACCTACATCCTGCCCACTTGTCATGCCTGAGGGAGCCAGGCATCCATCTCAACTGGCCCTCAGTCTCCTCAGACCACCCACATGGGGAGACCAGGTCTCACAGACTATGACCAGACAGATGGCCACTGCCATTAAGTTGCAGAGACAAGGATGGGGAAGAGGTTCACCGCTGCCTCAAGGCCTGGACCAAGGCTAGTGGAGGGCCTTAATGAGGGCTCTGGAGCCCTGCAGGACATAGGGCCCAGGCTGTTTCCTGGGCCTTCCAGCTGACCTGCTGGCCCAAGGCTTGGGTGAGCTGGAGGCCCTCCAGGAGAAGGCCTGGTTCTGCCTCTTACCTCACTCTCCACCTGATGACCACCGCACCACCCACCCTTGACTGAATCACTTTCCCCAGTGGTCCCTCACTGAGATACCAGTGGGCAGGGCCCACTGAAAACCCAGAGCAATGGCTGAGCAAGACCTGTTGCCTTAGTTACAGGGTGCAGAACAGTGAGGCACAGCAATGGCTGCCTGCTAGGAGCTGTGCTCTTTCTGCTCTGTTGCAGTTACACAATGTATTATGTGTAGTTTGCTATAGAATAAATAAACTGCAATAAAGCTGTTTTATTAAAATAAAATTTAAAGGGATGAAAAATTATACTGTATTAAACTATTAGCACTCTCTGTCTCTCTCTCTCTCTCTCACACACACACACACACCCTATTTACTCTTTACTGCAGGAGTTCAGCAAAAATGCAGTTAACACCCTCTTAGACTTCCTCATGGAAACAGACTTATATGTTATATCCCTTTTAGGAACAGCCAGCAGCTGGCTTTAGTAAAATTTTATCAGCCCATGGTGGGAACAAGTTACTGAAAATTTAGTTTTGCCTATTTGTTCAGGACCAATACCAAGAAGTGAAACAGGCCTGATCTCTCAATTTCCATAGCCTCTTCCAATATGCTGACCCCCTAAGCTTCTCTCTTCCAAATTAAATTCCCTTCGCCCCAGGGTACCCTTCTGCTGCTGTCTCTTCCCTACACTTCCTCACGCCTCCCCTCCAAACCACTTCAGTTGCCTGCTCAGTTCCCTCTGTTGTCACTCTATTTTTCCTGTACTTCTCCCTCTGGCCAGCTTCCAGACCCTGGAACCCCAGCCCCAGTCCCTTATACCGGGACAGCACTGAGGAACCGCCCCTTTTCTCAGGTCCAGGGCGGCAGCCGCCCAACCCAGAAAGCTGGGTTCCCGCCTTGGAAGAGGGTTTGCTTCGGAAGCAGATTTTCATACTCAAGCCTCTATCACCCACCTTCCTAAGACCGCACAGAGCTGCACTGCAGCCCTCCGAAAGGCCGCATGGAGAGCGGTGTGGGCCAGGTGCATGCGACTGCGCCCTCCTGCGGCTCAGGCTGCAGGTGCTCCTGGCCCGCCCGCAGGCTCCGCGCAAATCTGGCCCAAAGTGGGGCTTCCCCAACGTCCCCAGCGCACGTAGCGCCTTTGAGGGTGGCTCAGGGTCTGGCCTCCAGCTGCACTGGCGTCATTCCTGTACATCCTAAGAAGCTCTTGGTTTCCAGACACCTACAGAGAGCAGGGTGGATTCCAAGAAAATCAGCCCTTCATCCAAGATACCTGGTACTATCATGGTTACGTGAAAGGGCTCCCAATTCTCTGGTTGTCCAGCATTGGAGAGCCTTTCGAGGGATGCCACAGATAAATGACCTCACTGATGAAATTGGGCCCTGAAGCACTCTACCACATTTGAACACCAGTTGTGTTAGGTAAGATAGTAACAAGAGTCAGTTTTCATGAAATGCAGCTTTGAGGAAGACAGAACTATGTCAGAAGCTGGAGTTCAAGGCAGAGAGTTTAAAACTGCCACAATGCCACAAAACTGCCATTCCCCTGGCTGCTGGACTCACTGGCCCTTTGTGGAGTGTGCTTATGGTGGTGGACAATTACAGTTTCAACTATTCAAATGTCTCCAAGGCCACAGAAGATATATTAAATGTGCCTAATGTAACAGATCCAATCTGTCTACTGCTATGCCTTCACGTTTCTGTAACTGGGACTGAGATTTGGAACCAGGGGAATCTTAATGTCAACCTAGACATGAGTCAACTTCTTGACAACTTCGAGTCAAGGGAAGTGTTCATCTGTACCCCCGTTTGCCATGTTTCTGGGCATCTGTTTGTGTGCAAGGACTTTTCTAATGTATTTAAGTTGGCTTGAATCTCAGGGATATGCTACCATCATTTTGGGCAAGCCTCAAAGTAAATCAATTGCTTTCATTTTGCAGTGGTCATTGTTCAACAAGGGTCATAATCTTGTTATGTCTCATACATAGGAATTCTGTTTATGTGAGAAAAAACACTGCATCATGAATGCCTATAATACAAGTACCAGTGCTCCTGGCAACTGCTGCTATGGAAGTTACTTTAACCTCATTCATCACAAGGGACTCTGTGTAATGAATACACCAGCTTCTCAAAACATCAGCCATCAGAATAATGTCATAATAAGGAAGCGGAAGTTGAAAAAGTACGCTGTGACTGTGGATCAGAATGTCAGTGCAGAAAGGATCCTTGTGTACTTCTTGTAAATTGAAACCTTGGGCAGGCTGCTTTTGGATCTTGCCATGTAAAATGTAAGTCTGCTTCTCTTAGAATGCTCTATAGAGCACAAGAATGTAACCTTCCTGAGTGGTACAATGGAAGTTCAAGGTGACGCCCTGGCAATTTCTATGTGCAAGATGGGATGCCTTGTGGTGACACCATCTACTGCTATCACAAAATGTGTAACAACCACAATAAACTAGGTCAATACATTTTTTATCATAAAGCAAGGAGTGCCCCCTGAGCAGATACAAAACAATTAATGCACAAGGAGATCACTGAGGCCAATATGGTGTGGAAATTCAACATACAAAAGATGTCTTTCTTCAAATGTTTTGTGTGAAAGAGTAAAGCGTGAATACATAAACAATTCCCAATCTAAAGTAACACAATGCCATAATTCAGACAACACTGTTAAAGGTATCAAGTATTAGGAAGCCAGCTCCCACTTTGGGAAGGATACAGTTGATATTGGAGAAGTAAAAGATGGCACCCTGTGTGCTATAGGCAAGGTATGTATAAGGAGCTGTGTCCGTTATTCGACCCTCAACTCTGTAAATTAGAGAAATGTCATTAAGAGAGGAGTATGCAATGATGAAAAACATTGCAACTACTGGTTGGAGTATTGTGACTTTACATGGAGAATGCAAAATAATGAAGCTTGTAGATAATGACAGAAGAGTACATTTTCATAACTACAATGTAGAGAAAAACCTCAAACAAGACACAAAAAAGCATTAATAATGGAGGAGACTGACAAACCAAGCAATGTTAAAATTAGAAACACTTGATCATTTTTCAGTTCAGTTCAGTTGCTCAGTTGTGTCCAACTCTTTGCGACCCCATGGACTGCAGCACACCAGGCCTCCCTGTCCATCACCAACTCCCGGAGTCCACCCAAACTCATGTCCATTGAGTCGGTGATGCCATCCAACCATCTCATCCTCTGTCTTCCCCTTCTCCTCCTGCCCTCAATCTTTCCCAGCATCAGGGTCTTTTCAAATGAGTCAGCTCTTCGCATCAGGTGGCCAAAGGATTGGAGTTTCAGCTTCAAAATCAGTCCTTCCAGTGAACACCCAGGACTGATTTCCTTCAGAATGGACTGGTTGGATCTCCTTGCAGTCCAAGGGACTCTCAAGAGTCTTCTCCAACACCATAGTTCAGAAGCATCAATTCTTTGGCACTAAGCTTTCTTTATAGTCCAACTCTCACATCCATGCATGACCACTGGAAAAACAACGGCCTTGACTCAACAGACCTTTGTTGACAAAGTAATGTCTCTGCTTTTTAATATGCTGTCTAGGTTGTTCATAACCTTTTATTAAAAGGAGCAAGCATCTTTTAATTTCATGGCTGCAATCACCATCTGCAGTGATTTTGGAGCCCAGAAAAATAAAGTCAGCCACTGTTTCCACTGTTTCCCCATCTATTTGCCATGAAGATGGGTCCGGATGCCATGATCTGAATGTTGAGCTTTAAGCCAACTTTTTCACTCTCCTCTCTCACCTTCATCTTTAGTTCTTCTTCACTTTCTGCCATAAGGGTCGTGTCATCTGCATATCTGAGGTTACTGATATTTCTCCCGGCAATCTTGATTCCAGCTTGTGCTTCTTCCAGCCCAGCGTTTCTCATGATCATTTTAAGTCACCATTAAAGGGTAAGAAGGCAAGCCAGAGTGGACTTACACCCTGGCTTTAAAGATACATTTAAAAACAATACATGTAAGGACTCTTGTCCATGCATACAAAGGACTCTTCTGACTCTGGGAGACAAACAGACAAAACATACTTCACAAAAATGGACACACTTCACAAAAAAGAATATTCAAATAGTCAATAGTCGCAGGAAAGAATGCTTAATTAACATCACTAAATCATCAGGAAATACAAATTTCAGCCTCAACAAGATACACAAGACGGGTGGTAGTGGTGCTGCTCAGTCACCTAGTCATGTTCGACTCTTTGTGACCCCGTGGACTGCTGCAAGATAGGCCTCCCTGTCCCTCACCATCTCCCAAAGTTGGCTTTTCACATCAAGTGGCCAAAGTATTAGAGCTTCAGCATCAGTTCTTCCAACGAATATTCAGGCTTGATTTCCTTTAAGATTGCTTGGTTTGATCTGCTTGCTGTCCAAGGACATTCAAAAGAGCCTTCTCCAGCACCACAGTTCAAAAGCATCAATGCTTTGGCGCTCAACCTTCTTTATGGTCCAACTCTCATATACGTACATATAGTCAAAACTATAGTTTTGACTATATGGACCTTTGTCAGCAAAGTGATGTCTCTGCTTTTTAATATGCTGTCTAGGTTTGTCATAGCTTTCCTTCCCAGGAGCAGTGTCTTTTAATTTCATGGTTGCAGTCATCATCTGCAGTGATTTTTGGGGTAGCTTTTAATATATACAGAATAAACAGATATGTGTGCAGACATACGTGTATTCATTCATGTCACACACACACACACATTTCTTTTCTTTTTTTTGGCTATGCCATGCAACATGCAGGATCTTACTTCCAGAACCAGGGATTGAACCCATGCCCCCTGTAATGGCAGCATGGAGTCTGGAGACATCCCCACCAGGGATGTCCCAGTATATGTCTATTTCTTAACTCTATCATCTAAAAAAGCCCAGAAGCCATGCACCCCAGTAGCAAATGAACACACCTAGCACACAGATCTTGATTTCCAAATATATTCTCTATTAAAAAGAAGGAGGGACCCTTAGAGAAATGGCTGACTCGAGGGTTTTTGAGATGAACTTGGGGTATCTTATTGTGCCAAAACACAAAAGATACTCAAGGAATGACAGGATTATGTCAAAAGGACCACAGGAATCAGTTTGAACTGGTTCCCATTGGCCCAGTCTGGCACAATTTGAGCATCAGTATAAATTAATGACAATGAAGAAATAACAACACATTGAACAAATAAGATTCCAGGTGTCTACAGTGATATAAACAAGTAAGTACTGGGGTGGGGGCGGTGCAGGTGCAGCTCTTATTTATAATAGAAAGCCAAGTAATAAACACAGAAAGAAAGAAGAAATTAGAAAACCACCATTTGGCAACCCTAATAGTAAGAAATGATTCAGGTAAGAATGATCAATGAAAGCTGCCGGAGGGTAAAATTTTGAGGAATAACATGGCATTTACAGAGCCTCAAACTATTCCCCCACCCCATATCCCCACCTCATGATACTTAAAATTATGAAAAGAAAAATTCTAACTTTACAGTGGAGTACCTGACAAACACTACCTTAACCAAGTATTCCAAGTTAACATCACCAGCAATGGAACAAATAGCTCATGCCTCCATAAGCATCTTTTCCATGGTATTCCTAACAAAAGTACATGAGGTGAATTTAATTATGAAAATGTATCAAACAAACCCAAACTAAGAAACATTCAACAAAATAACTGGCCCAAACTCTTTAAATATTAAGTCATGAAAAACAAGGAATTAAAGAACTGTTCCAGATTAAAGCAGACTAGAGAGACAAGACAACTAAATCTAATGTACAATTCAGGATATTCTTTTGCTGACATTCCTGGCACCACTAGCAAGACCTAAAAAAGACCTACAGATTAGATAATGGTATCATACTGGTTTAATTTTGATAATTGTGCCAAGACTATGTAAGAGAATGTCCTTGATCTTAGGAAATGTACACTAAAATTCTAAGGGGAAACAGGTATCATGACTGCAGTTGTCTCTCAATTCAAAATAAGAGGTGTACATATGTATTATACATATGCATACACACTCACAGGGCTTCCCTGATGGCTCAGTGGTAAAGAATCCACCTGCCAATGCAGGAGACACAGGTTTCACCCCTGGGTCTGGAAGGTCCCCCGGAGAAGGAAATGGCAACCCAATCCAGTATTCTTGCCTGGAAAATCCCATGGATGGAGGAGCCTGGTGGGCTACAGTCCATGGGATTGCAAAAGAGTTGGTCATGACTAAGCAACTAAACAACAATAATACACATTCGCACATATAGAGAGACAGAGAGAGACAGCAAATGACAGCAGGAGTTAGAGACAAAGATTAAAGAATAAACAAACATGGAAAATGTTGTTATATGGGGAATTTGGGCAAAAAGTATATATGGAGGAATTATTTGTATTATTTCTACAATTATTTGTAACTTTTCTATAACCTTGAAATTGTCAAAATTAAAAATCTTACACAATTCAGAAAATTAGATATTTCATAAAAGCAAAAATCAAAGATAAGAAATTATTCAACCACTTAAAATAATGAAACACCATTTTTTTGCTACTTTGCACTAAAAATGTGTACTGTAATACTTAGTGTTAGCAAGATTCTGGAGAAGTTGGTATTTTCATATTTTGCTGTTACAATAGTTAACAGCAAAACTTTTGAGAAAAACAACCTGGCAATATGGACTAACAGCAAAAAAAAAGTACAGATTCTAGTGATTCTACTGCTGGGAGTCTATACTAAGGAAATAAATGCTAAATGTAATCACTGCATGCGTGCATGCTAAGTTGTTTCAGTCATGTCCAACTCTGTGCAACCACATGAACTGCAGTCTGCCAGGCCCCTCTGTTCCTGGGATTCTCCAGGCAAGAACATTGGAGTGGGTTGCTGTGTCCTCCTCCAGGAGACTTTCCTGACCTAAGGATCAAACCTATGTCTCTTGCATCTAACCTGCACTGGCAGGCGGGCTCATTACCATTACCACCACTTGGAAAGCCCCGAAATCACTACAGTCTTATTTAAATAATGCAAACTGGGAAAAACTTAAGTACAACACAGGGAGAGTTTAAGAAAACAGATATAATCATTCAAAGGAATTATTCAGTCAATAAACTATAAATAGTCTATAAAAACTAAGTAATCATGGCATAGTGCATCAATTCAGTTCAGTTCAGTCGCTCAGTCATGTCTAACTCTTTGCGACCCCATGAATCACAGCACGCCAGGCCTCCCTGTCCATCACCAATTCCTGGAGTTCACCCAGACTCACGTCCATTGAGTCAGTGATGCCATCCAGCCATCTCATCCTCTATCGTCCCCTTCTCCTCCTGCCCCCAATCCCTCCCAGCATCAGAGTCTTTTCCAATGAGTCAACTCTTCACATGAGGTGCCCAAAGTACTGGAGTTTCAGCTTTAGCATCATTCCTTCCAAAGAAATCCCAGGGCTGATCTCCTTCAGAATGGACTGGTTGGATCTCCTTGCAGTCCAAGGGACTCTCAAGAGTCTTCTCCAACACCACAGTTCAAAAGCATCAATTCTTCGGTGCTCAGCCTTCTTCACAGTCCAACTCTCATATCCATACATGACCACTGGAAAAACCATAGCCTTGACTAGACGGACCTTTGTTGGCAAAGTAATGTCTCTGCTTTTGAATATGCTATCTAGGTTGGTCATAACTTTCCTTCCAAGGAGTAAGCGTCTTTTAATAGTGCATACAACAGACAAAACATGATAAAGTAAAACAGTATGAAGAGAAAAATTACAAACTATGGTTTTAAAAATATCTACACATAGGAATTTTCCTGGTGGTCCAGTGGTTAAGACTCCATGCTTCCATGCCACACAGTGAAGCCAAAAAAAAAAAGAATCTACACACAGAAAAAGAAGACAAGGAAAATTCACAATATTGCTATGGTATTTGTGGGACATTGGTTTCAGTGAATAAGGTTGTTTTCCCTTTATCTTTCACATTGTCAGTAACTTTACTATTTTAATACTGAGGAATATGCAACTAAGAATAGAAAATCAGCTTAGTTACTACTTTAACAAAAATCCTTTGTGTCTGCAAAATGTACCTGGACATATTTCAGAGGGAAAATAGGGGGGGAAAGTCAAGATAAAGTAATTTATACAAATACCTTTATTTTGTTTTTAAACATATATAGCAGTAAACATGTGAGACAGGAAGCTGCTTAAGTCCAGAAGGGAAAAGGTTACAAAAGATACATTAAAAATATTTAGGTTGATAGCATGAGCATCCTTAACATCCTTTCTTAAAGAATAAGCACATTCTATACAAATGATTGTGACAAAGAATTTTAAAGTTCAAGAGCCTGTCACAGTAATGAGGTAAACCGTGGCCAAGAGGAGTCTTGCCAGCTTCTCTCTTCTCCAATACTCACTGGAGTCTCATTCGTTTTTCAGGTGGGCCTTTAGTGCCCACTGTCTGTTGCACATTCTTTGCGGTCTCCTTCTCCTCAGATTTTACAGTCTCTGGTAGAGGTTCTGCCTCTTTCTTTGTCTGATCCACTAGACATCAAAAGCAGATATTTTTTGGAGGGGATGGTGGGTGGAGGGATGAGACCAGTTTAGACAATGGTTAATGTGAATGGTTCAGACTCTCGAATTCACTTAAACTACTTATCCCAAGTTCTAGATTTAGCTGTTTCATCAGGCAGATGTTTAAGAATCAATTCATTTTACCTGGTAAGACCCAAAACCTGGTAATACAAGCAAATTATGATACAACCTCAAGTCACCTCAGCTTTTCCACGCATCCTCAATACCTATTCATCCCACTCCAATTCATCTTTTAAATACTACTATAATTACCACAAAAACACCATCTTTTGGCAATTCAGCAAATCAAAACAAAGGTTAGGAGTAACAAATTACCATTAGAGAGTCTAAAAGGACAAAATGACAATTCATCTCACATGTTATAGTTATTATTTCAAGTTTAGTAAGAGTTATCAGATGAACCATACCTGGGACAGGCTTTTCTCCAGACTTTTGCTGTAAGTTTAAGAGTAGGGGAGGGAGGTGGAGGAAAAGGAGAAAAAAAACAGGGAAGGTTAGCAAAGCTTTCTTCTTCTTGACTTCATAATTTTCATTAAAATTATACCTGCATGCAAATTATATTATAAATTACTTGATGAAGAACTACTATCCATGTACCATAAAAAGTAAACTTATTCTCTACTTCTTAACCCCCAGTTCCAAAAAGACACAAATGTAAAACTAGAACCAAAGAATCAAACATTTAAAAAAAAGAAAAACCTTGAACATCAATAAAGTCCTTTGTGTCTGCACTGAGGCTACAATTTTTTAAAAAGTAGCTAAGGAGAATCCAATGAGAGGGAATAATGGAGCTTTTCAAAACTCCATAGACTTACTTGCTTAGGGGAAACGAGCTATAAGTAAGCAGAATGAAATCTGGATGACTGATTTTTAAAGTTGGCAGGTATCAGAAGTAAAGAAAGAGGTATTTTTCTCTGAATATAAGACTTCTGTTGAGTGAGTACACTATTAGAAATCAAACTGCAGGAAAAAATGACGGGGGCACTAGGAGTCAGGAACAAGGTCAGATCCTTCATTCAGCACAGCAATTCTTAAACGTGAGTGGGCCCTGTCGTCTCTAGGATCTCTTTCCCAAGTTAAATGCTTTAAAACACTTTTCTCCTCCCCCGCTCCTTCTTCGTCCTTAAGGCTCACAACCTACCCTTCACCATCAGCCAAGGAAGGAGTCAACATCCCAAACTCTCTCCCTTCTGCTGCTGCTACTGCTAAGTCACTTCAGTCGTGTCCGACTCTATGCAACCCCATAGATGGCAGCCCACCAGGCTCCCCAGTCCCTGGGATTCTGCAGGCAAGAACACTGGAGTGGCTTGCCATTTCATGCAGACATACATACATGAAAAATACTTCTCTATACTTCCCTGTCATCTCAGAATAAAAGTATTCTAATAGAACACTTAATGCCTCTATTTGTTTTCTGAATTTCCTTCTGAATTTACATGCCCTCCCTAAGCTTTCTTTTCTATTCCTACAACTAAAGGCTTCAAAATTTTCGGTTATCATATGCTCCAGAGTCATGCTGCCCACTGCCTACCAACCCACTCCAACTACAAGTTCTGGGAACCACTACACTTAATAAGACCAAAACTGAGTTTTCCATTATTACCCACTGTACAGAAAAGGTTAACACAGAAGGCCTGAGGCTTTGATCCTTAAAAGGGCCAGCTTGGAAGGTTGGCCTTTGACTGGTATCTGGAAACTTGGATTTCAGGAGGGTTCCCACCATTTCCTAACTGATAACAGCAGTTAATTATGCCTAGACTGTATTTACAACGCTGTTTTTGCTTCCTTCAAAGAATGTGGTGGAATTTTGGTATGTGCTAGGTGCGGGGGTGCTAAGTCCCTTCAGTTGTGTCCAACTCTGTGCAACTCTATGAACTATAGTCTGCCAGGCTCCTCTGCCCATGGGATCCTCCAGGTATGAATACTAGTGGGTTGCCAGGCCCTTCTCCAGGGGATCTTCCCAACCCAGGGACTGAACCCACATCTCATGTCTCATGCATTCGCCAGGCAGGTTCTTTACCACTAGTGCCACCCGAGAAGCCTACATGTGTTAGGTAAAGGGCACCTGAAAAACCTCCCAAAACCTGGGCACCAAGTCTCTAACAGACTTCCTAGGGCAGAAACATCACAAACACGTTGATGCATTTTCACTGTTGAAACAAAAGAGTATATCCTGTATGACTCTTGGGTTATGGGTTTAAAATAGTGACTGAATACTGGACTATAGAGTTAACAATAAACTCCTTTGTGGAGCATATAAAGTTCTCCTAAATATGACTTTAATCCAATTTTTAAGTCTCATATTTCACCACTCTTCCCTTCATAAAACATATAAAAGTAATCAAACTTCAGAGTATTTTCTGGTTCTTTTTTTTTTTTTTTTACAAGTACACTACAGTATAACTGATATGCAAAAACATGGCACATATTTGATATACACAACTTGGTGAGTCTGGACATACACATATACCTGTGATACCATCATCACAATCAAGGTAATAAACATATCCATCACCTCCAAGATTCCTCTTGCTGCTTTAGTTTGGAGTTCTGTGTGTTTGTGTGCATGCACACTAAGAACACTCAACATGAGATCCACCCTCCTAGCAAGTTTTTAAATGCACAACACCGTAATGTCAACTATAAGCAGTATGCTATACAGCCTATCTCTACAACTTATTCATATTCATAGAGCTGTAACTACATCCTTTTTACAACCCCTTATTTTCCTCTTCCTTCATCCTCTGGCAATCACTATAATGTTTCTGCACCTGTAAGTCTGACTACTGAATATTCTGGATACCTCATATAAGTGAAATCATACAGTATTCATCCTTAGGTGACTGACTTATCTCACTTAGCACAATTATCTCCCAGGTTCATCCATGATACCACAAATAGTACAATTTCCTTTTTTTTCTAAGACTGAATGTATGTCTATCCCACAGATTCTTTTTTGGAAGTTAATTTAAGAGTTTATTATGGTGTATAAGTCTCATTTTAAAAACATCAGTCCATCAAACCATGTAGAAATAAGTATGCAAAAAGTCTACAAAACAAAACATACTTTAAACATGTTTAAGTAGAGAAGTTATCTGAAATTCTGGATTTTCAGTCACTTAATTATTTGCATTATTATGCAATGGCAGCCAAATAATCCTTAACTTCAGTTGGGGAAAGCCTCCTAAATCCAGCTTCATTGCAGATTCCAACTTCTATATTATCTTCTGTCATATGCCCTTCAAAGCTTTCCTTTAGGGTTAATATGACTGTATGAATGGCATCTTCAAGTTCCAGATCTTCATCATATCTTTTCTCAAGGAAAGTTTTCCCATTCACATAGTTCTTTCCCATTGCTGTGGCTTTCCAGACAAAGTAAGCTCCAGATGGATCTGACTGAAATAAATATGGCCATCCTTCATTCCAACTACAGATAAGTAAAGAAACTCCAAATGGGCGAACACCATCTGACTGGGTGTATTCCATCATGGAAGCTACTCCCTGGACCAGCTGAGCTCTGGGAATGGGCTCTTGGTAAACGAGACAGCACTGTTGAGCTAGTTTTCAAGCTCTGTGCACAAGTACCCTGTAATCTGGGCCCATGCCACTATACACCAAACCTATATGCTTGGTGACTGGTTCCACTTTGTGGACACTTCGCTCATCATACAGAATGGATTTCTGTTTCTTCTCAGTTGCCAAGACCATGCCACTTGCAGCTTTAATTCCCACTGAAGGAGCTCCTCCAGCTACAGCAGCCAAAGCATATTCTATTTGGACAAGTTTACCAGACGGGCTGAATGTAGTCAGCAAAAAGCTGTAACCACGCTCTGCCACCTTTACCCGAAGACCTTATCCCAGTTTTTTTATCCATTCATCTGTTGATGGACATTATGGCTGCTTCCAGATTTTGGCTATTGTGAATAATGCTAAAATATTCACAATAATTATAAATGTGGGAGTACACATAACTCAGATTTCAAACTATATTACAAAGCCACAGAAACCAAAACAGTATGGTACTGGAATAAAAACAGACACAGAGCAAGGGAACAAAACAGAGCCCAGAAATAAACCCATGTTTATATGGTCAATTTACACCACACACAATAATTAACTCAAATGGATTAAAGACTTGAATGTAAGACCTGAAATCATAAAACTCCCAAAAGAACAGACAGTAAGTTCCCTGACATCAGTCCTGGTGATGCCTTTTTGGGTATGACACCAAAAGCAAACATAAACAAGTGGGACTATATACATCAAACCAAAGAGCTTCTGCACAGCAAAGTAAATCATCAACAAAATGAACAGGCAATCTACAAAATGGAAGGAAATAAGTGCAAATCTCATATCTGGTAAGAAGTTAATATCCAAAATATATAGACAACTTATACAAGTTAACAGCATAAAACAAACACTTCAGTTAAAAACTGGGCAGAGGACCTGAATAGGTATTTTTCCAAAAAAGATACACAGATGGCCAACAGATACATGAGAGGTGCTCAACATCACTAATCATCCAACACAGCACTGTAAAGCAATTACACTCCAATTTAAAAAAAAAAAAAAAAAAAGACAACTGGTGAGAATGTTAAAAAAAAAAAAAGGATGGGAGGAACACTTGTGCACTAGTGATGGAAATCTAGTGTAGCCACTATAGAAAACTGTATGGAGGTTCCCCTAAAAATTAATAACAGAACTACCATATGACCCAGCAATCCCATTTCTGTGTATATATTCAAATGGAGTGAATACAAGATCTTGAACAGTCACCTGCATTCCCACGTTCACTGAAGCACTATTCACAAAAGTTAAGATATAGAAAACAACCTATACATCTGTCAACAGAAAGGATAAAGATGTGATGTGTATGTGTATGTGTGTGAGAGACTTATGCGATACACACACACACTGGAATATTATTCAGCCATGAGAAAGGATATCCTCCCATTTGTGAAAAAATGGATGAACTGAAAGAGTATTATACTAAGTGTTGAATAAGTCAGACAGAGAAAGCCAAATATGGTATCATTTATATGTGGAATCTAAAATATTCAAACTCATAGAGAGAAGAGTGGTTCCCACCAGTGGTTGAGGGAGTGGGGGAAATGGGGAGATGCTGGTCAAAGGTAAAAGATGAAGTAAATTCTGGGAATCTAATGTGCAACTTGGTGATTACTGCTAGTATTACTGTAGTATATATTTGAAAGTTGCTAAGAGTAAGGAGATCAAACCAGTCAATCCTAAAGGAAATCAACTCTGAACATTCATTAGAAGGACGATGCTGAAGCTGAAGCTCCAAAACTTTGGCCACCTGATGTGAAGAGCCGACTCACTGGAAAAGACCCTGATGCAGCAAAAGACTGAAGGCAGGAAAAGAAGGGGACAACAGAGGATGAGACGGTTGGATGGCATCACTGATTCAATGGACAAGAGTTTGAACAAACTCCAGGAGACAGTAAAAGACAGGGAAGCCTGGAGTGCTGTAGTCCATGGGGTTGCAAAGAGTCAGACATGACTGAGTGACTGAACAAGAGAGTAAAACTTAAATGAACTCACCATAAAAAAGAAATAGTAATTATGTGACATAACAGAGGTATTAGCTAATGCTATGGTAGTAATCATTTTGCAATATATAAGTGTATCAAATCCACAAGTTGTACATGTTAAACTTACACAACATTGTACACCAGTTATATCTCAATAAAGCTGATAATAAAAAGTTTATCCCTGACTGTTTTTTGATGCTATTTTAAATGGAATTTTCTTGCTACTTTTACTGATAGTTTGTTGTTAGAATATAGACATGCAACTGATTTTTGGGTATTGATTTTATACCCTGAAACTTCACTGAATTCATGTATTGGTTCTAACAGTTTTTTAATGGAGCCATTAGGGTTTGCTATGCAAGCAAACAATTTTACTCCTTTCCTATCTGAATCCCTTTATTTTTTTGTTGGCTATTTCTCTAGCTAGGCCTTCTAATACTGTGTTGCATAGAAGTATGGAGAATGTAATCTTTGTCTTGTTTTTCATCCTAAGAGAAAACGCTTTGTTCTTCCCGACTGAATACAATAGCTGTAGGTCTGTTACAAATGGCTTTTATTATGTTGAGGTATGTTCCTTTCATACCTTTGTTTTTACCGTAACAGGATACTGAATTTTCCCAAATGCTTCTTCTGCATCTACTGAGATGATTATGGGATTTTTATTCTTCATCCTGATAATGTAGTGTATTATAATGATTGATTTTGGTTTGTTGAACCATCTCTGCATCCCAGGGATAAATCCCACTTGATCATGATATATGATCCTCTTAATGGGCTACTGTATTTAATTTGCTAGTATTTCATTGAGAATTTTTGCACGTATTTTTACTAGGAGTATTGGTCTGCAGTTTTCTTGTCTTGTAGTGTCTGTGTCTTTGGTATCAGAGCAATGCTGGCCTCATAAAATGAATCTGGAAATGTTCCCTTCTCTTCAGTTTTTTTGAAGAGTCTGAGAATGGTGTTAATTCTCTTTAAATGTTTGGCAGAATTCACCCATGAAGTCATCTCTTCCTGGACTTTTCTTTGTTGGGAGGTTTAAGATTACTGATTCAGTTCTCCTTACTCATTATTGGTCTGTTCGGATTGTCTATTTCTTAATGAGTCAGTCTTTGGTAGGTCATGTATCAAGGAATTTCTTATAGGTTAACCAATTTCTTGGCATATAAACTGTTTACAGTAGTCTCTTAAGATCATTTTATTTCCATGGCTTCAGCAGTAATGTCTCAAATTTTACTTGAGTCTTTTTTGTTAGTCTAGCTAAAATTTAGTCAATTTTATCTTTTGAAAACACCAGCTCTTAGTTCCTTTGCCTTGTTGTTGTTTGCTTGTTTTTTAAATTGAAGTATAGTTGATTTAAAATGTTGTGTTAGTTTCTGGTGTACCATTGATTCTTTTCTATTATTTTTCTAGTCTCTATCAGTAGAAGTTAAACAACACACTCCTGAACAACCAATAGGCCAAAGAAAGAATAAAAAAGGAGAATCAGAAATTATATGGAGAGAAAGGAAATTGAAAACATAACATATCAGAATTTACAGGACAGCAAAAGAAGTACTATGAGGAAAGTTTACAGTGATAAAACCCTTCATTAAAAAGAAGGAAATATCTTGAAAAATATAACTTTCCACCTCAGGAAATTAGCAAAAGAACAAACAAGGGATTTTCTTGGTTTCTGAGTATATTTTCATCAATAATTTTTCATGTTTTTTGTTTTGCATTTTCCATTTCCCTTTTCTAAATCAGCACTGCACCCCCCCCCCCCAAAAAATGTGAGCCACAAATGCAACTATATATGTCATTTTAAATTTTCTAGTAGTCACATTTTCAGAAACAGATGAACTTTAATATTTTTAACCAAATGTATTTCAAATAGTATTCTACACATATAACCAATATTTTTAAACTAGATATTTTATACATACTTTTATGTACTAAGTCCTTGAACCCAGTATGTCTTCCACACATATCACAACTCACTATGGACTAGGCGTGTTTCAAATGCACAACAGCCACATGTGCTGAGGGTCTACTGTACCGTGTAGGTCTAGAGGTTCTGCCTCCACCATTCCTAGTATATACTATGTACTCAGAGAATGAATGGTCAGCCACACCTAATCTCTTACACTCTGTAGTCACGACTCAGTATCTTACATACAGCTGTAATTCACTGATTTATTTATTCAACACACATTGTTTCACCTTCAAGTGCAATTCATGAGATTTCTCTAGACTGACTTTTCTGAATTCCAACTGGGCCTCTGCTGCCTTCAGTACCATATCACCATTCCAACAGCACATTTCATCCAGTAGAGTCAAAGAAGGGGGAACGGGAGGTCTGTTCTAAAATCATCTCAGGGTGTGAAAACTCTCAATCAGAAACTACCCTTGAAAATCTCTTAAATAGGCCCTCAACAAGAAAAACAGTATCTATGACCTTAAGTCTAAGTATCTAAGTTGTATCCAACTCTTGCGACCCCATGGACTGTAGCCCACCAGGCTCCTCTGTCCATGGGATTCTCCAGGCAAGAATACTGGAGTGGGTTGCCATTTCCTTCACCAGGGGATCTTCCTGACCTGGGATTGAACCTAGGTCTCCTGCATTGCAAGCCAATTCTTTACCAACCAAGCTATGAGGGAACCCCATCTATGACCTTGTGTGTATATAATCCTGTAAAGACAAATAAGAGCTGAGACAAATCATGAGAATAACATGTTCACATATTCCATTTCACACCTACTTCTCTGCCAAAGCTCATTCAGTAGACCTGCTATTGCTGTTGGAATACCCAAAATGACATAATAAAATTCATTTTAATTTCAACACCAGAACGACATAAGCCTATTTATTTTTACTCCTGCCTCCTCCATTTGTTATGCAAAACCCTCCACATCAAATGTGCTATTGTGTTACAAAAGTTTAAACTATTCTATCATTTAACGACTTATATATCCACTATATTCAGGCTAGAAGGTAGCATACAGCATGACAGCATGAGTTCCAAATTCTAGTTTTGTTACCAACACTTTCAGCAACCTTCTGAATATATTATCTATAAGCAGGCCTCACAGTCTGTGAGGATTCCATAAGGAATTAAACTTCAGAGCACAGAATAGTATTAATTAGATTCCCTTTACCCGTTTTTTCCATTAAGTCCTTGAAAAACTTTCAATTCAGAGTTTTTATGTTTAGATCACATCCGAAACAGTTTTTAATTAAAAATTAAAATGTCAGGAAAAAGTGTTGAATCAAAATTAACCACATGTATTCTCATTACCTGCACAAATTTGGGTGGAAATTTTTGTCTAAGATCTAGGAGCAAAGCATCCACACGCTGTCTCTGGAAAATAGAACTTGGTTCTTCTTTCCTTTTGACTTTAGGTTTGACTTTATCTATTAAAATATGAAGTCCAAATCAAAACACTAATTACTTTGGTGCCTTATATTTCACAAATCTTTGTCTGCCACAAATATATTCAAATTTCATTTTTTTTAATGGCTGCTATTCCAAAGGCAATCCCCCCAAATACATTAAACATAGCATAAGGACAGAAGCATTCAAACTCCCTCTCTGAAATGAGGTTAAAATTCTAACATTTAAAAAGCTGACATATCTTTTAAAGATATTTCAGTTTTAGCATGGATAGACACTGTTCTTATGTTTTCATAATAATTATGAAATAAATAATTATGAAAAACTTTAAGGCTACATTTTCCATAATTATCTAACACATTCTGATTATGTCTGAAACTATCTTATGTTTACTTTAAGTGTATTAAATTTGTTTTTCCCACAAAACCTAATAGGCACAAATGGAAAATGTAATTTTCATAAACTTAAGTTACCATATTCAATTATGAAGACTATAATCCACTAAAAATCAGGACAAACCAGACAACAAAAGATCATGAAGAGAAAAAAGAACTTACAAGAGAAATTCTGAAATTAATCACATGTGGGCGTTTCCCTGGGAGGGGAATATGCTGTGGGTTGTCTCTAAAGGAAGCGTTCCAGTTAAGTTTTACTTCAAATACTTCATTAGGGGAAAGAGCTCGTGGGAGAAGTTTATTCAACTCATGCAAACTTTCCTAAGTCAAATGTTGTCGCCAGCACCTACTATCAAGAATAAATACAACCACATCTCAAAGACCCTTTATTCCACGGGTCTGAATTTTATTTCAAGGCTACCTTTTCCATAGTAATTCATCCTAAGTTGCTATTTCTCTAAAGAGAAATGCAGAATATAGGTATACTGCTGTAGATATGTTTCTAGAAGTATTTTTATTGGCAAAATATGGTACAGAACAAGTAGTGGATTAGCAGCTATGGAAACTAGACACCTAGCATCACAACAAGTGGTCATATGGAAAAATCAGAAACAGACTGGTAATGGAGATATGGCTTTAAGAGCATCTCCCCTAGTTCAAAGACTCAGATTTAGGTTCCGGGCTTCAAGATGACTCAAGAGTTAAGAAAGAAGGAAATATCATCATTACTCTTTCCTCATCATGATTTCCCGTATGTTTTCTAAATATTTTAAAACCTTGAATCAACTTATCAATGACGTCACTTACCAAAGAGATTAAAATTTATACCTGCTGTTGCTATGGGAATGCTATGACTACCACATCTAGTTGCAAGAAACCTAGCTCTGACAATGTTATCATCCTATGAAATTTTCCTATTAGAGGTAAAACACACCAAGAAATCACTGATAGCCATTTTTCGAAAGAAAAACAGCTTCATCCTCCGAGTAACAAAAAGTGTTTTAGGAGGGTCCAGGTGTCCCACCTACCTTGCTCTTCGTGATCTTTGAAGTGCCACCAATACCCTTTGGAAGGGTGATATCGACAGTATGACATAGCTTCATCAAAAGCTGACTGAATGCCATGCACTGCAGTAAGCTGATAAAGGGAAAACCAATTTTGAACTTTTCATCAGTCATCCATAATTTACAAAGTAACTACACAGTATTACATGTGCAAAGACAGTAATTCTTCTGTTTTTCAGAACCTGAATCACTATGTATCTGGGGCTGTGGTATATACTTTGAACATGGAGCTGGCCCACAGGAAGCAATGCTTAAGACATTCTAATGGTCAACACTTTATTCCAAGGGAGAGGAGTTCCTGTTTAATTCTTGGAAGAAGGTAGTTCAGCTAGAAGTTTTCTGTAATGTTTAAAGAATGTAAAGACACTTACCACTCTAGAGTTTATAACTGACCCCAAGTCTGGTGCCTGATAGATCACTCCAGCAATAATATAGTAATCAGCCAGTGGGATAACTAAAGCAGTGGGAGAAACAAACGTTTATTAATACAGCTATGCACACAAACTGCTAAATACACTTCCTTAAGAACTAAAGTTTGACGTTTTCCCATTTTAAAGCTTAAGGTGGGATTTGCCAATTCCTGTTTTTGTAAATAAAGTTATTTAGAAAAATCACCACACCCCTTCATCTGCATCATTATCTAAGGCTGCTACAGCACTAGTGGAGTAGTCTCAGAGACCATGAGGCCCACAAAGCCTAAATACTTAGTCTTTGTGATGTGGACCATCACAGAAGTGTGCTAACTTTTGCTCTAGGAGCAGTGCTTCTTAAACTTACTGATCATCTGAATCATCTGAGTGTCTTGTTAAAATTAGACTCTGAGTAGTAACGACAATGCATTGCTAACAAATTCCTAAGTGATCCAATGCTGCTGTCAGTCAACCACACTTTGGGGAATAAGACCTTAGAGCACGAGGATGAAGGTATCAGACGCACTCAACTTGGTTCTGTGCTCCAGTCCAAGGTTCTAAGGAATAAAACAGCTGCGAGTGAGGCTGGTGTCATCGTGGGTCACTTCTGTACCTGGAATCCTTCTATCATGGAAACTGTGTCCCTGGGGAGGGACTCTGATCTTTGATTTTGAAAGTTAGTTTGGATTCTTGACTCTGGAACCACAACTTCATTAGCAAAGTCATTCTCTGGAATCAACACCAGGGTGAAGGTTGTTCCCAAAGGTCTTGAAGAGAATATGTGATTTAGGAGATGTAGCTGATCATCTCTGGAATGAGTGACTAGCTCTTTGATTCAAAATCAAGTCTGAATTCTATACTCTCCATACGATTTCTAAAGCAAGTTTTTATTTGGTAACATAACCCAAAGATCGGAGAAGGCAATGGCACCCCACTCCAGCACTCTTGCCTGGAAAATCCCATGGACGGAGGAGCCTGGTGGGCCGCAGTCCATGGGGTCGATAAGAGTCGGACACGACTGAGCAACTTCACTTTCACTTTCATGCACTGGAGAAGGAAATGGCAACCCACTCCAGTGTTCTTGCCTGGAGAATCCCAGGGACGGGGGAGCCTGGTGTGCTGCCGTCTATGGGGTCGCACAGAGTCGGACACGACTGAAGCGACTTAGCAGCAGCAGCAGCAGCAACCCAAAGAAGACTTTTGGTTCAATGTGTCGATGACGGTTTTCAACTGATCTTTTATGAATCTGGTGCAACTGCATCTACCAGGAATTAAACATGATTTCCTTCTGAGAGACTAGAATTTTGACAGGCATGTAGAGGATGTAGAGGATGTCTACATGATCAGCCCTCAATAAAAATTCTGGACTTAAGAGTCTCTAAGGGTCTTCCCTGAGCAGACATCTTATGCATGTGGGGGTGCATTTCACTACTGGAGGGAGGGTGGACTTGGTGTGGCCCCTCACAGAAGGGAAAGCATGGGAAGCCTACACATGGATTCCTATAGATCCCTAAAACAGAACCCAATCCAAAAACATAAGAACATACAGCTCAGGAGTCAATATATCATGGTATTTTAAGAAGAAAATAATACCTGAAGTTTACACATTTTACCTTGAGTAGGGGACTGCCGCTGTTGCTTCCGAATGATAAAAAGAATGGGCTCTTGAGCATGTAAAAGGATGTATTCCACTCCAACCATCTGACTGAAAACAGGAGACAAAAATTCAGAGATCTATGAATGCCCTACAAACAATTCTGCAGAACATTCAATTATATAAAAGCAGAGCAACATTGTAAATAGGATAAAACTGCCTATGTGTGATAATAAAAACTGGCTGTTCAATAAAACTGGCTGTTTTTCCCAGGTAGGTGGAGCACAGATAAAGTAAGATTTGGTTTTTAAACAACAATAAAATTTCTCTATAAAAATTCATGATGAACTTGTGTTAAGAGTATTTTCAGTCATGAAAGTACACTGAACTTACATTTCAAAAAAGGCAACTAAAATACCCACGATACATCTTGACCAAAGAGATCTACAAATATATATAAAATATTAAAATATACATGAACACTGTATCTGTCCTAATTATATATCTCTACTATATATTCTACCCAACCAGAAAACATCAAACCTTATCCTCACCTCCAACAAATTTTCTTCTGACATACTATATTTAAAAGCAACATCAAGATGCTTCAGTAAATGTACATATTTACCTCACAACGAAAGCTATTTAAAATACAAGAAATTTAATTACCTGGAATCCACGCTCCCCATGTTTAGCTGACAGATGAAAAACTCTATTACCCAGTTGTTTCAGAAACTTTGGTATCAGTAATAAATTCTTAACTATTTAGCATCTGAAGTCTGAAGAATCTTGCTTTGTATTTGTATGGCTAAAATTTTACTTGTCATACAAAAAAAAATGTTCTATAAACGGCACTATGGATTAAGACATTAAATTAGATGTAGAGGAGATAATAAATACAGTTACCTGGTTAAGGACAACAGAGCTGCATTGTTAAAATCAATGACATCTACATCTAAACTTCATACTGCATTTTAAATGGACTATAATATAGGAAGTTATAAAGAAAAGACTTCCTAGGTTACAAGTGACTACTAATAATTCTTTTGCATGTCAAACTTGTACAAACAAAACTCCGGTTCTTCCAAAACTTCTCCTCTGTACTTCATGATCCACAGCTGGAAAGAAATATTCATTACAAAATCTGTAGCTGGCAAAGATGCTACCTTCTTACTAATAACTTACTTTAAGTGCTCTAAAGTTAGCCTCTGCATTTTGACCACTTCGTTATTACATGTCCTGTCATAAAAAGGATTACTTCTTTCTGAAAAATAATCCAGGACACTTCCACTGTTCAAAATAGGGATCCAGGAACTGTCAACCCAAGAGATTCCCAGCAGATTATCTTTAAAAAAAAAGAAACAAAATGATAAAGGATGAGAAAAGAGAAAAAAATCCAATCCAACAAACATTTATTATGCATATAACATAGGAGGCACTATGAATATAAGAATGTCATGGATCCTAAACTATATACCCTCACAGTCTAACAGAAGTGATAAGTATGCAAGAAAACAATGATAACACAACATTAAGAACTATAATAAAGATGTGAATAAATATATTATGGGAGCACAGTGGAGCGAGCAGAATACCTCACCTGAGGAAGAGAAATGACTTTTCCTGGGGTGAGGAGAAGGTGGGTTTTAGCAGGTGAGTTTTTTTTGTGTGTGTGTGTGTTCATTTACTTTGATAACACTACATTTACCATGTTATCACCATGGAATGTAAATTCAGGTTAGACGAGAATTCACAAGTACAACAAAGCATTCTGTGATATACCAAAGTTTGTATAATGTCTGACCAAACCAGCTTGCTCATCAATGACTTCCATTGTAGGGATTTTATTTAGTTGATGATACTTTTGGAGAAAATAAACATACTGCACACATTTAAAAAGTGTTTTTCATTTACCTTTGCATTAGCACTTAAAATACATGTTTCAAAATAATTTAAAATTATTCTAATATAACAGCAGCAAAATATAATTCTGCAATTTACTAAAGAGCTAAAAGGGATCCACAAGTTAAGTTACTCTCATGTTTATGATTCTAAAATAAATACTACTTCAAAGTGGCTCTGTTACCAGCTTTTTAGTTTTGGTTTAAAAACACACACAGACTTGCAGGGAGGTCTATAATGTTGTATTCCATGCACTGTTCTGAAAGGGTTCCTCAAGAGCCAACCAGCCCTTAAAACAGTACTCAGTCCACAAGGCCGTCAGAAAGTTACATTAACTGGGGTAAACAGGATTCCTACATTACATCAAAAGCATACGATATTCTGCAGCAACTGGGAGCATTTTCAGGATTGGCATGTTGTCTTCTTTAGAACTAATTTCAACAGAAGAGTTTAAGAAGGTGGACAGGTACCACTATCAAGTGTATTTAAAAGTGACATGTTTCTTTTGTGCTGGTCTGACTCCCCTGAATGACCTAGCTAGTGAACTAGTCACCAGTAACTTGGTCACCAGGCAAATCAAGCCTGCAAGAAAGGAAGCCAATTTTCAAATTACCATGTTCTTGTCTGACCCAAACAATTTATTTTCAGCATAAACATATAACCTCAATATGAGATGTCTAACTAAAGCAAGCACCACCAAGACGACCAAGACAGCATCTCCTCTTCTAAGGTTTAGGTTTCCCCCAGAATTCTTGATACAGGGAATAGCCCATACCAAGAGTCATTGCTCCCACAACAAAGCCTTGGGCTGCCACACGCATGTGGATCAGGTGAACAGACATTTTAGTATGTCCCCTGCTCTTCAATCTATATAATCCATATGCAACAACTGCTGCAAAACCTGCCATTCCAATGGGGACAAATGGTGCCTCTCTAGCTTTTCGGATAAGTTTAGATCCCTGATCTTCATCATATGAAGAAAGAGAAATATCTGTGTCGCTTGACATAGTGATTGAAGACTCTTCAGACAACTTCAAGACGTTTCAGGTTCCTACCGTATTCTCAGCAGGTGAGTTTTAACACGATATGTTAAAGAATAGATAGAGGCTCACCATGGAGAAAAGAGAAGCAAAGCCAATTCCAAGCAGAGAGAATGTAAATACAAAGGTAGGGAAATATAAAAATACATGATTAAAGGTTTAGGTGAAGAAATTTTAAGACTTGAAATCTAGAGAAGTCTTCATTGGAAATCCTGAGTTTTTATAATGCTGGCAACTAATTCAAAAATTTTCAAACAATACTCATGTCAAAGAAAACACATCCACTGTCACTAGTCTGAGATCTTCCAGTTAAAGAGACAGAAATAAGTTAGGAAGCTATTATTATAGATGAGATAATAATGATGTAAAGGGGGCAAATGAAAAGTTGAATGCCCTTAATTACAGCCATACAATGTCATATTTTAAAGAATTAAACCTTCAATTTTTCAAAATGGAAAAAGAAAAAGACAGACATGGAAAGTAGGGCTAGACAGCTTTAATTGAGCTTTTACTGGTTAACAGCTACAATGTTTCCTAACACCGACAGTACCAAGTCCCACTAGGTGTTAAGTCATGGATGTCAAACTGCCTATATAATACTGGTTGAAGGAGGTAGAACTGAAAACTTCAATCTCTTCTAAACTGTATTTCTGGCATCTATAAAGAAATCAGACCTAATTCAAGGTGACAAGCAATTTAGAGGAAAATGAATCAAACTGAAAAAGCAATTACACAAAGGTAAAACATGCTGTGTACATTATAAAGTAAAGGAAGAATAGATGAAGCATGTTAATGACCAAATAATCAGTAGAAATCACTGAGATAGCCCATCATAAATGGACCATGCCATAAACAAATATTTAACAGGCCAGGAAAAAACATTTTCAGAAAAAGAAAGGTTTTCCAATGAAAAACAACTAAAGATAATCATTATTTTCAGCTTTAAACACTACAGTTACTAAAGTTGTTTTCCTTAAACTTTCTCACACTTTTCTTTTTTATTTACTTAGGTACAATTATATAAAAGCATTTGCAGAAGAACAATTTGAGGTTGGTTTCTCCTTTACATAGTAACTATGTCTATATGGTGTTATAAGTTATCACAAACCATTATAGTATCACAGATCATTTCAGCATAGGCAGAAAAATAATCTGCAGAAGCAAATAAATGTATAATTATAGATTCTTCCTATCCACAATTATGGAGTGTTAATAGACATGGGCATGAGGCGATGAGGACCTAGTGGAAGGCAATGGCAATATACAGCAAGATAAAAACAAAAGAAACATTTCTAGGAGGGAAAATAGACAATTTTCTGAATGACCAATTATAAAGTCAGCGAGCTCGCTGCTGCTGCTGCTTCGAAGCCGCTTCAGTCGTGTTCGACTCTGTGCGACCCCATAGAGGGCAGCCCACCAGGCTTCCCTGGGATTCTCCAGGCAAGCACACTGGAGTGGGTTGCCATTTCCTTCTTCAATGCATGAAAGTGAAAAGTGAAAGTGAAGTCTCTCAGTCATGTCCGACTCTTAGCAACCCCATGGACTGCAGCCCACCAGGCTCCTCCGTCCACGGGATTTTCCAGGCAAGAGTAGTGGAGTGGGGTGCTATTGCCTTCTCCGGTCAGCGAGCTTAGGAACCAGTAAATGATTTATGAAGGTGTAATGAATTCAGCTTGAATACACTGAGTTTACATATGGAATCAGACTCTCAGAATTAGGAAAAATTACAAATGTCATCTGATCCAAGTGACTGTTCAGTTAATTCTCTCTACAATTTTCTTCACCTGGCTGTTTCTTGATCAGCAATTTTATGTCATATTTTCCTCATTTAGTAAACTAGTCAAAGATAAAAAGTAAGGTGAGTATGACCTGGAAATAAATACAGAGAACAGTATTTTCCACTTTTGAACACTAACAGTACAGACACTAACTACTTTACCCAATAACTCAAGATTGGTACTATTATTAATATTAGTTTACAAAAGAAAAACCTGAAATACAGCAAGGTTAACTCGTCAAGGTCACAGAACCACTAAATGGTAGACTTGAGATTTGAAACCAGGCAGCTCAGCTCCAGAACCCACACACCTCTACACTTGGCGGCCTCAAAATCAAAATACTGAGTCAGGAGAATTTCTGAGAGAAGTCAGGGCTGATACCACAGATTTTGAGACCACTAGTAGAACAACAAGTGCTGTCCTGTAGAAGAGGTAGTCTAATCAAATTCATTTCCTCTTCTCCACTCCTTTTGCCAGTATCACATCTAATCTTCCAAGTGTCACTTGGACAGCAGCCTCCTTAAGGGGCTTCCTGTCTCCAGATCTTCTCTCAATCCTATTCAGCCTTAAAAATGCCACTTATACGTTTAAAAAAAAAAAAAAAGATTGATTTTATTATTTTTGGCTCTGCTGGGTCTCTGTTGCTGTGAGCGGGCTTTAGAGCAGGGGCTATGTTTGCTGCGGTGCATAGGCTTCTCACTACAGTGGCTTCTTTGTTGCAAAGCACGCTAGCCCACTAGCTGTGGCCCATGGGCTTAGTTAGTTGCCCCATGGCATGTGGAATTTTCCCAGACCAGAGATCAAACCTGTATCCCCTGGACTGGCAGGCAAATCATTAACCACTCGACCACCGGGGAAGCCCAACTTGTACATTTTTGAGTGAGAGCTGCATAATACGTCATGATATTCTATGCAAAATTTAATTACGTCACTTCTTATTTAAAGAACAGCAGTGCACCTACAGTCTAAAAGAACAAGGTCCAAATTCTTTAACATGGCATTTCACAATCTAGCTCCACTATTCCTACTTTACTGCCCACAATTCACCATCACACAGCTGAATGGCACAAGGAAAAAGCAGTGACAACTATAGGACTTCAGGCGAGTTAACCTCCCCATGCCTTACTTTTCTCATCTATAAAACAAGGATTATTATGTATGTAAAAGGTTTAGTACATTATAAAAATCCAGTGTCAATTTGATGATGATGGTGGTAGTGCTGATAGTCAATTTCATTTAAGATTAATATGACTGACCTTATTTCTGGCTTAACCAAGGCTAGCCTAGTTTGGGCCTCTTTTTTCTTTTTTTTCTAGTTTATACACTTTTTTGGAAAAAATAGAAACCTCTTTCTCAAAAGGGTATAGGTTTACCAGAAAATTCAAAGGGTCAAGTTAGATTAAACTCATTTCAAATGTTACTAATTTCTGCAAAGTCTTTCTCCAGTTTGCAAGGGAGAAATAATGGTTTCTTTCTCTATGTTCTCATAGCAGTTTCTATATACTTCAATTATTAATTATTAATAACCCACAAATACAAATGTGTTCCTATTAAATGATGACTTTTTAAGAAACTGGGGCTGTGGGTTACTAATCAAAACTAGCACAGGATCTGACTGGTAAGAGTTAGAAAAAGTTTATTAATTCATGATTAAGGGCTAAAGGTAAGTTACTCTACTGGTCATATATTTACACATACTCCAGTATCCAAAGATGTTCGTTTACAAAATAGTTAACTGGGTGGTGTGTGGCTGTAAAATAGAATACCTTAGCTCTCCCACATAGAAACTACCTAAGACCACAGCCCAATAAAGAGAATACACTACCAAAACAAGCAGACTCCAACTACTACTTACCATCTCCACTGTTACCACCCTAGTCTGAGCTATCCCCAAATCCCCATTCATCACAAAAATGGCCTTCTAACTAGCCTCCCTAATTTCACCATTGCTCTCCTACACTGTTCTCAGCAGCCAAGGTGATCATAAGAAAAAGTAAGTTACATTATGTTCATCCTCTTTGGTCTGAACCCTCCAGTGGTTCTCCGTTTTTACTCAGAGGAAAAGCCAAAGACCTTACAACAGCCTACAATTCCTATATGACCACATCACCAATTCTCTCTGACCTCCTCTACTTCAGGCCTCCTCACTCACCCGGCTTCAGCCATACTGGCATCCTTGCTGTTCTGACACACCAGACACATTCCCACCTTAAGAGTCTCTGCAATGGCCTTAACAAATCTAAATAAAAAGTGAAAGTCGCTCAGTCGTGTCCGACTCTTTGCGACCCCATAGACTATACAGTCCATGGAATTCTCCCGGCCAGAATAATGGAGTGGATGGGTAGCCTTTCCCTTCTCCAGGGGATCTTCCCAACCCAGGGATCGAACCAGTTCTCCCGCTTGGCAGGTGGATTCTTTACCAGCTGAGCCACAGGGAAGTCTAAAGTTATGAAGACTAAAGTCTGATAGACTTTTTATTTTTTATTCAATTGCAAGCGAGAGCGTGTTAACATGGCCCTAACAAAGCTCTCTGACAACAAGCGAGTAATGAAATTAGGTACTTGATATTCTCACTTATAATGAAAGAAAAACATATAGTAAGCATTATTCAGAAATGCTGAAGATCACTAGACATTTTGACAATATATAAGTGACAATATATTTGCAATGCATGTGCCAGACTCCAATTTGGTCAATAAAGAAAAAGGAATATCAAACGTCAGGATTAAGGCGGCCCCCAGGCCAAGTTCCAAGGATGAACCAAACCCTGTCGGCGGCTCATTACCCCACCCGCTTCTCTATCCAAAGGCCGTTCCTTCACCCGGATAGAGAGCCCCAGCCAATACTGATGGAGAGATATGTATGTAGAACAACACCGCAGCTATCAGGGCTCAAAGCCCAGGGCTTCTTCCAACCCCCTTCTTTTTAACGTTTCTAAGACTCCTGAAGAACTGCGAAAATCTAGGCGGTTTTCCGCCAGATTAGAGCTTCGAGTCGTTCAGAAAAAAACAATCACAAGAGCTTGGCAGACATCATAAAGGAACCAGAATTTTGCCCTCAAGAGCTATAAATCCCTAAACCAGGCCCCAGACAATCAGAAAACAAAGGATGATAACACAGGTTACCTCGGATATCCACCGCCGCCATAACTCCGAAAGCGTTCTCAGGCCCTTCTTCCGGCGCAGAGAAAACGTCACAACTCAGAGACGAAAGAGGCTGCAGAGCGAGCGGAAGAACGTTGAGGAGGAACCAAAAGAGGGCGAGGCGAACAGAAGAGGGGGTGGAGCGGCGACGGGAGAGGGCGGGACTCAGACCGAGTGGGCGGGGCTAGGAGGCGGAGTGGGGAGGGGAGGAGGGGATGGGAGAGCCTTGCTGGAAAGAGCTGCTGCTCCTGCTGGATCGCTTCAGTCGTGTCCGACTCTCTGCGACCCCATAGACGGCAGCCCACCAGGCTCCCCCGTCCCTGGGATTCTCCAGGCAAGAGTACTGGAGTGGGGTTCCATTTCCTTGTCCAATGCATGAAAGTGAAAAGTGAAGGTGAAGTCGCTCAGTCGTGTTCGACTCTTAGCGACCCCATGGACTCCAGCCTACCAGGCTCTTCCGTCCGTGGGATTTTCCAGGCAAGAGTACTGGAGTGGGTTGACATTTCCTTCTCCATGCTGGAAAGAGAGAGCAGATTCAAAGAAAGGAGAGGTAGAAGCAGGAGATGCTATCGGGTTAAAAGTTTGAAGACTTTGAGAAAAAAGGGACTGAGCAGAGGCCTGCCCAACGCCCATCTCTGAGGGATTCGAAAATTCCACCTTGATCTGTGATCGTTTTAAAAAGACAAATTCTGATTGTGCAGAATTGGGGGTGGTAACATTTTTAATTTTAAAAACTGTTGCTGGCGTATTCAGTGAACTGCTCAGTTTAGGAGCCACTGTACTGTTGTTAGTCGCTCAGTTGTGTTGGTTTCTTTGCGACCCTGTGGACTGTAGCTTGTCAGGATCCTCTGTCAATGGGGATTCTCCAGGCAAGAATACTGGAGTGGGTTGCCACGCCCTCTTCCGGATCTTCCCAACCCGGGGATCGAACCCAGGTCTCCTACATTGCAGTCAGATTCTTTACGGTCTGAGCCACCAGGGAAGCCCAAGGATATTGTAGTGGGTAGCCTATCCCTTCTTCAGGGGATTTTTCCCACCCAGGGATCACACCAGGATCTCCTACATTGAAAGTGGATTCTTTACCATCTGAGCTACCGGGGAAGCCCTTAGGGGCCACTGACCATTCTATTTTTCACCCCACCTCAAGTGTGGGGATCGGACAGGACTAAGCAGGAGGAATTTGACAGCTATTAGATTTATGTAACTAAGCCCATTAAGAGTCTAAACCTATTACATACCTTTGAGACAAAATTTTCACAAGACAAGGCTTCCAGCACAAAACATTAACAAGAAAGGGAATACCCTGGGTCCCTGAGTAAAGACTTAGTGTCCAAATTCCGGGTAATCTGGGCTAAATAGCAAGATGCCTTAGAGGGACAGTTCTGGAATGGGGGAGCTATAGGAAGTCTTAGAAAGATTTGCAAGCTCCAGTGTGTCTCCATAAAAGCAAAATGTTGAGGATATTTGCAAGCAAGACACAGATCCCAAGAAGAGAACCCCCAAATCTGAAGAAGCCCTTTTGTATGGGGATGAAGTGTTAGTGCCTGTATCTTCTCCAGAATTTAGGTAGTGTGAAGGTTCCCCCAGAATTTAAGCACAGAACAGTGGTAAGGGGTGGGGGGTATGGAGGGGGTGGGGGGCAGAACGGCCATGAATTTACTGGAATTTTCTATGTTATAGACTGGGAATTCAAAACTTTTAACTCTAAGTGACATAAAAATATATGGCTTTGTTTAACTCCAGTTTTTGAACTTGGATTTTATGCTTGAGATGGTATGTATACATGTCCCAACAAAAGTATGCACACACACAGAGCAGAGTTTTGTTTTCAAAGGACGAAGGCCTGGTGGGGCCTGGTTGAGGAGGCATTCCAAAATAGGGGTTATCACATCCAATAAACAGAACTGTGAAACATCAAGCTTTCTGTTTTGTTTGTTATGCTTTCTTGTACTTTTATTAAGAGAAAATAACAGAACACAGATCCTTAGGTAATAAAACATATGGTAAGCATAGTAAGCCAGACCTGGGAGCTCAGCCTTTATCTTGTAGGCAGTGGGAGAAGTGTAATTGTGATTCCATTTTATCAATTTGAAGATTATCCAAAGAACATGAGTTGGAGGCATTTATAAGACTAAGAACAGGGAGTTGGTTTAGGAAACTACGGCAAACAAATGATGTCTACAGGCATACAAAGGCAGTGGTAGCCGAGGGAAGAAAAAGGATGACAAGTATTTAGGAGATAAAATCAAAAGGTAATTAGTGACTAATAGATGAGTCTGATGAAGGAGAGGCAGGAAATAAAAAATTATTCCCAGGATATTGCTTTATAAGACTAAGTGCTCCTGGAGAAGGAAATGGCAACCCATTTCAATATTCTTGCCTGGGAAATCCCATGGACAGAGGAGCCTGGCAGGCTGGACTCCTGGCAGCTGGAATCAAGATTGCTGGGAGAAATATCGGTAACCTCAGATATGCAGATGACACCATCCTAATAGCAGAAAGCAAAGAGGAGCTATCTTTCACCTTGATGAAGGTGAAAGAGGAGAGGGAAAAAGCTGGCTTAAAACTCAACATTAAAAAACAAAGATCATGGCATCCAGTCCCATCACTTGATGGCAAATAGGTAGGGAAAAAATGGGGAAGGTGACAGATTTTATTTTCTTGGGCTCCAAAATCACTGTGGACAGTGACTGTAGCCATAAAATTAAAAGACGCTTGCTCCTTGGAAGAAAAGCTATGATAAACCTAGACAGCATATTAAAAAGCAGAGACATTACCTTGCTGACAAAGGTTCATATAGTCAAAGCTATGTTTTTTCCAGTAGTCATGTATGGATGTGAGAGTTGGATCATAAAGAAGGCTGAGCACTGAAGAATTGATGCTTTTGAACTGTGGTGTTGGAGAAGATTCTTGAGAGTCCCTTGGACTGCAAAGAGATCAAACCAGTCAATACTAAAGGAAATCAAATCCCTAATATTCATCAGAAGGACTCATGCTGAAGCTGAAGCTCCAATACTTTGGCTACCTGATGTGAAGAACTGACTCATTGGAAAGGACCCTGATGCTTGGAAAGATTGAAGGCAGGAGGAGAAGGGAACAACAGAGGATGAGACGGTTGGATGGCATCACCAACTCGATGGATATGAGTTTGAGCATGCTCTGGGAGTAAGTGACGGACAGGGAAGCTTGGCATGCTTTAGTCCATGGGGTTGCAAAGAGTCAGACACGACTGAGCAACTGAACTGAACTTAACTGACACAAATCTGGAGTATCTATTGCTTCATGGACAAACCGCTCAGAGAAACAATTTGCCTTCTCAGTATTCATTCATCTAATCATTTTTATTTACCTGTCTGTTGTGGGTGAGTATCAAATGGCCTGTGAACCAATATTGTCATACAAATTGGAAAGTGATGTAATAGATGTTACTATTACAGACTTACAGAAGACAAATCAACTGTAAAGCTGCTGGTGAGCAGTGGAATAATGGGGAAATCATTCTAAGCTGAAGATGTTTAAGGTTGTATTTTTAGATGATAAAATATAGTTGTACACATGTCTATGCTCAAAGATGATACAAATAATTCATAATTAATTTGTGATGCAAATTTTATTATCCTTCTTACCAGAAAATTCTATCTACATATAAGAGTTTGTCAGATATTAAAAGCTAGATTAGATATCACAATGAAGGACTGACTTCCCTGGCAGTCCAGTGGTTAAGAATCTGCCTGCCAAGGCAGGGAACATGGATTCGATTCCTGGTCCAGGAACTAAGATCCCAAGGAGAGAAGCGACCACAATGAGAAGCCAGTGCATTGCACCTAAAGAGTAGCCCTTGCTCTCTGCAACTAGAGAAAGCCCTCATGCAGCAACAAAGACCCAGCACAAGCCATTCCAAAAAAAAATTTAGAAATCACAGTGGTATTTGTAGCATTTTGATATAGAATGAAAATAAATTTAATTTTGATGTATAGTTAAAATTGAAATAAGTCAAATTTGAAATTAAAAACAAGTTCAAAGTGGTATATAAAAATCACAGTTGTGTGTACAAATTCAGTAAAAATATTTTTTTCCATACAGACATAATGAACATAAGTAGAAAGAGTTTTACTAAGGTAGACTCTTTGAATTATTTGGTTATGTTAATATTGCTTATTATTAATGCAAAGCATTAAAAATACCTGACTGGACTCTAAGAACCTCCAAAATACAAAAGCTTGATCCTGGCTCAAAAGTTCCTGATGGAATTACAGTTAAAAATATCATTATCACATGGCACATGGCAGTTCAATATCGTTTGTTCAACCATACTCCATGAGATACAACTGGAATAAATGCCAAGGAAAAAAGGAACTACAGTTGGTAACGACTGTTACTTTGGTCATTTGTTTCACCCAAATTAATATAATTCTACATATAAAAGGTGGCTAAGTTAAAACATAAAAGTTAGAACACAATTGAGTTGGAGAAAATGTCAGCAAAAATAAAATAATAGTCCATATTTACATATTAAGTACTTACAACATGCCGGGCACAATGCTAAGCCCTTTAAAAAGATGACTGCATTTAATCGTCCCAACAGCCTCATATGGTTTAAGGGTTTCCCTCATAGCTCAGTCGGTAAAGAATTTGCCTGCAATGCAGGATACCCAGGTTCAATCCCTGGGTCAGGAAGATCCTCTGAAGAAGGAAATGGCAATCTGCTCCAGTATTCTCATCTGGAGAATCCCATGGACAGAGAATCCCAGCTCACAGAACCAGAAAGTAGAATGGTGGTTGTCAGGAGCTAAGGAAAATGGGGGCAAAATTGCTCAAGGGTATAAACTTTCAATTATAAGATGAATAACTCTGGAGACTCTCACGGTGATTATAGTTAAGTAATACTGTACTGTATACTTGCAACTTGTTATGAGAGTAGATCTTGTCTTCTCATATGCAAGGTGATGGATGTGTTACCTAACTGGACTGTAGTAATCATTTCACAAGTGTATGTATCATCACATTGTACAACCTAAATATATACCATTTTTATTTGCCAATCGTACTTCAGTAAAGCTGGAAGGAAAAAGTCGTCACCTTATGTATGAGGAAACAGAAGCTGAGGGAACTCAAACAAGTCACTTGAGGTTACAGTGATCAATGGTGGAACCTAGGTCTCCTGCTACTGCTGCTAAGTCACTTCAGATGTGTCTGACTCTGTGCGACCCCATAGACGGCAGCCCACCAGGCTCCCCTGTCCCTGGGACTCTCCAGGTAAGAATACTGGAGTGGGTTGCCATTTCCTTCTCCAATGCATGGAAGTGAAAGTGAAAGTGAAGTCGCTCAGTTGAGTCCGACTCCGTGCGACCCCATGGACTGCAGCCCACCAGGATCCCCCATCCATGGGATTCTCCAGGCAAGAGTACTGGAGTGGGGTGCCATTGCCTTTTCCGATCTAGGTCTCCAGTCTCCTGTTAATCACTCAGTCATGTCCAACTCTTTGCGACCCCATGGACTGTAGCCCAACAGGCTCCTCTGTCTGTCCTCTTGCTTGGAATTCTCCAAGCAAGAATATTGGAGTGGGTTGCCATGCCCTTATCTAGGGGATCTTCCCAACTCAGGGATTGAAGCTGAGTCTCCCTGCATTGCAGGCAGATTCTTCACTGTCTGAGCCACCAGGGAAGCCTCCCTACTCTTTCCCATTTTGCTATTCTGCTTTTAACATATTGAACACAACAACCAAAATTAGAACTAGTATGAAAAGATGATTATGATTTTTTCCTAGAAGAGAAAAAACAACAGGCACTTTGACTGGGAGAAGAGCTGGCACAAAGCCACAGAAGTGGACAAGATTTTGTTCAAAAGAGAGCAAGTATGTTGTGCACTGAATGAACAATATGATAATGCTGGAAGATGATGATGAAAGATAAGATCCTTGGGCCCCATTTGTTTCAGACCTTATTTGCTTAAGAGTTTTGACTTGATCCTAAAGGCATTGGCTAGTCAATGGAGTTTGTTAATTGATCATGGGAACTCATGTCACTGTGAATTAGATGGAATTCACAATGGAATTAGATGGAACCTGAGCGATAGTTCCTAACAGTCCAGACAAAAGCTGATGATGGACAAAACTAAGGCAGGAACTACCAAAGTAATGGAGATACAGACCTTGGAGGGGTCAAAGAAATTTGCTCTCCTCTTCCCCCAAGCCTGCAGATACAAATACTTCAACTGGCTGTTGAATATGTGCAAAAATGGAAATGGTCAGCAAAAAAGTGCTGAGTTTTTCCACACAACAATATTTCCTGCTGTGGGCTCTTCTTTACCAATCCAGATGGGAAATTATTACTTGTAGACTTCAGAGGAAAAGGTAATTACAAAATTCATTAGACTTCCTGAGTGAAGAAGTGCAATGTCTTCCAAGAAAATAATTAAACCACTGTGGGCCAAGAGCCTCATCTGTATAATTTAAAGCTATGCAGTGGTCATTGTTTATGTCTCAAATCTAGTCTACATGTAGCTAGTTCATAATCATGCTTCATCTGGCCAAAAAAATTACATTATGCTGTAGGCCAAGCAAAAATACTTTTTAAAGAGGTTTCAATATCCTCTCCAGTGTAGTTTTATGTGCATATGGAGTATCCATTCTCCTTTTCTCAGAATATTTGAATCTTGCTGGAGTGAAAAGAAAAAAATAGAATATATAGCATGTATAAGACAAAGCTCTTATTTCAAGAGCCCAGAGTCCTTAATAACACAAAGTTAGGATGGAACATTCTTGTATCTATTTAAAGGTCAGGGGACAGGGAAAACAGGCAGATGTGTGCCAAGCTGCCAGGTGTTGAGGTGTTCAATTAGGATTATAAGCCAAGATGAAAGTAACAATCAAACCTCTTTATTCATTTCCTGCAACAGTGCAAGTGAGAGGTGAAAGAGAAAGGCATTGGCTCACTTCCTCCATGGAATGGCCCCAGGCAGGGATCAATGGAAGCACAGATGGGAGATTCAATCTCACTGTCAAGGAGCCCTGAACAAAAAGCTCCGGCTTTTTAATGGACCTGTGTGGTTACAGGAAAAAAGCAAAGAGCTGGGTGTGAAAAGTACTGAGTCAAAGTGAGAAAAATGGGCTCAACCAAGGGTCCCGGATCTTGGTAGAGGGCCTTGGAAAACATCTCAGCCAAGGTGGTTTAGTGGTTTAGATGTTAAGTCGTGTCCAACTCTGTGTGACCCTATAGACTATAGTTGGCCAGGTTCCTCTGTCCATGGGATTCTCCAGGCAAAAATACTGGAGTGGGCTGCCATTTCCTTCTCCAGGGGATATGCAGAACCCAGGATATGCCTGGGTTTCCTTCCCAATCCAGGGATCAAACCCGGATCTCCTGCATTGGAGGCAGATTCTTTACCAACTGAGCTACAAGGGAAAGCTACTATCTCAGCCAAAGCCCCGGATAAAGAGACTTGGTCTGAATGGAAGTAGTGGGCTGGGGATGCAGATATGAGCATGGCAGCCCAATGAGGCTTGAGTTCATTGGCTGCAACTCCCTCCAGAAAACTACAAAGCACTGGCTGTGCACCAAGTATGATGTGGGGAGGGCAGCTTCTCCTATGAGGCCTGCCAGGCCTGACCATACACAGGATTCTGTCTTAGAGCCGCACTACTCAATGTGAATCCAGGAGAAACCAGACCTGATAAGTTGAAGTAGATTCATGTGTCCAGCGTGCCAACCTGCCAAAAGCCATAAATTGTGAATAGAGAGCATAAAGGAAATTTTTTGGTCTAATGTTATGCAACTACTAAAGGTTGCCATCTTGATTTTGTGCTTTTTATTTAAGAAGCCCAAGTACAGAGTTTAGGCCCAGGGCTTGGGTAGTGAAAGGAGAAACTGGGATTTTCCCTCCTGTTTCCCAACTTTGCTGATTTCTCAGCATTCTGTACATTAGACTTTGAGAAGAGAAGGGAGGAGAGAAGGGGTGGTGCTCTGAAAATATTTGACCTTCTCAGTCCGGTGAGCACTCACTGGGTCAGCCTTCACCACTTTCGAAATAGACATCAGCACATACAGCATAATTTCAGAGCAGTGGCAGAGGTTCTTCATCTGGCCTGATGCAACTTGTTTCACTAACATCTCTTCAAATTGTTTCCTAATTTCCATTCTCACTGCCTCTCACTTAAGTTATTATGATAGACTTATGGATTACAGTCTCTGCATCTGGTTTATTTTCCCCACTGGACCATTTGATAAGCCTTAAAAGACATAGAACCAGAGCTTCTCTGGAAGTTAGTTATGTAGAGTTGGTAATTGAAGCTCACAGGAATGAGTAAGCTTTCCTAGATAGTGATGTAGTATTAAAAAACAACAATAACCAAACTCTTCCACTAATGAACTAGGGAGAGAGGACACATCCATTTTTTGCCACTTACTCAATAGATAATTATTATGAATATTTATTTATACCATTATACCACTAAAGATTAAGAAATCCTATCCAGGAAGTAAGGAGGACAATAGGGTGGAGTTTTCAGCAAAGGCTTTGTATGACATTTGAACTGACATGAAAGATGAAAAAGGTTTTTTTCCAGATACGGTAGGAAGGGGAGGAAAGAGAGGAGTAGGAAGGAGGAAGAAAGGGAAACAAATATTTAGACATGAAGCATCCTGGAGTATTCAAAGTCTTGCAAACATTTCTCTATGTCTGGGTAAGGTAGATTTTGAGTGAGATGAGTGAGCATAAGATACAACGGGAGGCAAATCGAAGCCCCATAACTGGAGGGCTTACAGCCCATGATAATTAATTTGGGTTTTATCCAGTAGGCAATTGAGGAACTATTGGAGAATTTTTTACCTAGAGAAATAATAAGGTCAGATTTTTATTTTAGAAAGCCCATCTGGCAACTGTATGAAAGATGAGTTGAAGGGTATAAGTGACTGAAGAGATTACTGCCAGTAAGTGTAAGTGGAAAAGAATATGGACCTGGGTAGGGAAAATAGCAATGGAATGAGGAGGAAGGAATGGATGTGATGGGCATCAAGAAAGTAGAATTTAAAGAGCTTAGTGATTGAATGGATGTGGAAGTGAGAAAAGTCCGGGGTGATTCCCCAGTTATTTGGCTTGGGTGAATGGATAGATATCATTTGCTGAGAAAGGGAATAAATGAGGAAAAGGGAACTTTTTAACATATTAAGCTTGAGATTATTATAAAACATGTAAAATAGTGTGGTCCAGATGGCAGTTGGAATAAGAGCTAGAGGTCAGAGGAAAGCTGTACCTGGGTAATGTTTAAAGCAAAGAGATCTCATATTTCCTCTCTGTAGCCGGGCCTGTGACTTTGTTCATGACCTCATCATCTCTCATAGCCTCCTCATTGATCTTCAGTCTCTACCCTTTCCAGTTCATTCTTCACATTTCCATCAGAGTTATATTTCTAAAATACAATTATATACTCGGCCATTTAAAACTTCTCATGGCTCCCTACAAGTCTGCAACAGAAAAATCCATACTTCTTGTTTTGGCTTTTAGAGAATAGAGCGGCCTCACTAAAGACATTTATTTTTACATCATCCATTATAAGGCTCTAACACTTTACAGTTATTCACAGGTTATCTTGGAAGAGTGATTCCCAAACATACATATGTTGATTACCCTCTGAAAAGACAAAATCAGATGGCTAAAATATTCTTCACAGTTGTCTTCTTAAGATCTTAGACACATTAAGAAAATAATTGCTCTTCATTACCAACTATGGCTTTGAATCCAAACCCTAATGCATTATCCTGGAGAACTTGAATTGCCACCCAGAATGGGCAATTCTCAAAACTCTGGGTGAAACACAAGTGGAGGGGTTTCTTTGGCCCCTTACCCCAAGACCTATTCCCTAATCATTACCCTCAGATATTTGTCATCTTAGTGATAACAAAAAGGAACTAAATAAATGACCCAAGGGAAGAGAAATTTCTCCCTGCCCTGTAAATCTCTTAGAGATTTCACATTGGCAGCTGCTACAGCAAATTCTACTTAAAAGCATCTTTTGTTAGCTAACACAGTGAGGCCCCACAAAATATTCTTTGTAAAATCTTTATCCCTTCCCTTTCATAAAAACATGAAAAATGAACTTGCAGAGGGGTGCTGGTGCTCTTTACATTTTAACGTCCCATGATCACCTGGACCTAAAATGGTATTCCTCTTAAGATGGGGTATTCGTCTTCCAGTCCGTCACCTCTGACCCAGTTCCCTAATGGGGGTTAGGCCAGTGCTTCTCAGTCATTAATATACCTGCAAATCATCTGGGGAATCTCATTAAAATTCAGTTGACTTGACAGGTGTGGGGCGTGGTCCGAGATTTGCTCCAGGTAATTCTGCTGCCACAGTCCAGAAACCACACTTTGGGTAACAAGGAATTAAGCAGGTATCATAGTAATCAAGGCTATGGTTTTTCCTGTGGTCATGTATGGATGTGAGAGTTGGCCTGTGAAGAAAGCTGAGCACTGAAGAATTGATGCTTTTGAACTGTGGTGTTGGAGAAGACTCTTGAGAGTCCCTTGGGCTGCAAGGAGATCCAACCAGTCCATTCTAAAGGAGATCAGCCCTGGGATTTCTTTGGAAGGAATGATGCTAAAGCTGAAACTCCAGTACTGTGGCCACCTCATGCAAAGAGTTGACTCATTGGAAAAAACTCTGATGCTGGGAGGGATTGGGGGCAGGAGGAGTAGGGGACGACAGAGGATGAGATGGCTGGATGGCATCACTGACTCGATGGACGTGAGTCTGAGTGAACTCCAGGAGTTGGTGATGGACAGGGAGGCCTGGTGTGCTGAGATTCATGGGGTCGCAAAGAGTCGGACACGACTGAGCGACTGAACTGAAATGAAACTGATAGTAGTTAAGGGGCTTCTCTGGCAGCTCAGCTGGTAAAGAATCCACCTGCAATGCAGCAGAGCCCATTTCAACTCCTGGGTTGGGAAGATCCCCTGGAGAAGGGGTAGGCTACCCACTCCAGTATTCTTGGGCTTCACTAGTGGCTCAGACAGTAAAGAATCCACCTGCAATGTGGGAGACCTGGGTTCGATCCCTAAGAAGATCTCTTGGAGCAGGACATGGCAACCCACTCCAGTATACTTTCCTGGAGAACCCCCATGGACAGAGGAGCCTGGCAGGCTACAGTCCATGGGGTCACAAAGAGTCGGACTCAACTGAACTAAGCACAGCACAGCAGCATATAGTAGTTAAGTAGACTGTGGAGTCAACAGTCTGATTTTGGATTCTAGTTCAGCCACTTACTATTATAGTTGAACCTCTTGGGAAATCTTTCTACATTAGCTGTGCCTCAGCTTCCTCATTTACAAAATGGGTGCTAATAATAGTTCTTAAAGAATTCCAGAAAAGATTGAGTCATTGTGTGTGACATTGTCAAAAGGATGCCTGGCACACAATTAGAAACAAATGAGTGTTAACTATTATTATTCATTATTGAAGTTATAGTAGGTCACTCGCTTGCTTAAAATGATGGACTGATTTTCCATTGTCTCCAAGATGAAATCCAAACTCCTTGGCATGGACTATAATCCCCTTTATGACTTGACCTCTATTTTCCTCTCCAACTTCTCTCTCTAACTTTTGTCCCTAGCAATCCATGCTCATCTTGATCCCTTTTCCCATGGAGTTCTCTCTACCTAGAATATCCTTCCTTTTCTATACCCTGCCAACTCCTAGAAGTCCTTGAAAACTTAGTTGAGACAACTCAAGTTAGTTGAGTTGGAATTCTTCCCAGAGCATCCCCCATACTACTGTGAGTTAGGTAGCTCTCTTAAACATTCCCATAGCATCCATAGCACATCTCTCTCTGTAACGCTTATCACATTACATTCTATTAGTCCAATTGTCCATGTCTTCTTTGAGGAAACTGTTGTGGGCATGAGCTTTCAATTTGTCTAGTGGGGAATTAATAAGTGGATAAATGACCAAGTTTCTTGATGCTACTGTAGATCTCTATTGGCCCAAATCCTTTGATTAGACCTCTTCTTTTATGATTTGTGGATCTCTGACCTTTAGGGATCCAGACAAGCTATAGCCCAACCCTTCATCCCAGGATGCACCCATATTCACCACTGCCATGATCCTGCCAAGTCACTGGTATCATAGCAGCCCTGTGGGCAAACAATGCACATGACATTGCACAAGTTCTTACATTTCCAGATTCAAGAAGATGGCTCATGGATGTGGAAGATGGTGGTGGATGTGGAGCTCAATCATCAGGTAAATGACTACCCAGCACGGTAATTTTAAGGGATTCCCGGGTGACTCAGTGGTAAAGAATCTGCCAATGCAGCAGATGCAGGTTTGGTCCCTAAGCCAGGAAGATCCTCTGGAGGAGGAAATGGCAACCCATTCCAGTATTCTTGCTGAGGAAAATCCCATGGACAGAGGAGCCTGGTGGACTACATTCCAAGCAATCTCAAAGAGTTGGACATGACTGAGCACACATACTCAGTAATTTTAAACCTAGATTTAGCAACTTCAATTCAAATCCATGCTAAGTGTTTTCCATAAGCCATATTCATTTAACCTTTTAAATTCATTTTCATGACTTGTGAAACTGTTTATGACCTACTTCCAGTTCACCTCTCCAACCAAGTTTCACTATACTTCCTATGCTCCCACCACATTGGCCTGTTTTTGGTTCCCGAAATAGCCAGCTGACCTCTGTAGGATCTTCCCACCAACTAGTTCCTTGGCCTGAGATACAGCTCCATCCCACACGCCACTCCCACACCCTCAGAGACTGTAGACCATCTCTGCCCCTTTTTTACTTCCAGAATGCAAGCTCCTTGAGGCCAGTTCTTTGTTTTCCCCCATCCCCCACTGCTCTATTTCTAACACCAAGAGTAGTGCCTGGCCCATACGAAGAGCTCAATAGTTATTTGTTGAGTGCTGGCGTGCTGCAATTCATGGGATCACAAAGAGTCGGACATGACTGAGCGACTGAATTGAACTGAACTGAGTGAATTAAGACCTCCTGTCAGGTCTCTGTTTGACTGTATCCTTCATTCTTGCCCCATGTTAAGGGCAGCCTCCCTCCGCCTTTAATTCCTATGAGCTCTCATTGGATTTGTTTTATTTTATGGCATCTATCATGGCTTCTGAATATTTCTGTTTGTTTGTTCATGTCTGTCCTCGGCCCCTACCCCAAGCTGTGTTCTCTCCAACAGATTCTAAGTTCCATGTGGGAAGAAATGATATTAGTTTTGTTCAATGTCTGGCACCTAGTAATTCATTGGTAAATTTCTTTTTATATAATATAAATTTATTTATTTTAATTGGAGGCAAATTACTTTACAATATTGTAGTGGTTTTGCCATACATTGACATGAATCTGCCACAGGTGTACATGTGTTCCCCATCCTGAACTCCCCTCCCACCTCCCTCCCCATCCCATCCCTCTGGGTCATCTCAGTGCACCAGCCCCAAGCACCCTTTTCATGCACCAAACCTGGACTGGCAATTCATTTCACATATGATAATATACATGTTTCAATACCATTCTCCCGAATCATCCCACCCTTGCCCTCTCCCACAGAGTCCAAAAGACTGTTTTATACATCTGTGTCTCTTTTGCTATCTCACATATAGTGTTATTGTTACCATCTTTCTAAATTCCATATATATGCATTCATATACTGTATTGGTATTTTTCTTTCTGGCTTACTTCACTCTGTATAATCAGCTCCAGTTTCATCCACCTCATTAGAACTGATTCAAATGTATTCTTTTTAATGGCTGAGTAATATTGCACCATGTATATGTACCACAGCTTTCTTATCCATTCATCTGCTGATGGACATCTAGGTTGCTTCCATGTCCTGGCTATTATAAACAGTGCTGCAATGAACACTGGGGTACATGGTCTCTTTCAATTCTGGTTTCCTCTGTGTGTATTCCCAGTAGTGGGATTGCTGGGTCATATGGCAGTTCTATTTCCAGTTTTTTAAGGAATCTCCACACTGTTCTCCATAGTGGCTATACTAGTTTGCATTCCCCCAAGAAGGCAATGGCACCCCACTCCAGTACTCTTGCCTGGAAAATCTCATGGACAGAGGACCCTGGTAGGCTGCAGTCCACGGGGTTGCGAAGAGTTGGACACAACTGAGTGACTTCACTTTCACTTTTCACTTTCATGCATTGGAGAAGGAAATGGCAACCCAATCCAGTGTCTTGCCTGGAGAATCCCAGGGACGGGGGAGCCTGGTAGGAGGCCGTCTATGGGGTCGCATAGAGTCGGACATGACTAAAGCGACTTAGCAGCAGCAGCAACAGCAGCAGTGTAAGAGGGTTCCCTTTTCTCCACACCCTCTCTAGCATTTATTGCTTGTACACTTTTGGATGGCAGCCATTCTGACTGGCATGAAATGGTAGCTTATCATGGTTTTGATTTGCATTCCTCTGATAATGAGTGATGTTGAGCATCTGTTCATGTATTTGTTAGCCATCTGTATGTCTTCTTTGGAGAAATGTCTGTTTAGTTCTTTGGCCCATTTTTTGATTGGGTTGTTTATTTTCCTGGAATTGAGCTGCAGGAGTTGCTTGTATATTTTTGAGATTAATTCTTTGTCAGTTGCTTCATTTGCTATTATTTTCTCCCATTCTGAAGGCTGTCTTTTCACTTTGCTTATAGTTTTCTTCATTGTGCAAAAGCTTTTAAATTTAATTAGGTCCCATTTGTTTATTTTTGCTTTTATTTCCATTACTCTGGGAGGTGGGTCATAGAGGATCCTGCTGTGATTTATGTCAGAGAGTGTTTTGCCTATGTTTTCCTCTAGGAGTTTTATAATTTCTCGTCTTCATTTAGATCTTCAATCCATTTTGAGTTTATTTTTGTGTATGGTGTTAGAAAGTGTTATAGTTTCATTCTTTTACAAGTGGTTGACCAGTTTTCCCAGCACCACCGGTTAAAGAGATTGTCTTTTCTCCATTGTATATTCTTGCCACCATTGTCAAAGATAAGGTGTCCATAGGTGCATGGATTTATCTCTGGGCTTTCTATTTTGTTCCATTGATCTCTATTTCTGTCTTTGTGCCAGTACCATACTGTCTTGATGACTGTAGCTTTGTAGTAGAGCCTGAAGTCAAGCAGGTTGATTCCTCCAGTTCCATTCTTCTTTCTCAAGATTGCTTTGGATGTTCGAGATTTTTTGTATTTCCATACAAATTGGGAAATTATTTGTCCTAGTTCTGTGAAAAATACCATTGGTAGCTTGATAAGGATTGCATTGAATCTATAGATTGTTTTGGGTAGTATACTCATTTTCACTAGATTGATTCTTCTAATCCATGAACATGGTATATTTCTCCATCTATTTGTGTCCTCTTTGATTTCTTACACCAGTGTCTTATAGTCTTCTATATATAGGATTTTTGTTTCTTTAGGTAGATATATTCCTAAGTATTTTATTCTTTTCATTGCAATGGTGAATGGAATTGTTTCCTTAATTTCTCTTTCTGTTTTCTCATTGTTAGTGTATAGGAATGCAAGGGATTTCTGTGTGTTAATTTTATATCCTGCAACTTTACTATATTCATTGATTAGCTCTAGTAATTTTCTGGTGGAGTCTTTAGGGTTTTCTATGTAGGGGATCATGTCACCTGCAAACAGTGAGAGTTTTACTTTTTCTTTTCCAATCTGGATTCCTTTTATTTCTTTTTCTGCTCTAATTGCTGTGGCCAAAACTTCCAAAACTATGTTGAATAGTAGTGGTGAGAGTGGGCACCCTTGTCTTGTTCCTGATTTTAGGGGAAATGCTTTCAATTTTTCACCACTGAGGATAATGTTTGCTGTGGGTTTGTCATATGTAGCTTTTATTATGTTGAGGTATGTTCCTTCTATTCCTGCTTTCTGGAGGGTTTTTTCATAAATGGATGTTGAATTTTGTCAAAGGCTTTCTCTGCATGTATTGAAATAATCATATGGTTTTTATCTTTCAATTTGTTAATGTGGTGTATTACATTGATTTGCGAATATTGAAGAATCCTTGCATCCCTGGGATAAAGCACACTTGGTCATGATGTATGATGTTTTTAATATGTTGTTAGATTTTGTTTGCTAGAATTTTGTTAAGGATTTTTGCATCTATGTTTATCAGTGATATTGGCCTGTAGTTTTCTTTTTTTGTGGCATCTTTGTCTGGTTTTGGTATTAGGGTGATGGTGACCTCATAGAATGAGTTTGGAAATTTACTTTGCAATTTTCTGAAAGAATTTGAGTAGGATAGGTGTTAGCTCGTCTCTAAATTTTTGGTAGAATTCAGCTGTGAAGCCGTCTGGTCCCGGGCTTTTGTTTGCTGGAAGACTTCTGATTACAGTTTCAATTTCCATGCTTGTTATGGGTTTGTTAAGATTTTCTATTTCTTCCTGGTTCAATTTTGGAAAGTTGTACTTTTCTAAGAATTTGTCCATTTCTTCCAAGTTGTCCATTTTATTGGCAAATAATTGCTGATAGTAGTCGCTTATGATCCTTTGTATTTCTGTGTTGTCTGTTGTGATCTCTCCATTTTCATTTCTAATTTTGTTGATTTGATTCTTCTCCCTTTGTTTCTTGATGAGTCTGGCTAATGGTTTGTCAATTTTATTTATCTTCTCAAAGAACCAGCTTTTGGCTTTGTTGATTTTTGCTATGGTCTCTTTTGTTTCTTTTGCATTTATTTCTGCCTTAATTTTTAAGATTTCTTTCCTTCTACTAACCCTGGGGTTCTTCATTTCTTCCTTTTCTAGTTGCTTTAGGTGTAGAGTTAGGTTATTTATTTGACTTTTTTCTTGTTTCTTGAGGTAAGCCTGTATTGCTATGAACCTTCCCCTTAGCACTGCTTTTACAGTGTCCCATAGGTTTTGGGTTGTTGTGTTTTCATTTTCATTCATTTCTATGCAAATTTTGATTTCTTTTTTATTTCTTCTGTGATTTGTTGGTTACTCAGCAGTGTGTTGTTCCACCTCCGTATGTTGGAATTTTTAATAGTATTTTTTCCTGTAATTGAGATCTAATCTTACTGCATTGTGGTCAGAAAAGATGCTTGGAATGATTTCAATATTTTGGAATTTACCAGGGCTAGATGTATGGCCCAGGATATGATCTGTCCTGGAGAAGGTTCCATATGCACTTGAGAAAAAGGTGAAATTCATTGTTTTGTGGTGAAATGTCCCATTGATATCAATTAGGTCTAACTGTTCTATTATATTGTTTAAAGTTCGTGTTTCCTTGTTAATTTTCTGTTTAGTTGATTTATCCATAGGTATGAGTGGGGTATTAAAACCTCCCACTATTATTGTGTTATTGTTAATTTCTCCTTTCATACTTGTTAGCATTTGTCTTACATATTGCGGTGCTCCTATGTTGGGTGCACATATATTTATAATTGTTATATCTTCGTCACAGTAATCCAAGCCTATGCCCCAACTCTGAAGAAGCTGAAGTTGATTAGTTCTATGAAGACCTACAAGATCTTTTAGAACTAACACCCAAAAAAGATATCCTTTTCATTCTAGGGGACTGGAATGCAAAAGTAGGAAGTCAAGAAACACCTGGAGTAACAGGCAAATTTGGCCTTGGGATACAGAATGAAGCAGGGCAAAGGCTAATAGAGTTTTGCCAAGAGAACGCACTGGTCATAGCAAACACCCTCTTCCAACAACACAACAGAAGACTCTACACATGGACATCACCAGATGGTCAACACCAAAATCAGATTGATTATATTCTTTGCAGCCAAAGATGGAGAAGCTCTATACAGTCAGCAAAAACAAGACCGGGAGCTGACTGTGGCTCAGATCATTGCCAAATTCAGACTTAAATTGAAGATGTAGGGGAAACCACTAGACCATTCAGGTATGACCTAAATCAAATCCCTTATGATCATACAGTGGAATTGAGAAATAGATTTAAGGGACTAGATCTGATAAATAGAGTGCCTGATGAACTATGGACGGAGGTTCATGACATTGCACAGGAGACAGGGATCAAGACCATTCCCATGGAAAAGAAATGCAAAAAAACAAAATGGCTGTCTGGGGAGGCCTTACAAATAGCTGTGAAAAGAAGAGAAGCAAAAAGCAAAGGAGAAAAGGAAAGATATAAGCATCTGAATGAAGAATTCCAAAGAATAGCAAGGAGAGATAAGAAAGCCTTCCTCAGCGATCAATGCAAAGAAATAGAGGAAAACAACAGAATCAGAAAGACTAAGATCACTTCAAGAAAATTAGAGATACTGAGGGAACATTTTGTGCAAAGATGGGCTCGATAAAGGACAGAAATGGTATGGACCTAACAGAAGCAGAAGGTATTAAGAAAAGGTGGCAAGAACACACAGAAGAACTGTCCAAAAAATCTTCACAACCAAGATAATCATGATGGTGTGATCACTCACCTAGAGCCAGACATCCTGGAATATGAAGTCAAGTGGGCCTTAGGAAGCACCACTATGAACAAAGCTAGTGGAGGTGATGGAATTCCAGTTGAGCTATTTCAAATCCTGAAAGATGATACTGTGAAAGTGCTACACTCAGTATGCCAGCAAATTTGGAAAACTCAGCAGTGGCCACAGGACTGGAAAAGGTCAGTTTTCATTCCAATCCCAAAGAAAGGCAATACCAAAGAATGCTCAAACTACCGCACAATTGCACTCATCTCACATGCTAGTAAAGTAATGCTCAAAATTCTCCAAGCCAGGCTTCAGCAATACGTGAACCATGAACTTCCAGATATTCAAGCTCGTTTTAGAAAAGACAGAGGAGCCAGAGATCAAATTGCCAACATCCATTGGATCATCGAAAAAGCAAGAGAGTTCCAGAAAAACATCTATTTCTGCTTTATTGACTATGCCAAAGCCTTTGACTGTGTGGATCACAATAAACTGTGGAAAACTCTGAAAGAGATGGGAATACCAGACCACCTGACCTTCCTCTTGAGAATCCCATATGCAGGTCAGGAAGCAACAGTTAGAACTGGACGTGGAACAACAGACTGGTTCCAAATCTGGAAAGGAGTACATGAAGGCTGTATATTGTCACCCTGCTTATTTGACTTATATGCAGAGTACATTATGAGAAATGCTAGGCTGGATGAAGCACACGCTGGAATCAAGATTGTTGGGAGAAATATCAATAACCTCATGTATGCAGATGACACCACCATTATGGCAGAAAGTGAAGAGGAACTAAAAAGTCTCTTGATGAAAGTGAAAGAAGAGAGTGAAAAAGTTGGCTTAAAGCTCAACATTCAGAAAACTAAGATCATGGCAACTGGTCCCATCCCTTCATGGCAAATAGATAGGGAAACAGTGGAAACAGTGTCAGACTTTATTTTTGGGGGGGCTCCAAAATCACTGCAGATGGTGATTGCAGCCATGACATTAAAAGATGCTTACTCCTTGAAAGTAAATTCATGAGCAACCTAGATAGCATATTCAAAAGCAGAGACATTACTTTGCCAACAAAGGTCCATCTAGTCAAGGCTATGGTTTTTCCTGTAGTCATGTATTGATGTGAGAGTTGGACTGTGAAGAAAGCTGAGCGCCAAAGAATTGATGCTTTTGAACTGTGGTGTTGGAGAAGACTCTTGAGAGTCCCTTGGACTGCAAGGAGATCCAACCAGTCCATCCTAAAGGAGTTCAGTCCTGGGTGTTCATTGGAGGGACTGATGCTAAAGCTGAAACTCCAATAGTTTGGCCACCTCATGCGAAGAGTTGACTCATTGGAAAAGACTCTGATGCTGGGAGGGATTGGGGGCAGGAGGAGAAGGTAGCGACAGAGCATGAGATGTATGGATGGCATCACTGACTCGATGGACATGAGTTTGAGTGAACTCCAGGAGTTGGTGATGGACAGGGAGGCCTGGTGTGCTGCGATTCATGGGGTCGCAAAGAGTCAAACACGACTGAGTGACTGAACTGAACTGAACTGATGATCCTGTTGCCATTTACTTTGTTGTTTTGGGTTCAATTTTATACACGCTTTCTTTGTTTCCTGTCTAAAGAAGATCCTTTAGCATTTGTTTGAGAGCTGGTTTAGTGGTGCTGAATTCTCTCACCTTTTGCTAGTCTGTAAAGCTTTTGATTTCTCCTTCATATTTGAATGAGATCCTTGCTGGGTACAGTAATCTGGGCTGTAGGTTTTTTTTGTTTTTTTTTTTTCTTCATCACTTAAGTATGTCCTGCCATTCTCTTCTGGGCTGAAGAGTTTCTATTGAAAGATCAGCTGTTATCCTTATGGGAATCCCCTTGTGTGTTATCTGTTGTTTTTCCCTTGCTTCTTTTAGTATTTGTTCTTTGTGTTTGATCTTTGTTAATTTGATTAATATGTGTCTTGGTGTGTTTCACCTTGGGCTTATCCTGTTTGGGACTCTCTGGGTTTCTTGGACTTTGCTGATTATTTCACTCCCCATTTTAGGGAAGTTTTCAACTATTATCTCCTCAAGTATTTTTTCATGGTCTTTCTTTGTGTCATCTTCTTCTTCTGGGACTCCTATGATTCGATGCTGGGGCGTTTAACGTTGTCCCAGAGGTCTCTGAGGTTTTCCTTCTTTTAATTCTTTTTCCTTTTTTCCTCTCTATTTCATTTATTTCTACCATTCTATCTTCTACCTCACTTATCCTATCTTCTGCCTCTGTTATTCTACTGTTGGTTCCCTCCAGAGTGTTTTTTATCTCATTTATTGCATTATTCATTATATATTGACTCTTTTTTATTTCTTCTAGGTCCTTGTTAAACATTTCTTGCATCTTCTCAATCCTTGTCTCCAGGCTAATTATCTCTAACTCCATTTTGTTTTCAAGATTTTGCATCATTTTCACTATCATTATTCAGAATTCTTTATCAGGTAGATTCCCTATCTCTTCCTCTTTTGTTTGGTGTAGTGGGCATTTCTCCTGTTTCTTTACCTGCTGAGTATTTCTCTTCCTTTTCATCTTGTTTATATTGCTGTGTATGAGGTGGCCTTTCCGTATTCTGACAGTTTGTGTTTCCTCTTTATTGTGGAGTTTCCTCACTGTGGGTGGGGTTGGACGGTGGCTTGTCAAGGTTTCCTGGTTAGGGAAGCTTGTGTCGGTGTTCTGGTGGGTGGAGCTGGATTTCTTCTCTCCTGGAGTGCAATGAAGTATCCAGTAGTGAGTTTTGAGATGTCAGTGGGTTTGGTGTGACTTTGGGAAGCCTGTATATTGAAGCTCAGGGCTATGTTCCTGTGTTGCTGGAGAATTTGCATGGTTTGTCTTGCTCTGCTACTTGTTGGCCCTTGGGTGGTGCTTGGTTTCAGTGTAGGTATGGAGGCGTTTGAAGAGCTCCTGTTGATTAATGTTCCCTGGAGTCAGGAGTTCTCTGGTGTTCTCAGGATTTGGACTTAAGCCTCCTGCCTCTGGTTTTCAGTCTTATTCTTACAGTAGCCTCAAGATTTCTCCATCTATACAGCACCGATGATAAAACATCTAGATTAATGATGAAAAGTTTCCCCATAGAGAGGGACACCCAGAGAGGTACCCAGAGTTACAGGGAGAAGAGAAGAGGGAGGAGGGGGATAGAGGTGACCAGGAGGAGAAGAGGGGGAATCAAAAGGGGAGAAAGCAAGCTAGCCAGTAATCACTTCCCTATGTGCTCTCCACACTCTGGACTGCTCAGAGATGTTCACATAGTTACACAGAGAAGAGAAGAGGGGGGAAGGAGACAGAGGTGGCAAGGAGGATAAAGGGGGGAATCAAAAGGAAGGAGAGAGACAGATCCAGCCAGTAATCAGTTCCCTAAGTGTTCTCCACAGTCCGGAACAGACAAAGAGATTCACAGAGTTGGGTAGAGAAGAGAAGTGGGAGGGAGGAGATAAAAGCGATGTGGTGGAGAAAAAGGAGAGTCCAAAGGGAGAGAGATCAGTCAAGCCAGTAATCTCACTCCCAAGTAAAAATGGATACTGAAGATTGGGTTCTTAAAGGTACAAAATTGATAACAAATACCAAAAAGCAAAGATTAAAAATCTAGAGTAGAGGTTAGATTCTCAAAAATACAATATTAAAAAAACAAAACAAAGTCACAATAATTATAAATACATATATATGAAGCTTGCTTTTAAAATAGGGTCCTTTTTTTGCAAGGTAATAGTAGTTTGTAAAAATGAAAATTAAAGGAGTAATAGAGGACTTAAAATATCTTTTTTTTAAATTTAGAAAATGATACTAGTAAAAATATATCTGATAAATTTCTTTCTTGAATAGTTCAGTGAAAATTAATTAACCAAAGAAGAATAATGGCACTATTTTTCCAGTTTATTTATCTGATGTAAAAAATCCTACAAAAGTTTAAGTTCCATTTGTAGCTTTAAAATACAAACAATTAGTATAAACCACAGAAAGTTGGAATGAGAAAAAGTCTTAGATATCATGAGGCCCATTTTCCTTACTTTGTAAATGAGTAAATTAGGGCATAGGAAGGAGAAGTGACTTGCGCAGCTAATTAGTAACAGGATTGGAAGTAAAACCTAGGCTTTCTAATCCTACATGATTCATCCCCTGAGTTAAAGAATGTATTAAGTACCTACGCTGTTGAATGGTTTTGACTTATGTGCTTTGTCACCCTGATGGCAACTCCAGGTGTCCATTCAAAGGTAGATGCAAGTAAAAGATGGAGTCCATGTTGCTACTTCTAAGGATAAGGTTTTTCCATTTATAAAGGCATATTTGGCTTTAGTCAGAAAAAGTGCACCCACTTCTATTTAAGCTAATGAAGAGCTCACTTGTAGCCAATTTCTGGGGGTGGTGGTTGTAATTAGAACCAATTACACAAAAGCCTCATTTTGATAATCATGTATTGTCAACAAATGACTCATAGTTTTGATATCTGCAGTCGGTTAGGAAAAAAGTAAGTGCACACTGGATCATACATTCTCAATGTGGGCAATGAAAAATGGCTCTTGGGGAAGTATAAAAAAAAACTCACTCTCTTTATGTATAAAGCACAGATATATATGCAGTGCATAAATAAATATATAGTATATCTGTCGTAAGACCACATATTATATAATTCCTTTCGTATGAAATTCAGAAAGGCAGATCTATGAAAATAGAGAGTGGGAATGAAGGTAGGGACCTGGGGTGATAATTAATGGGTACAGGGTTTATTTGGGGGTTGATGAAAATGTTCTTAAATTATTGTGGTAATAATTGTACAACTCTGTGAATGTACTATAAGTCATTGATTTGGACACCTTAAACAGACAAATTTTATGGTATGTAAATTACAGCTCAATGAAATTGTTAAAATAAAAAAACACACAAAGCTTCCCTCAAAAGGGGGAGGGAGGTAGGGTGGCAATTAGGAGAAAGGCTCTAAAAAGGTTCTTTGATGAGTCAGTAATGGAAAAAAAAAGAAAAAAGAGAAACACTGCCTTGGACCAAAAAAAAATGAATTTCATTTTAAATCTCTGTATTCCCAGTTCAAACATCCATGATGATACAGTTCACTTAGCCTGAACAGTTCCTGGGTTCATCCTCCCCAAGCCAGCAATGTCCTCTGGGCCTCATCTCTACCAGTAGGTGGAGTCTGGAGTTAGTTTTGCTGCCCAGCACTTGGTCTGTAAGAATGGTGGGGCTGAGAAAAGGACTTGAGGAATCATGGCTGCCCTGCCAGAGTCATATTAGAAACTGTCTCCTAAAAACGAGGTTGCTTAGGTTGCTTGCCATTGCTAGAGGGTCTTTGAGCACTTAACTGTCTAACTCAAAGTCAGAGGGTAAGTTCTCAGGCAGATAGACTCTGAGGTGGTTAACAAGCATGGCTTTTCTTAGGGAATACTCTGGGGATTAACTTCTGTGGGAAAGAGCAGGAATCAGCTGGCGAAAAGTTGAGCTGTGATGCAGGCCTGACAATGGTTTTAACCAGCCTCAAGAGAAGCGCCAGTGCTGGGATAGCCCTTCTGAGTTGTCCCAACAACTGAGCATAAGACCTTCACTTCTGAAGGGGTGTCTGAGTGGTGCATCACAGCATTCGTCCCACTCAGCATCTCACAAGGGGCAGAAGTGGAGTGTTAAAGAACACTAACAAGCTCATTGAGTATCTTGGTTGCTGTAACTAAAGTTGACGGCAGGAAGTGACCTCCCAGATGAATTCATCCTTTCAGTCACAGAACCATAGAGGATGAATTTGTATAGCATCACAAGGAATATGCAACTAACATTAGCTAATATCACAAATTTACACTGATATTATGACAAAATAGATGATCCAGCCACCAAGGAAGCCACATCCATCAATGTACAAATAGATCATAAATACCACCAATAATGTACATTTTAATACCATGCATCTATGTGCATGTGTTGTGTTATCTGGCATGCAATATGTTGGGTATGATATACACAAAGACATATTGCCACATATAATATAAAAAGCTATACAAATATATTCAGTTTTTTCATATATAAATAATAATGTTGCAGCAACATGGACGGACTTGGAGGGCATTATGCTAAGTGAAGTAAGTCCGACAGAGAAAAACACATACTGTATGACATCACTTACATGTGGAATGCAAAAACTAAAACAAACCAGTGAATATAACAACAAAAAAAGCAAACTCATAGAGAACAAGTTAGTGGTTACTAGTAGGAAAAGCAAAGGGGAAAGAAGCAATAAAGAGGTAGTGGATTAGGAAGTACAAACTATTAGGTATAAAATAAGATGCAAAGACATATTGTATAACATGGGGAATATTGTTGTTGTTCGGTCACTAAGCTGTGTCTGGACTGCAGAATGCCAGGCTTCCCTGTCCTTTACTATCTCCTAGGGTTTGCTCAAACTCACGTCCATTGAGTCAATGATGTTATCTAACCATCTTATCCTCTGCCACCCGCTTCTCGTCTTGCCCTAAATCTTTCCCAGCATCGCGGTCTTTTCCAACGAGCTGGCTCTTCACATCAGGTGGCCAAAGTACTGAGCTGCAGCTCCAGCATCAGTCATTCCAATGAATATTCAGGGTTGATGTCCTTTCGGATTGACTGGTTTGATCTCCTTGCAGTCCAAGAGACTCTCAAAAGAGTCTTCTCCAACACCACAGTTCGAAAGCGTCAGTTCTTCAGCACTCAACCTTCTTAATGGTCCAACTCTCACATATGTACATGACTACTGGAAAAACCATAGCTTTAACTATACGGACCTTTGTCAGCAAAGTGATGTCTCTCCTCTTTAATACTCTGAGTAGGTTTGCCATAGCTTTTCTACAGAAAATATTTTCAATAACCATAAATGGAATGTAACCTTTAAAAACTGTGAATCACTGTATCATATACCTGTAACATATAATATTGTACAACAAATATACTTCAATTAAAAAAAAAAGAATGTATTAAGATTTCCCATGTTCTGTCAAACATAGTTCTGGGAAACCTTGCTCTTACCAAAAGTCACTCCCATCCATAAGCCTTCCATGCTGTGCTGCTACTATGTCGTCCTGGTCCCTTATTGCTCTCTCTGTTGAAAACTGTCTAATTAGAAGACATAAAGAATTCAGAGAGTTTATAGAAGGGCTTCTAGAACATGGTGAACTCTGTGGAATTGAATGCAAAATTTGTTCTTCATCACCTATGTATGTTTTTTGAGGACAAGTGTCCATAACTTCATTAGATTCTCAAGTGGGTCCATCCTTTTGAGTTTATTAATCATTTCATCTTCCATAATGTTCTTTTTCCTGTGTTCTTATATTCACTTGGTATTGTGTTTTCCATCATGTTATGAACTAGAATAATTCCCTCATTTCTTCAGTGTCCACCGAGGACCATCTTATAACACACTCTGAGTTCCCCTGAAAAAATATTTCTCTTAAACAGATACCACTTCGCTGAAGATATTTGTTAACATTCACTGCCTAACAGTGGACACATTCCAACTGGATCCATCTCGAATATATTCAAGAAACTCCCTAGAGCTGTTGACATGACTGTCCAAAATGACAGTGTCTTTATTTACATATACTCCAGGTCTGGCTCTAGAGAGAAATCCACTGGGCCTGGTAAATTATATAATTAAAGCCTTCCCCCCAAATGGCATTGTATTTTGGTCTTTTATGTATAGATGCTATGTATCAGCAATTCACCAAATACTACATAAATAATCTCATTTCACTGACATAACAAGCCTATGAGATGAGTATTTTCTGAAACTAATTCAGCAGAGTTCACAGAAGAAATGGGGTGGGGGTGGGGGGAGGGAAGATCAGTAAACAGAAATTTCCTAGAAAGATAGTCCCTATCAGTTTAGTTGTGCTACACAGGAAAATTTGTCCCAGACACAGGAAGAATTTTCCACTTTTCATGTTATAAAAAACCAAATCTACACAGTGACCAAAATATACAAGTCTAGTAAAGTCTTTCCCACAGATGTTATTTTATGATTAGTAATGAAGGTTTTAAGAGGTTTGGTTTGTTAGAGGATTAACTAAGTCACAAGAATGAAAGCTCCTCAAAGGATTTTTGTCGGATGTTCGGAATAGGGTCCAGCACATAGCAGATGCTCAATGAATATTTGTGGGTTGTACAATGCAAGCATATGTGTCAAATGTCATTTCTAACCATTTCAATGAGAAGCCCAATAAGTTTATAGATTCTTGAATCTGTAAGGGATGGAAACTTGACATCTCAAGCCATCGCCATAGTCAGCATTTCAGTGCTCCTGCATCAAGCAGTTGGCTCACTCTTTCTTTCTTCAGTTACTGGACAGTTTCTCAGCACTGGACTGAGCGTGTGATCAGATGACAAGCCTCAGTGGTAGACTTGTCGGAGATGCAGATCAAGAGGGAAGTTCAAGATCATTCAATTTCTGGTTACATGTGGATATCTCTAAGTGTGGCTGATTTTACCTTAAGAGAGCTGTAATACTTTAAAAATATTTTTGTGTTATTATTCATAATTTATTTAAAAAATAATTATTTGTAACTTCTTGTGCCAACCACTATGCCAGTGACAGAGAAATACAGTGAATAAGATAGACATAGTCTCAATATTTCAGGCTGCGGAGATATATGGACAAAAAAATAAGAATTAAATTCCACTGTAATTGAAGCTATGATGGAGGAAGCAGAGCAATCAGAAAGCATAAAAAGAGGGTGCAAAACAAAGGAGGGAGATGAGGAAGACTGCCGGGAGGAAAGGATGTCTAAGCAGAGACAGGAAAGAAGACTAGGAATTCACCAGCTGAACAGGAGAGGTAGGAAACTGCAAGGCAGGGAATTCCTTGGGAGTTCTGGTGGTTAAGACTCCATGCTTTCCCTGCCAAAGGCCTGGGTTCAATCCTTGGTTGGGGAACTAAGATCCCACAAGCCACTTGGTGTGGCCAACAAAGGAAAAAAAAAAAAAAAGAAAATGCAAGATGGAGGAGCATGAACTAGAGCTAAGAGGCAGGAGAGAACAAGAAAGTGAATGTTCAGAATGACTGGAACATAGAATATGTGAAGATCAGCAGGGACAAGGCTCGAACAGGAATCAGGTGCAAGATTACTGTAAACCACATCAAGGAACTGAGAGCAGTAGGGCACTAAAGGAAGATGTTAAGGAAGTGAGTGACAAGATCAGGCTTGAATTAGGAAGTGTGTTACTATAAACTAAGCCTGAAAAGACAACAACCTCGACTGAAGAAGTAACAGTAAGAAACGAAGGAAGTAGAATAGGTGGGTTTTGTTTTAGTTGTATTTCAAGTACCACTGAATTGTCCAAGGAAATACATCTACTGGGCAGTTAAAGCCAAGTAAAATCCATGGATCCCATATATAAATTTAGGAGCCCTGGTAATCATTGAGTATAAAGTAGAACACTGCAGCTGTATCAAAATATTAAAAGAAACAGGTACGATGGATACTTTTTATTGTTCCATCATGAGCTTGAGTTGATTTAATATTCTATTCTGGCTTCCTGCCCTTAACTTGCTGTATTTATACAGCCCTCTCCAAAGCTTGGTGTTTATTCTGAAGCAGATCCTAGCTGCTAAACTCTTCTATGTCCTTTTCATTCCAGGCGGTTACCAGGGCTACATGTGAGAAGAATGAGGGTGGCACTGAAGCTTGCATTGTTTGCTAGAAACAACACAGACAACTAATGTGTGAAGTGTTTGGAGCAGGGTGACACCTAAACACCTTTTACTGCTGCCACAGACACAGTCTCATAACCCCCTCTTCTGATCCTAATTCATCCTTGTGAAAACCTTCAGGTGTTCTCTAGGAAAGAGCCCAGCCTTGACCAGAATGATGGTACCTCTGTCTGAACATAAGTTAGGTTGACCTCTATTGTTTAGAAAACATGTTAGACCATCAAATTCAAACTTTAATAAGCTTCTTTCAACTCCAAACTCCTCTGCATGCATGGGCATACTGAGTCCTGCCCAACTCTTTGCAACCCTATGGACTGTAACCCACCAGGTTCCTCTGTCCATGGAATTTTCCCTGCAAGAATGCTGGAGTGCGTTGCCATTTTCTCCTCTAGGGTATCCTTCTGATCCAGGGGTTGAATCTGCATCTCCTGTGTTTCTTGCATTGCAGGCACATTCTTTACCACTGAGCCTCCAGGGAAGCTCCAAACTCTTCTATATCCCCCCACTTTTAGAAAGCACTAAAATGGTTTTCTAGTTTGGCACCAAACCTCTCTATATTTCAGTTTGTATCTCAGTTACTCAGATATTGAGGTAAGTACAGACAACATTTTTTTTCATGTAAACCTCACAATGATCCTAGAAAGGATACGGGGGCTTTAAGAGGCTAAATAGCTTTCCCAAGCTCATGGAGCCCACATTCTTTAGCTATAGTGGCTCCCATTTTCTATTATCTTAATCTTAATGGTAACAATAATTACCACAAAGACAATTAACATGTTGCTGCTGTGTAGTCACTTGAGTCATGTCCAGCTCCATGTGACCCTAGGGACTGCAGCCCGTCAGGCTCCTCTGTCCATGGAATTCTCCAGGCAAGAATACTGGAGTGGGTTGCCATGCCCTCCTCCAGTGCACCTTCCCAACCCAGGGACTGAACCCAAGTTTCCTGCACTGCAGGCAGATCCGTTACCGCTGAGCCACCAGGGAAGCCCAATTAATATATCAGTTCAGTTCAGTTCAGTCACTCAGTCATGTCCAACTCTTTGTGACCCCATGAATCGCAGCACGCCAGGCCTCTCTGTCCATCACCAACTCCCGGAGTTCACTCAAACTCAGTTCCATCGAGTTGGTAATGCCATCCAGCCATCTCACCCTCTGTCGTCCACTTCTCCTCCAGCCCCCAATCCCTCCCAGCATCGGAGTCTTTTCCAATGAGTCAACTCTTCGCATGAGGTGGCTAAAGTACTGGAGTTTCAGCTTTAGCATCATTCCTTCCAAAGAACACCCAGGACTGATCTCCTTTAGAACAGACTGGCTGGATCTCCTTGCGGTCCAAGGGACTCTCAAGAGTCTTCTCCAACACCACAGTTCAAAAGCATCAATTCTTCAGTGCTCAGCTTTCTTCAGTTGTGAGTCCAACTCTCACACCCATACATGACCACAGGAAAAACCATAGCCTTGACTAGACAGATCTTTGTTGGCAAAATAATGTCTCTGCTTTTTCATATGCTGTCTGGGTTGGTCAAAACTTTCCTTCCAAGGAGTAAGCATCTTTTAATTTCATGGCTGCAGTCACCATCTGCAGTGATTTTGGAGCCCAGAAAAATAAAGTCTGACACTGTTTCCACTGTTTCCCCATCTATTTCCCATGGAGTGATGGGACCAGATGCCATAATCTTCATTTTCTGAATGTTGAGCTTTAAGCCAACTTTTTTACTCTCCACTTTCACTTTCATCAAGAGGCTTTTGAGTTCCTCTACACTTTCCACCATAAGGGTGGTGTCATCTGCATACCTGAGGTTATTGATATTTCTCCCGGCAATCTTGATTCCAGCTTGTGCTTCTTCCAGCCCAGCGTTTCTCATGATGTATTCTGCATATAAGTTAAATAAGCAGGGTGACAGTACACAGCCTTGACGTACTCCTTTTCCTATTTGGAACAGTCTGTTGTTCCATGTCCAGTTCTAACTGTTGCTTCCTGACCTGCATATAGGTTTCTCAGGAGGCAGGTCAGGTGGTCTGGTATTCCCATCTCTTTCAGAATTTTCCACAGTTTATTGCGATCCACACAGTCAAAGATTTTGGCATAGTCAATAAAGCAGAAGTAGATGTTTTTCCGGAACTCTCTTGCTTTTTCCATGATCCAGTGAATCTTGGCAATTTGATCTCTGGTTCCTCTGCCTTTTCGAAAACCAGCTTGAACATCTGGAAGTTCACAGTTCACGTGTTGCTGAAGCCTGGCTTGGAGAATTTTGAGCATTACTTTACTAGTGTGTACGATGAGTGCAATTGTGCGGTAGTTTGAGCATTCTTTGGCATTGCCTTTATTTGGGATTGGAATGAAAACTGACCTTTTCCAGTCCTGTGGCCACTGCTGAGTTTTCCAAATTTGCTGGCATACTGAGTGCAGCACTTTAACAGCATTATCCTTCAGGATTTGAAATAGCTCAACTGGAATTCCATCACCTCCACTAGCTTTGTTCGTAGTGATGCTTTCTAAGGCCTACTTGACTTCACATTCCAGGATGTCTGGCTCTAGGTGAATGATCAAACCATCTTGATTATCTTGGTCGTGAAGATCTTTTTTGTACAGTTCTTCTGTGTGTTCTTGCCACCTTTTCTTAATACCTTCTGCTTCTGTTAGGTCCACACCATTTCTGTCCTTTATCGAGCTCATCTTTTCATGAAACGTTCCCTCGGTATCTCTAATTTTCTTGAAGAGATCTCTAGTCTTTCCCATTCTGTTGTTTTCCTCTATTTCTTTGCATTGATCGTTGAGGAAGGCTTTCTTATCTCTCCTTGCTATTCTTTGGAACTCTGCATTCAGATGTTTATCTTTCCTTTTCTCCTTTGCTTTTTGCTTCTCTTCTTTTCACAGCTATTTGTAAGGCCTCCCCAGACAGCCATTTTGCTTTTTTGCATTTCTTTTCCATGGGGATGGTCTTGATCCCTGTCTCCTGCACAATGTCATGAACCTCCGTCCATAGTTCATCAGGCACTCTATCTATCAGATCTAGTCCCTTAAATCTATTTCTCACTTCCACTGTATAATCATAAGGGATTTGATTTAGGTCATACCTGAATGGTCTAGTGGTTTTCCCTAGTTTCTTCAATTTAAGTCTGAATTTGGCAATAAGAAGTTCATGGTCTGAGCCACAGTCAGCTCCCGGTCTTGTTTTTGCTGACTGTATAGAGCTTCTCCATCTTTGGCTGCAAAGAATATAATCAATCTGATTTTGGTGTTGACCACCTGGTGATGTCCATGTGTAGAGTCTTCTGTTGTGTTGTTGGAAGAGGGTGTTTGCTATGACCAGTGTGTTCTCTTGGGAAAACTCTATTAGCCTTTGCTCTGCTTCATTCCGTATTCCAAGGCCAAATTTGCCTGTTACTCCAGGTGTTTCTTGACTTTCTACTTTTGTATTCCAGTCCCCTAGAATGAAAAGGACATCTTTTTGGGGTGTTAGTTCTAAAACGTCTTGTAGGTCTTCAAAGAACCATTCAACTTCAGCTTCTTCAGCGTTACTGGTTGGGGCATAGACTTGGATTACTGTGATATTGAATGGTTTGCCTTGGAAACGAACAGAGATCATTCTGTCGTTTTTGAGATTGCATCCAAGTACTGCATTTTGGACTCTTTTGTTGACCATGATGGCTACTCCATTTCTTCTAAGGGATTCCTGCCTGCAGTAGTAGTTATAATGGTCATCTGAGTTAAATTCACCCATTCCAGTCCAGTTTAGTTCGCTGATTCCTAAAATGTCGATGTTCGCTCTTGCCATCTCCTGTTTGACCACTTCCAATTTGCCTTGATTCATGGACCTAACATTCCAGGTTCCTATGCAATATTGCTCATTACAGCATCGGACCTTGCTTCTATCACCAGTCACATCCACAACTGGGTATTGTTTTTGCTTTGGCTCCATCCCTTTATTCTTTCTGGAGTTATTTCTCCACTGATCTCCAGTAGCATATTGGGCACCTACCAACGCGGGGAGTTCCTGTTTCAGTATCCTACCATTTTGCCTTTTCATACTGTTCATGGGGTTCTCAAGACAAGAATACTGAAGTGGTTTGCCATGCCCTTCTCCAGTGGACCACATTCTGTCAGACCTCTCTACCATGACCCGCCCATCTTGTGTTGCCCCACCGGCATGGCTTAGTTTCATTGAGTTAAACAGGGCTGTGGTCCTAGTGTGATTAGATTGACTAGTTTTCTGTCAGTATGGTTTCAATGTGTCTGCCCTCTGATGCCCTCTTGCAACACCTACCGTCTTACTTGGGTTTCTCTTACCTTGGACGTGGGGTATCTCTTCACGGCTGCTCCAGCAAAGTGCAGCCACTGCTCCTTACCTTGGATGAGGGGTAGCTCCTCACCGCCGCCCCTCCTGACCTTGAACATGGAGTAGCTCCTTTAGGCCCTCCTGCGCCCGAGCCACCGCTCCTTGGACGTGGGGTTGCTCCTCTTGGCTGCAGCCCCCGACCTCGGGCATTGGGTAGCTCCTCGCCGCCACTGCCCCTGGCCTCAGGCACGGGGTAGCTCCTCTTGGCTGCGCTTGTGCTCCATCGCAGCTGTCCAAGCATTTATTATGCCCTAGAAACTCAATGAAACCCCTGACATAAATTTTGGCATTTAATCCTCTCAATAATTTTATGAAGTGTTGGGTTGGCCAAAAAGTTGATCTTATGGAAATGTCTGAATGAACTTTCTGGCTACCTCAATACTATAGTCTCCAATCTTAAGATAAGGATTCTGAAGCCTATTAAAGTTGTCACTTTTTGACTGCACACAGGTGATAAGTGGCAAAGCCAGGATTTGAACACAAAAGCCTGGCTTCAGAGTCCTCACTGTAATCACTACACTTCGGTCAGGGTAACCTCTGATGTCCCTCTCCCACTACCTAACCCCGGCTGCCACCTATTCAATGAATCTAATAGGTATTTAGATTCAACAAATAGGTATTTGTTCCTATACCATGGAGCCTTATCATATTTTATTTCACACAAGTTACATCATTAAAATTATAGGTTTTGAATGGTTGTGTTGAGTTCATCTGGTTTAACAAGTTTTGTCTAGCTTAAGCTCTAGAAGTAGCTAAGAAAGAAGAAACAGGTAGAGCCAGTCACAGGTTGGCCCAGGACAAAGGTGAGGCCAAGAGATTTATTTTTCAACCCTGAAGGTACATGGAAAGAGCTGAGTCTTGGCTTTCCCTCCACAGCTTGGAGAGCTTAGTACCATCCCAAGTAGCAGAAGCCACCTTTACCAGCAGGAGTCTCTGCTTCACAAAGCAATTTCTCCTTGGCTCTATTTTTGGCTCCAGAAACACGAAGCTGGCTGGATTACCTTCGCAGTGCTCAGGAGTAACTCTAGAGCCCAGATTTACCAGCAAAACAAAATAAAATAACATTTCATCTTTTTCTGGCTTTTTAAGGATTTTTTCAAAAATATCCTGAGCTTGAAAAGTGGAAGTCGCTCAGTAGTGTCCAACTCTTTGTGACCCCATGGACTACACAGTCCATGGCATTCTCTAGGCCAGAATACTGGAGTGGGTAGCCTTTCCCTTCTCCAGGGGATCTTCCCAACCCAGGGATCAAACCCAGGTCTCCTGCATTACAGGCGGATTCTTTACCAGCTGAGCCACAACGGAAGCCCAAGAATATTGGAGTGGGAAGCCTATCCCTTCTCCAGGGGATCTTCCCGACCCAGGGATCAAACTGGGGTCTCCTGCATTGCAGGAGGATTCTTTACCAACTGAGCTATCAGGAAGCCCATCCTGAGCACTGTGCTACCCAGTCTTCAGGCTAATGCACAAGACTTGGAAATGAACACTTGGCTTGCTTTTTTGTACTTCCCCCTAGCTGTCTGGTAGTCCTCACCTCATACTATGATAGCCCTCATAGTACCTATGTGTTGCCCTTCAAGCCCCTCATTCAGGTCTATTCATTCTGAAGATTCTGAACTCTTCTCTAGACCTCCTTTCTCATATGCCAAGGTGTCCCTGATAATGCTAGAATTTTTGAGAATTAAATAACAGGCAACTCAAAACAATATAGTACCTTACCTTCCCAGTATAGAAAAGTACTTGAAAAATATGAAATAAATGGATCAACTACAGTACAACTTGGTTGCTGGAAAATAGAAGTAAAGAAAGACTGGAAGGATGAAAAAGGAAAGAGGTAAAGAAAAAAAGAGAAGTTGTTAATAAGCTTTCTCTATATGGTATAATATATGCTTTCACATGTTTCTGTCTTAATAGTACCCTTAGGCCGCCTCCTTGAACCACACCAGTGAGCATGAACTTTGATTTATTGAGAAAGTTCAGAGAGCCCTGGATTTCTGGTGTTAATAGATCAGGTATTTTATAACCCCTGTATAAAATTATCTGATATACATAAGAGAAAGAAGTATAAATGAAGCTTTATGTTCATCCTAATCCTTTTTCTCTGCCCTACCAACTTTTATGTCCAAATATGTCCCTCCCAGGCACACACCTCAGCCCTGAATTTACTGACAAAGCCTCTGCAGCCCGTGAGTGGGAAGGCTGAGACAAAGTGTAAGGAGAGGAAATAAACAACGAATGATAAGCTTGGCTGGTGACAGATTGCTGCCACAGCAGCAGAATCTGCAGAAGTTTAGATGCAACTCTGCAGATCTGAAGAGATCTTGAGAACAAGAGAAGGAAAAGAAAATGTGTCCATCTTCAGTAGCTCCTTAACGAGTCCACTCTTCATATGTGGTTGTCACAAGCCAACAAGACAGGCCCATGCAGTCCAAACATTTGTGGTGGTCAGTGGTGTGATTGGAGTTGCATGAGAACAGCTGCCTGCTCAGGAAAAGCTCTCTTACTGGGTCTGAAATGTTCTATTCATTCACCAAACCTTGATGATTTCCCAGTTTAAACATCATCATATCAGGGCAACCATATTGTGCCAGTTAGGTGCTCACATTGGAGTGATTTGAATAGAAAAGGGATTGATTAAAGGCTAAGAGTTGGACTATAAAGAAAGCTGAGCACCAAAGAATTGATGCTTTTAAACTGTGGTGTTGTAGAAGACTCTTGAGAGTCCCTTGGACAGCAAGGAGATCCAACCAGTCCTTTCTAAAGGAAATCATTCCTGAATATTCATTGGAAGGACTGATGCTGAAGCTGAAACTCCAATCTTTTGGCCACCTTATGTGAAGAACTGACTCATTTGAAAAGACCCTGATGCTGGGAAAGATTGAAGGCAGGAGGAGAATGGGTCAAGAGGAGATGAGATGGTTGGATGGCATCACCAACTCAATAGACAAGCGTTTGAGCAAACTCCGGAAGTTGGTGATGGACAGGAAGGCCCGGCATGCTGCAGTCCATGGGATCGCAAAGAGTCAGACATGACTGAGCAACTGAACTGAACTGAACCGAAAGGCTAAGGGTGGAAGAGAGTGATGTCAGCAAGATGTTGGACTAAGAAGCTTCAGGCCCTCCTTCCCCACAGAGACACCAAGTTAACAATACATGGACCAGAATACCTCTGTGAGAACTCTAGGGATTAGTTCAGAAGCCACAGCACCCAGGTCACTGTGAAACAAAAAGAGCTTTCAACAACAGGGGTAGGTAAATTTACAGCGTCTGGCATACCCATCCCTGTCCTTCCTCTGCTCAGCATAGTGCTGAGCAACTAGGAAATCTCTCAGACCAAGGCTCCCTTTTAATATGGAATCAAAAGAGTGGACCGTATGTCTAGCATTCTAGCTTGTCTGGAGGGTTACCTGAAGGACTGGTGTCTATCTAGCCTGACTTGGACCTCTGAAGGCACTTGCACCGGAGTTTGGAAACTGCTGAAAACAGAGGCAAGCAGCGTGTTAGAGCTGCAGAACCACAGGTAGGCACTAGGGGGAGCAATAGGTCAGAAAAGGTTTGAGATTTCCTACAACTTGCAGCGGAGCTGACTGGTGAGCACACAAAGACTGGGAGAGGTGGTTATTCTTTTTAAATCCTAGCAAAATATTATAAGGCACATAAAGAACATTGGAAACATGGGCCAATTCCATAATAAAAACAAAACTCCAGAAACCAACTCTGAAGAAACACAGAATTATGAGCTGCCATAATTATTAACTGGCATAAAGATGCTCTCAATGAGTTAAAAGAGAACACAAGCAGAAAACTAAATTAAATCAGGAAATGATGCCTAAACAATATGAGAATATCAACAAAGAGAAACTATAAAAAGAAGAACCAAACAAAAATTCTGGAGTTCAAAAATGCAAAAGTACTGAAAAATTCATTCAGTTCAGTTTAGTCACTCAGTCATGTCTGACTCTGTGACCCCATGGACTGCAGTACGCCAGGCTTCTCTGTCCTTCACCATCTCCTGGAGCTTGCTCAAACTCATGCCCATTAAGTCAGTGATGCCATCCAACCATCTCATCCTCTGTCATCCCCTTCTCTTCCTGCCTTCAATCTTTCCCAGTATCAGGGTCTTTTCCAATGAGTCAGTTCTTCACATCAAGCGGTCAAAGTATTTTTCTAAAAAGTCATTAGAGGAGTTCAATATCAGATTTTACAGGCAGAAGAAAGAACCAATGAACTTGAAGATAAATCATTTGAAACCATTGATTCAGAAGAGTAAAAAGAAAAAAAAATGAAGAAAACCAAAGATAAGGTACTTAATGTCTGCAGGAGTAATATACATATTAGGGATCCACAGAATAAGAGAGAGAAGTTGGCTGAAAGCTTACTTGAAGAAATAATGGCAAAACTTCCCAAATCTGAGGAAATAAGTGAACATACAGATTCAAGAAGCTGAAAGAAATCAGTCAGGATAAATCTAACAAAAACCACACTGAGCTTCATTGCAATCAACTGCCTAAAGTCAAAGATAAAGAGAGAATCTTGAAAGTGGCAACAAAAGACAGTTTGTGACACCCAAGAGAGCTTTCATAAGATTATCAGCAGATTTCTCAGCAGATACTTTGCAGGCCAGAACAGAGTGGCATCATATACTCAAAGTACTGAAAGGAAAAAAAAAAAATCTATCAACCAAGAGTACCATATTCATTAAAACTATCCCACAAAAATTAAGGAAAAACTAAGACTTTCCCAGATAAACTAAAACTAAAGAAGTTTATTGCTACTAGACTTGCTCCACAAGAATTATGAAAGAGTCCTTCAAGTTGAAACAAAAGGAGAACAGACAGCAACACAAAGATGTATGAAAACATAAGATTCTCCAGTAAAGGTAAATACATGGACAAATACACTAATAGTAACCTGTACTACTGTAATTTAGGTACACAGAACTTAAATGACAAAAACATTTTAAAGAGAACTATAGATCAGTATTAAAATATATATATATAATATCTAAAAATATAGTTTGTGATATCGGTAATATAAAGTGGAGAGGTAAGGCTGTAAAACAGCGGAATTTTTGTGTGCAATTGAAGTTGTATCAGTTTCAAATAGAATGCTATCACTTTAAGATGTTTTTGTAATTGTAGTGATAACTACAGGAAAATGTTATGTGAAGTACCTAGTCAAATTCACAAAAACCAAAAATGGAATGGTAATTACCAGGGTCTGGAAAAGGGGGAGGAAAGTTGTTTAATGGGTATAGAATTTGAGATTTACAAGATGAGCAAGGTCTGGGGATCTGCATTAGAATCATATGAATATACTTAACACATCTGAACAATATACGTAAAAATGATTAAGGTGGTAAATTTTATCCTTTTACCACAATAGGAAAAAGGCTACGCATATGAAGGGAAAGTTCATGTTTAATGGGTATAGAGTTTCAGTTTTGTGAGATGAAAAGGATCTGGGAGATGGATGGCAGTGACGGTGGCATAACAATTTGCATGAATGTAATGCCACTGAACGTGCACATAAAACTGGGTAAGATGGTGTGACAAAAAATCCACACAGGCACAGCCTCACACACCAGCATCAGAGCAGGTCTCAGCACTTGACTGAATAGACTACTGCCAAGCAGATAGAATTTGAGAGTAAAAAGGTTGTGAATAGCTCCAAATAGCTTGCCCTATTAACAAGGCTTCCCTCATAGCTCAGTCGGTAAAGAATCTGCCCGCAGTGCAGGAGACCTGGGTTGTATTCCTGGGTTGGGAAGATACCCTGGAGAAGGAAATGGCAATGCACTGCAGTATTCTTGTCTGGAAAATCCCATGGATAGAGGAGCCTGGCAGGCTACAGTCCATGGGATCACAAGAGTTGGACACGACTTAGTGACTGCTGCTGCTGCTGCTAAGTCACTTCAGTCATGTCCGACTCTGTGTGACCCCATAGACGGCAACCCACCAGGCTCCCCCATCCCTGGGATTCTCCAGGCAAGAACACTGGAGCGGGTTGCCATTTCCTTCTCCAATGCATGAAAGTGAAAAGTGAAAGTGAAGTCGTTCAGTCGTGTCCGACTCTTCGTGACCCCATGGACTGAAGCCTACCAGGCTCGTCCGTCCATGGGCTTTTCCAGGCAAGAGTACTGGAGTGGGGTGCCATCACCTTCTAAACCACCACAATTAACAAGAAATTTTACCATTAAAGACTTAACATCTTAAAACAATATTTATAATAGGGTCATGACGGAATGGATTTCTCTGGTAGCTCAGATGGTAAAGAATCTGCCTGCAATGAGGGAGACCTGAGTTTGATCCCTGGGTTGGGAAGATGCCCTGGAGAAGGGAACAGCAACCCATTCCAGTATTCTTACCAGGAGAGTTTCATGGACAGCGGAGCCTGGCGGGCTACAGTCCATGGGGTCGCATAGAGTCGGACGCGACTGATAGAATAACACACACATGACAGAATACAGAATCTTACTCTAACGGTTCATCCAAAAAGACTTTTAATACAGAGACTACTTACAAAAGTATGGGCATGATTATTAGAACCAAGAAAGAATGCTGAAGCTACCACAGAGCATCAAGAGAAGGAAGATACTGGGGCAAAAGGCAGAAATTGTTTGCTGTTGTTCTGCAGTCACTAAGTTGAGTCCAACGTGGTGCAACCTCGTGGACTACAGCAGGTCAGGCTCCTCTGTCCCTCACTATCTCCCATAGTTTGCTCAAATTCATATCCACTGAGTCAGTGATACTATCTAATCATCTCATCCTCTGCCGCCTCCTTTTCTTTTTGCCTTCAATCTTTCTCAGCATCAGAGTCTTTTCTAGTGAGTCGGCTCTTCGCATCAGATGGCCAAAGTATTGGAACTTCAGCTTCAGCATCAGTCCTTTCAATGAATATTCGGGATTGATGACCTTTAAGATTGACTAGTTTGATCTCCTTGCAGTCCAAGGGACTCTTGAGAGTCTTCTCCAGCAGTACAATTCAAGAGCATCATTTCTTTGGTGCACAGCCTTCTTTATGGTCCAACTCTCACATCCGTACATGACTACTGGAAAAACCATAGCTTTGACTATAAAGACCTTTGTCAGCAAAGTGATGTCTCTGCTTTTTAATTCACTGTCTAGACTTCCCATAACTTTCCTTCCAAAGAGCAAGTGTCTTTTAATTGCATGGCTGCAGTCACTGTCCGTAGTGATTTTGGAGCCCAAGAAAAGAAAATTCGTCACTGCTTCCACTTTTCCCCCTTCTATTTGCCATGAAGTGATGGGACCAGATGCCATGATCTTAGTTTTTTGAATACTGAGTTTTAAGCCAGCTTTTTCACTCTCCTCTGCCAAAGTCCATTGACAGGTAGACCCGAGGGAAAGGGGCCCCAGAATCATAACTACCATATTGTCAGGACACAGCCACCCCCCAAACCATGGTGCCTCAGGGAGGGAGAAAGTGGGAAAGAAATGTATTCCTTTCTCTTCCCTCATCCTCCAGTCTCATGTTGGGGCTCTCCTCTGTGCAAAACTGACCAGAAGCAAGAGGGCAAAGGAGCCCAGTCAGTGCAGAGGTCAGTCTCCCAGAGCAAAGCCAGACAGAAAAGCACAGCAAATGGATGGTGAGGCATGGCACAGTATTAGAGAATTTCTAGATTCTTAAAGAATCTTTAAGGTCATCTAAGACAGTCCACCAGGAAGTCTGTGTAAATCATCTTTACTTTTCTAACTGATGTTATTAGAGAATTTCTAGATTCTTAAAGAATCTTTAAGGTCATTTAAGACAATCCACCAGGAAGTCTGTGTAAATCATCTTTACTTTTCTAACTGATGTTATTAGAGAATTTCTAGATTCTTAAAGAATCTTTAAGGTCATCTAAGACAGTCCACCAGGAAGTCTGTGTAAATCATCTTTACTTTTCTAACTGATGTTATTAGAGAATTTCTAGATTCTTAAAGAATCTTTAAGGTCATTTAAGACAGTCCACCAGGAAGTCTGTGTAAATCATCTTTACTTTTCTAACTGATGTTATTAGAGAATTTCTAGATTCTTAAAGAATCTTTAAGGTCATCTAAGACAGTCCACCAGGAAGTCTGTGTAAATCATCTTTACTTTTCTAACTGATGTTATTAGAGAATTTCTAGATTCTTAAAGAATCTTTAAGGTCATCTAAGACAGTCCACCAGGAAGTCTGTGTAAATCATCTTTACTTTTCTAACTGATGTTATTAGAGAATTTCTAGATTCTTAAAGAATCTTTAAGGTCATCTAAGACAGTCCACCAGGAAGTCTGTGTAAATCATCTTTACTTTTCTAACTGATGTTATTAGAGAATTTCTAGATTCTTAAAGAATCTTTAAGGTCATCTAAGACAGTCCACCAGGAAGTCTGTGTAAATCATCTTTACTTTTCTAACTGATGTTATTAGAGAATTTCTAGATTCTTAAAGAATCTTTAAGGTCATCTAAGACAGTCCACCAGGAAGCCTGTGTAAATCATCTTTACTTTTCTAACTGATGTTATTAGAGAATTTCTAGATTCTTAAAGAATCTTTAAGGTCATTTAAGACAGTCCACCAGGAAGTCTGTGTAAATCATCTTTACTTTTCTAACTGATGCACCAAAAGCTCCAAAGGCAGCAAAAAGCGTGGCCTCTGGAGTCAGGCAGGCCTGATCCCCACTTGCAAGTTGTGTGACCTTGGGAAAATTACCTAACTTCTGAAAACAGGTTTCTTCTTTGTAAAGCAAGCATCATAATAACAGCCTCATGAGGTTGTGGTGAAATTAAAGAATAAACACAGAGGTGAGGAGACTGGGCCCCTCCCTGATAGGGAGCTGTTGACCTAGTTAAGCCTGGACAATTTGGTCACCAGATTCACAGTGCTACCTGACTTCCCAATTAGTTGAGTGGTTCATCAAAACATCTTTGTGTCTACTTAAACACCCACCAACTGAGGCCTGGTAAAAAACATTCTGATACATCTGTACAAACAAATACTGTATAGGTATATTTTAAAATGTGATAGTTCTATATGTACATTGTATCGGAAATACAATGATTTCCAGATAATACTTATAATTTAAGATAGATAGGGAAATAGGTAGATAGGTTGATAGATTATCTCTGGAGTAATTCACAAGGACAAATAACACTGGATATCATTGGGAAGGATTTGGAAAGACTGAGTTCAGGGGTAAAAGGAAATTTTAATTTTTACTATATAATCTTGATACCAAAAAGTATTTTGAGTTGGTATCTTATATTCTTCTGTTTGTTCTGTTTTCCCACAACCATTACACAATGCCTACTATGTACACAACAAGGAGATCGAACCAGTCAATCCTAAAGGAAATCAACCCAGAATATCCATTGGAAGGACTGATGCTGAAGCTGAAGCTCCAATACTTTAGCCACCTGATGTGAAGAACCAACTCATTGCAAAAGATCCCAATGCTGGGAAAGATTAAGGGCAAGAGGAGAAGAAGGTGACAGAGGATGAGATGGTTGGATAGTATCATTGACTGAATAGACATGAGTTTGAGCAAATTCCGGGAGATAGTGAAGAACAGGGAAGCTTGGTGTGCTGCAGTCCACGGGGTCACAAAGAGTCAGACATCACTGAGTTACTGAACAACAACAGTACTAGGTGCTGGGAATACAAAAAAAAAGACACTATCCCTGCTTGCAAGCAGCTCTAGCCTAGGTGACAAAAAGCAAGTAGAGAACCATTATGCAATGTAATGTGTGGCCTATCTGATTTTCCTTATTCAAAACTTAAAGACACACACACACACTCACCAATCGCCCCTTAAACTCCTTTTCCATTGCATGTGTCACATTCTAACATCCTATATATTTATTTATTTATGATATTTCTTGTCAGTTTTCTCCCATTCCTTGAAGGTGAAAATTTTTGCTTGTTCCCTGATAGATCTCCAATGCCTGAAATGGCAAAATTTTTCAGTGGATGATTGTTGAACTGATGTTGAATGAATAAATGTTATCTAATACAAAAGTATGAAAAAGAAGCTATCAGAACACAGCAGAGGAACACCAAATGTATACATGGAGGTCAGTAAGGCTTCATAGAAGAAGAGACATTTGTCCTACGTCTTGAAGCAAACATGAGTGACTTGGCTGAAAGACCTAATGTCCAAAGAGCAAGTAAATGAGAACTACAGAAAGATGAAACATACAGGGAACTGGAATTCCAAAGGTAATAAAGATACGAAGGAATGGCAGTAGAGAAGACTGAACGTATGGCAACAAGGATGTGATCCTGTTAACTGTTTATGTTGGTGAGGCAATGGTTTCTTGAAGACTTGTTATAGTGTTCTTTCTTCTGCTGCTGCTGCTGCTGCTGCTGCTGCTGCTAAGTCGCTTCAGTCGTGTCTGACTCTGTGTGACCCCATAGACGATAGCCCACCAGGTTCCCCCGTCCCTGGTATTCTCCAGGCAAGAACACTGGAGTGGGTTGCCATTTCCTTCTCCAGTTCTTTCTTCTCTGTATGTTTAATTTTTTTTCACAATACAAAGCTAAGAATAAATGAATAAGGGGCTTCTCTGGTGGTCCAAGCGTTAAGACTCCATGCTCCTGGCCCCTGGTTGGGGAATTCAGATCTTGCAAAGATCCTGCCTGCCACACATTGCAGTCAAAATAAATAAATAAAAAGTTTTTTAAAAATCAGATCAGATCAGATCAGTCGCTCAGTTGTGTCCAACTCGTTGTGACCCCATGAATCGCAGCACGCCAGGCCTCCCTGTCCATCACCAACTCCCGGAGTTCACTGAGACTCACGTTCATCGAGTCAGTGATGCCATCCAGCCATCTCATCCTCTGTCGTCCCCTTCTCCTCTTGCCCCCAATCCCTCCCAGCATCAGAGTCTTTTCCAATGAGTCAACTCTTCACATGAGGTGGCCAAAGTACTGGAGTTTCAGCTTTGCTGCTGCTAAGTCGTTTCAGTCGTGTCCGACTCTGTGCGACCCCAGAGACGGCAGCCCACCAGGCTCTGCCATCCCTGGGATTCTCCAGGCAAGAACACTGGAGTGGGTTGCCATTTCCTTCGCCAATGCATGAAAGTGAAAAGTGAAAGTAAAGTCGCTCCGTCGTGTCTGACTCTGTGCGACCCCACGGACTGTAGCCCACCAGGCTCATCCGTCCATGGGATTCTCCAGGCAAGAGTACTGGAGTGGGGTGCCATCACCTTCAGCTTTAGTATCATAAAATAAACCTTTGTAAAAGAAAAAAGGATAAATGAACACGCAAACCACTTTTGGAAAGTATAAAAATGTTTTCTAGGGACTTTTGAGGAGTATAAAAATGCTTTTCTAGGCAAGGGAACATGACTGGTTACCAGCCACAAGTAACAGCAGCCAAACTAGGGTGGCAGCAAGTGGTAGGTGAAAAAGGTAAATACCTTGGAAGGAACACATAAGTCCATAGTTTTTCTATTGTAAATGACAACTCAAGATTAAGCGTGAAAGGGAATTTTTACTGGTTCACACACTAGGAAGTCCAGGGAAGTATCTGGGCATTAAAAACTGCTGATCTATAGCACAGGGAACTCTCCTCAATGCTCTGTGGTGACCTAAATGGGAAAGAAATCTAAAAACAAGTGGATATATGTATACATATGACATATGTATATCAATATATGTATACTGATTCACTTTGCTGTACAGCAAGAAACTAAGCAACATTATAAAGTAACTCTACTCCAGTAAAAATTTTTTAAATGAAAAAAAAAAAACAAAACTGCTAGATCTAAGAACTTCATGGATAACACTAGAGCTTTGTCTCTCCCTTAAATCCTTTTTGCTTCTGTTCCAATTCAGTTTTCAGATAGGATTTCCCTACATTGTAAGAAAGATGGCTGTCAATTGCCCCCACCTCAAATCCTCCCAACTTAAAGAGCCACCGTCTCCTAATGTCTATATAACTCTCAGGGAAAATTCTGACTCTCTGCTTGGGTCATGTGCTCCTCCCTAACCAATCACTATGGGGTAGAGAGATGGAATAATACGACTGGCCAGGCGAGGAAGAGGCACTAGCTGGAGAGGATGGAGGCTCAGACACTCTTTTTTGGTGTACTGAGCACCCAATTCCAGTATGAGGGAAGGGACGTTCCCCTACACCAACAAGCAGTTCTTGAGACACCAGCTGGGTGTCTACAATTAAGCTCCATTCTGACACTGTCTACCCAGAGATAGCATCAGATTCTACAGGTCCTACAAGACTGACACATGCACACACCACCCCCTCCCTCCCATTTGAGATGCCACTCACAATTCCAGGTTTTATCTGTGCTTCTGGCTAACTGGCTATAAATCAAAGGTTGCTGTGATCCCCCTCCTCACTTCCCCTCCTGTTTGATTAATTTGCCAGAGAGGTTCACAGAACTCAGAAAATCCACTTGCTCTTTAGGTTACTGCTTTACTATGAAAGGACACAACTCAGGAACAGCCAAATGGTGGAGATGCACACAGCAAGATGTGTGGGAAGGAGCATGGAGCTTCCATGCTCTCTTCAGGCATCCTATTCTCCCCAAATCTCCATATGTTCAGCAACCCAGAAGCTGTCTGAACCCTGAACCCTGTTTTTTTAATGGAGGCCTCATTACCTAGAAATGATGAACTAAATGAGTAACATCAGTGATTGGACTCCAGCTCCAACTCCTCTCCCTTTCCCCAGAGGTTGGAGGTCTGAGGACTGAAAATTCCAACCCCCTAATCACATGGTTGATATTTCTCCTGGCAATCTTGATTCCAGCTTGTGCTTCATCCAGCCTGGCATTTCGCATGATGTACTCTGCATATAAGTTAAATAAGCAAGGTGACAATATACAGCCTTGATGTATTCCTTTCCCTATTTGGAACCAGTCTGTTATTCCATGTGTGGTTCTAACTGTTGCTTCTTGACCTGCATGCAGATTTCTCAGGAGGCAATTGCCAGGAGAAATATCAATAACCTTAGATATGCAGATGACATCATCCTTATGACAGAAAGTGAAAAGGAACTAAAGAGGCTCTTGATGCAAGTGAAAGAGGGGAGTGAAAAAGCTGACTTAAAACTCAACATTTGAAAAACGAAGATCATGGCATTCGGTCCCATCACTTCATGGCAAATAGATGAGGAAACAATGGATACAGTGACAGACTTTATTTTCTTGGGCTCCAAAATCACTGCAGATGGTGACTGCAACCATGGAATTAAAAGACGTTTGCTCCTTGGAAGAAAAGCTATGACCAACCTAGACAGCATATTAAAGAGCAGAGACATTACTTTGCTGACAAAGGTCCATCTAGTCAAAGCTATCGTGTCTCCAGTAGTCATGTATGGATGTGAGAGTTGGACTTGAGAGTCCCTTGGACTGCAAGGAGATCAAACCAGTCAATCCTAAAGGAAATCAGTACTGAATATTCAAAGGAAATCAGTCCTGAATATTCATTCGAGGGACTCTCAAGAGTCCTCTCCAACACCACAGTTCAAAAGCATCAATTCTTCTGTGCTTAAGTGAGTTCCAAAAGTCATCTCATTAACATAAAAAAAAGACACCTTCATGGCTCTCTTCATTCAGGAAATTTCAAGGGTCGTAGGAACTCTGTGTCAGAAACAGAGATAAAGATCAACTGTATATTTCTTGTTATACATCATAATATCACAGACACTGTGATTGACAGCTCTACCAGGACCTCATAGAACAGGGGAAGGAAGAATCCCCTAAGGAAGACATGCTGACAGATCCAAATAACTGACATCATAGCCCCTGTGGAGAGCTACAATTGATAGTGGAGATGGGAAGATTGAGGGGTGCAGAATGGATTGAGTAGTAGGAGAGGGTAAAGATAGGCAGAGAGGGTTTGTTTTTCTAAATAAGACCAGACTGAACTAGACTGTGATAGAGGAATTTCTTGTTGGGGTGGCAGTGGGGGATGAAAATATGAAACTCACATTAGCCTCATACGGTTGATACTACACCTGAGCATGAAATATTTAAAAATCTCCCACTTTCCCATAGAGGGATTTTTGAAGGTTGAATATGGATTAAAAGCTGGTAATGAAAATGTTGTAATTTTCTCAGGTAAATTGTGAAGTTGAATGCAATTAGAAAAACATCCCCCAAAATAGCGTTGGTTTTGTTGGCATGGGACCAAGGCCTGAACAGCTTAGATTAGTATAAAGAAGATTCAAATATATGTCTTTCACATATGCTTAAGAAACTGAGCTGAAGGAAGAGAAAAAAGCAGCACATGCCATCTGTTTAGGAGGTATGAAAGCTCCAGAGAGAGTTTGAAAAGAAAGGGAAGCTTCAGTCTTCTAAGACCAAGAGGCAGTGAGAAAGGCAGAAACACAAAGAAATAGAAACAAGGTCAGGTCCAAGGGCAGATACAGAGCCTGAGGCCCATAACGTCAGCAGGAGCACTGTGCCTTCTGCTGTGCATCACACCAAATTCTTCCCAGCAAAATAATCCATGAACATCTCTAAGAAATCTTGCAATGCATCTCATCTCAGTAACAGCTCAGTAATGAGCTATTACATTAGTGATAAGATCACCCATAGGATTCACTGTCCTATGTCCAGTGCTGGCCAAAGGACCAGTGAAGCCAACTGTGTAGCAGAAACACCGTGGCTCAGTCTTCATTCTCCCCTGTGAAATCCATGAGCAAGCAATACATTCAAGGACCACCTACAGGTGAGCAGTCCAAATACTATTTTTACCTGAATAGGTGCTCAATTTCTTAGTGCAGAGTTCTCTTGCAAAAACAAGATTGGAGCAAAGTAAAAGCCAATAGTAAAGGCTAGATGAGCCTTACCCTCTCCAACACATACCCAAATCTCGCTCTCTGTCCTGCCATCAGTTCAGTTCAGTCACTCAGTCGTGTCCGACTCTGTGTGACTCCATGGACTGCAGCACGCCAGGCCTTCTTGTCCATCACCAACTCCCAGAGTTTACTCAGACTTACATCCATTGTGTCGGTGATGCCATCCAACCATCTCATCCTCTGTCGTCCCCTTCTCCTCCCACCTTCAATCTTTCCCAGCATCAGGGTCTTTTTCAATGAGTCAGTTCTACACATCAGGTAGCCAAAGTATTGGAGTTTCAGCTTCAGCATCAGTCCTTCCAATGCATATTCAGGACTGATTTCCTTTAGGATAGACTGGTTAGATCTCCTTTCAGTCCAAGGGACTCTCAAGAGTCTTCTCCAAGACCACAATTCAAAAGCATCAATTCTTCGGCACTTAGCTTTCTTTATAGTCCAACTCTCACATCCATACATGACTACTGGAAAAACCATAGCTTTGACTAGACAGACCTTTGTCAGTAAGGTAATGTCTCTGCATTTTAATATGCTGTCTAGGTTGGTCATAGCTTTTCTTCCAAGGAGTAAGCGTCTTTTAATTTTATGGCTGCAGTCACCACCTGCAGTGATTTTGCAACCCCAAAAAATAAAGTCTGTCACTGTTTCCATTGTTTCCCCATTTATTTACCATGAAGTGATGGGACCAGGTGCCATGATCTTAGTTTTTGAATGTTGAGCTTTAAGCCAACTTTCTCATTCTCCTCTTTCACTTTCATCAAGAGGCTCTTTAGTTCTTCTCCACTTTCTGCCATAAGGGTGGTGTCATCTGCATATCTGAGGTTATTGATATTTCTCCCAGCAATCTTGATTCCAGCTTGTGTTTCATCCAGCCTAGCGTTTCTCATAATGTACTCTGCATATAAGTCAAATAAGCAGGGTGACAATATACAGCCTTGATGTACTCCTTTCCAGATTTGGAACCAGTCTGTTGTTCCATGTCCAGTTCTAATTGTTGCTTCTCAACCTGCATACAGATTTCTCAGGAGGCAGATCAGGTGGTCTGGTATTCCCATCTCTTGAAGAATTTTGCACAGTTTGTTGTGATCCACACAGTCAAAGGCTTTAGCATAGTTAATAGAGCAGAAATAGATGTTTTTCTAGAACTTGTTTGCCCTGCCATACTGGGCCAGAAGTGGAAGCAATAAAAAGTATGCGTGGCTATGCATCTGAGGAAGAGAAAGCAAGATGGCCTGACCCCCAAGAGGAGGCTCTGACTTAGCTCATCCATCCCCACTGCATGAAATAGAAGAGAAAACTGCATGGAGGTTCAGAATCCTGCCCTTGTGAAGTGTGGACCAATTAATTTTCTGGAATATGTTCAATCTAGTGAATATGTCTTCTCTGGGAGAAAGCAAAGGCCAGGAGAGAATGGGAGAGATGGAACATCCTTTCTTTTCAATACTTGCTTCCCAAAATGTGGGCCACAGACCATCAGTATCATCTTCCCCAGGTGGTTTGTTAGAAATACACTCTTGGGTCCCACCCTAAACAGTAGAATCAGGGAATTGCTTTTTAAAAAGATCTCCTGTGGAGTCACATGCATGTTAAAGTTTGAGAAGCACTGAGTTTGTGAATCCTAAATTCATGCCCAAATTGTCTGTCATTTGGATCTTCACTTACTTCCTAAGACAGTGCTCTGTGTATGCTGCTGCTGCTAAGTCGCTTCAGTCATGTCCGACTCTGTGCGACCCCATAGATGGCAGCCCACCAGGCTCCCCCGTCCCTGGAATTCTCCAGGCAAGAACACTGGAGTGGGTTGCCATTTCCTTCTCCAATGCATGAAAGTGAAAAGTGAAAGTGAAGTCGCTCAGTTGTGTCTGACTCTTCACGACCCCATGGACTACCGCTCACCAGGCTCCTCTGCCCATGGGATTTTCCAGGCAAGAGTACTGGAGTGGGGTGCCATTGCCTTCTCTCAATAGTTAATGAAAAGGGTGTTTGAGAAATTCTCTTTGGCACCTATTTAATTCCATTTGAAGGGAGGAGGCCATTTCTGAGAAACCAGCACACACTTATCAGGGAGTAGTTTAGACAGAGACAGAAGCATACTAAATACAAGCAAACAAAACCATTCTAGACATATACACACAGCTCTGCAGAGTGGGACAGATGGGCCTAGTAAGTTTCCTCTCACACCGTCTCCCCGCCCATAATATTCCCTCCCTTCCTCACTTGTGCTCTCCTTCATCCAATCTAGTCTGAAGCGCTTTTGTTGAACTGTTTCCTACACAGAATAGTTACCGTGTGTATTACATGTCTCTTGCAGCTCCATCTCAAACCCAACATTGAAGAATGAGATGTTGGACCATTAAGCCAGGACACAGAAAAAACAGACAACAATTGGGCACATACTTCTCACATTTAAATATTGTGACTATGATGATCAAATTCACACCTTATTCCTGACAGTAACCAAATCCCAGGCCTGGATCTCCATCTAATATTTGCCTTCAGTAGCTCTTCCTACCTAAGTAGGAAGTTTAAAATGTATATAGCACACGAAACTTATTCAATATCCTGTGATGAACCATCATGGGAAAGAATACCAAAAAAAGAATGCATATATGTGTATAGTCACTCTGCTATACAGTAGAGATTGGCATGACATTGTAAATCAACTGTACTTCAATTTAAAAGGGGCTTCCCTGGTAGTAAAGAATATGCCTGCGATGCAGGAGACCCAGGTTCAATCCCTTGGTTGGAAAGATCTGGAAAACAGAATAGCAACCCCCTCCAGTATTCTTGCCTGGAGTATCCCATGGACAGAGGAGCCTGGCATGCTACAGTCCATGGGGTCGCAAAGAGCTGGACATGACTGAGTGACTAACACTTTCACTTTTTCAATTAAAAAAAATTAAAACAACAACTCAGAGTACACAACTCCCAATTTCTTCTCTTTGCTTTACCTGACACAATACTGTAAAGTGAAAAGGGCCAGGGGTCAGCAAATATGGGCTGAGTCTGCCATAACATTTATTATGGAATCTAATCATGATGGAATTTAATGAGTCATAATCAAAGTTATAATCTGTTGAGTACTTACAATGTACTTCACCACAATCCTATGAAGTAAACAGAATCCCTATTTAATGACTAAGGATATTTGAAGTTTTTAGAAGTTGAATAACTTGCCCAGGAAGAAGCAAAGATAGAATTCCAATCTATACCTGTCTAAGTCCAAATCTTAACCACTAAACTAGTATAATCTCTCACTGATCAGAAACTACTACAAACTCACTGTGTGAGTACAGAATCATTTTCCTTCTCTGGGGCTGTGAGGAGGATTAAATAAGATTAAAGATGTTCAAGCACTTAAAAAAGTAAGGTGCTGTAACATATAAGGTATAATTTAGTACATTAAGGCGGTGTCTGGATAAAAACCCTCAATACTATATAAATGGCAACTAACATGTGAAAAATGTTCACCCTTGAAATTGATGATATCCCAGTTCATTCAATACACAGGTCTTATGTATCAAATTAGGAAACATTTTTTAAAGTTTAATCCTTCATGTTGGCAAGGATGTTGGGAAACTAGCATGTTGCTGGTGAGAGGTCAAGTACTACAATCTTTCTAAAAGCAAATTGAAAGTATGTTTCAAGACACTTTTAGATATTAACATAGTTTATTGTGAAGAAATACAAATGAGGACAAAAACTAAGTATGAATAGAGTTAGTTAAGAGCATAGATACTAAAGCCAGATTGCTTGGATGTAAATGCCAGCTCAACTTCTTTCTTAAAAATATTTATTTATTTGTCTGTGCTGGGTCTTAGTTGCAGCATGGGGGATCTAGTTCCCTTACCAGGGACCCAACCCCAGCCTCTCACTTTGGAAGCGAGGAGTCTCAGCCACTGGACCAGCAGTGAAGTCCCCCAGTTCTATTTATCAGCAATGTGACCTGGGACGAGTCTCTGTGACCTGGTGTCTAAAATGGGGATAATAACAACACCTATTTCACTGGATTATTATAAGTGGTATCCATTATTTTTATTATCTCAGTGTACTTTATAATAGCAAACACTTGGAATCAATCTATCTGACCACAGAAAAATGATTAAATACACTATGCTACAAACACAAAAAGAATATTGTGAAACCATTAAAAACAAGACTTTAAAAAGCTATTTAATTACATAAAACGTAAAGTAAAAAGAGCAGGAAACTGTATATATCATCCCATACCACTCATGTTTGTTAAAAGAGCACTTTGTACAAATATAGATGCTTAGAAAAAAACAGAGAGGAATTATATCTAAATATTAACAAAGAATATACCTGGGTGACAGTATAGAGTGGGGGGGTTTCTTTGTACATTTCTGTACTTTGCAAATCCTCCAGAGCAGGGTTTTTCACACTCTTAATAAGCATATGAATCATCTGGTGATCTTGAGGATAGATCTGGGTCAGCAGATCTTGGATTTTGCAGATTCTTCATCTCTAACAGGCTCCAAAGTGATGCGGATGCTACTGGCCCAAGGCCTCCACTTTGAGTAGTTAGGTTTTGGAGCCGGAGTCTTCAAACTTGACTGTGCATCTGAATCAAGGTGGCAGTGGGGGTCAAAATACAGACTGCTGGATCCCATGCGTAGAGTTTCTGATTTTAGCAGGCCTGGAGTGGGACCCTGGAAACGCCATCTCCTATTTTCCAGGTGACACTGATGCTGCAGGTCTGGAAACCGTGCTTCAAAAACCAATGATGTAAAATACATACATCTTTTTCTCAGCATCATAAAGGAGGCAGGAGCACTAAAAAAACAGGCCACCCTTCTCCTCTGTTTGCAAAATCATATGCAACCCCTTCAAATGCTTCCATAATCTAACCCAATCATTTTCAGTTACTTCTGTTTAGACCATTAAACTCAAACCACTAATGCTGTAAACATCCCCAAGATTCCGAACATCAGGACCTCTGCTGTTTCCTCACTCTGGTTGAGATGACATTTTCTTATATTTCCTCAGGATCAGATCTTACCCATCCTTCAAGGCCTCAAATGTTTCCTGCACAAAGCTTCCCTTCCTTGGGGCTCCATAGGACTTTCTTTTCCTTCTGGCGACATTTACCAATTTCTACCTGGCAGAGTGAGTATATGGGTGGGTGGTCTATCTCCTCCAGTAGACTGGGAGTTAGTTAGAGAGCAGGATAGTCCCTTCCTGGACTATCTTTGCCCCTTGACCTCAGCACATCCCCAGCAGACAGCCAGGGCAGTCTGAAAGAATGAATGAAGTAAGGGATGGAACCTTCCGAGGCGGGGCAGAGCTGTCCTGCAAGTGGACAGTAGGACACGTGCCCAGCCTTGATGACCAACAGCAACAGGTGTTTTCCATCTCTGATGTCCGTGATTCATTCTGCACAGCTGCCTGCACACCCAGGCGTCAGCACACGGCGGCTCTCAGAATATACAACGCCTGCAGGGTGAAGTGCCCACTGTGTTCTGGGCGCCTGGGCAGCCACACATGGGGACACATCTCAGTGACAACCTGTACCCACAAAAAAACAGGCCTTGCCACCATAAAATTATTAACACGAAAATATTAACACAGCTCCTGGTTCTTACTGCAGAGAACCAGGAGCTGCAGCTTGTGCCTATGTCCCTGCTTCCCACCGCACCTGTTCTTTTAGTTTTTAAGAAATCTGTTGAGGGTGAGTCTGCATGTGTCCCCCATCCCTACAAACACATACACACACACACACTCATAATACATCCCTACACAAACTCATGATACATCCCTACACACATACACACACACACACTGACAAGACATCCCTACACACACACACACACACTCACAATATATCCCCCCCACACTCACAGTACATCCCTACACACACACTCACAATACATCCCTACTCACACACTCACAATACATCCCTACTCATGCACACACACACTGAATACATTCCTACACACGCACACACACTTATAATACATCTCTACACACGCTCATGATACATCCCTACACACATACACACACACAGACAATACATCCCTACACACACACACACTCACAATATATCCCCCCACACACTCACAGTACATCCCTACACACACACTCACAATACATCCCTACACATGCACACACACACTCATGATACATCCCTACACACACATATACACACACACACACACTGACAATACATCCCTACACACACACACACACTCACAATACATCCCTACACATGCACACACACACAATACATCCCTACACATGCACACACACTCATAATACATCCCTACACACATACCCACACACACACACTGACAATACATCCCTACACACGCACACACTCACAATACATCCCCCACACACACACTCACAATACACCCCTACACACACACACACACTGACAATACATCCCTACACACTGACACACACAATATATCCCCCATACACACACTCACAGTACATCCCTACACACGCACACACACACACTCACTCACAATACATCCCTACACACACACACATTCACTCACAATACATCCCTACACACACACACATTCACTCACAATACATCCCTACACACACACACATTCACCTACAATACATCCCTACACATACACACACACACATATTCACTCACAATACATCCCTACACACACACACACACACACAGACACACACAGACACACACACACACCCTCCCCCATGCGTCTCTTTCAGACTAGGCGCGCCTCCGAGGGCTGGATTGAATGGGAAAGAAAGGGCTCGTCTTTGTCACTAATCCTCCCCTCCTTCAGGCGAGCCAAGCTTCTTCCGGGTCAGCGACAGTCCCCGCCAAGCCCCTCGGGCCCCCGACCCCCGGCACCGCTAGCCCCGGAGCGCGCCGGGGCCAGGTCGCCGCCGACCGCAGGTTGCGGGAGGGGAGGAGGGCGAGGCGGAGGGCGGGCGGCGCGGGAGTGGGGGAGGGAGGGCGGAGGGAAGGAGGGGAAGGCAATCCGAGGAGGAGGAGGAGAGAGCAGCCTCCCGCAGCTGGCGAGGAGAATGGGAGTGCGGGACGACGGACCGCCGCGGGGTGTCACGGCCGCGGCCGAGCTCTCCAGGCGCGGGGCCGGCGCCCGCCGCGTTTAAACCCGGGAGGGCGCGGCGGCGCCGGGCGGCGGCCGAATGGAGAGGAAGGGCTTGGCGGCCGGAGCCAAGGGGAACCCGAGTCCGCCCGCGGCCGGCGAGGCGCAGCGGCCCCAGCCGCCGCTGTGCGTCCCGGGCGGCGGCGGTGGCGGCGGCGGCGGCGGCGGCGGAGGGACCCCGGCGCGGGGCCAGGCTGGGGCGGCGGCCGAGCCCGCCGAGTTCATCCGGCGCGCGCACGAGTTCAAGAGCCAAGGGGCGCAGTGCTACAAGGATAAGAAATTCCGCGAAGCCATCGGCAAATACCACCGGGCGTTGCTGGAGCTGAAGGGGCTGCTGCCGGCCGCCGGGGAACGGGAACGGGACTCGCGCGGGGCCTCCCCGGCCGGGGCCCCCAACCCCGGTCGCCTCTCGGAGGAGCAGAGCAAGACGGTGGAAGCCATCGAGATCGACTGCTACAACAGCCTGGCAGGTGAGCTGCACCGCGCCGCGCCGCGCTCCCGGCCCCTCCTTCCTCTGCCCTCCCCGGCTCCAGCCCGGAGCTGGTCCCTATTCTCTGGCCTCGGTCCTCCGGTCACCGCGCCGCGCCCCGCTCTCCCTCGCGGGGACCGTGCTGCTCCGGGAAGGAAAGCCCAAGAGGGGGGGACGCTTTGGAAAAAGTGTGACTTTTAGGATTAAACCTTTTGAAACTCGTGGTCATCCCGCATTCCTCCCCCACATCCTCGTAAATTTCGCCTATAAATAGCGGGAAGGACAGATGGGGACCCAGCCGGCCTGGCGGCGACTGCTGCTACTACTGCTCACCAGTGGACCCGGGTCCAAATGCGGGAAGCGGCACCCGGGGTGGGCCACCCGCACCCACCTCATGCCCGGTGGCTGCTGGCCTCCGGGATCGTTGACACCAGAGCTGGCCCTCACCTTCCCCCCAGCTGACCGCATCTCAGAGTCAAGTCCTCGCCCGAGTCCCTTTGGCCCCAGTGGCAAAGGGCAGTTTGCTACGATGCTTTCAGCATCTCAAGCAAAATGGATTCCAAAATGCACTTTCTTCTCTCCGAGCTCTGCTGGGGCCTCGGTTGCCAGGTGAAGAGAGCAATCTCAAAGGGAAACTAGTTCAAGGTTGGGCTTGAGCTGTGCTACATTCTCGACCCCCCACCCCGCCTCCCACTCCGTGTAGCACTGGTTCTCACACCAGCTGACTGCTAGGCTTTGAGGAAAAGGGAGTCCTTTTATTGGGATAAGAAATTCCCAAGTACACTTTGGAGATTAAGGTCAAAGTCGGGCATTTTTAAAAATTAACAGGAAATTTTAAAGTCTCTAAAAACGGAGGAGTCTGGGTCATTCCAGGGCCTTCCTGAGAGAAGGTGGAAGAGGTTGGCAGAGGCCTTATATTTGAAAAGCAGTCTTTGGTCTTCTCCCACCTCATCTGGTGGGATTTGGGAATGACCCACCTCCTCTAATCAAATTAAAGGCCCTCACTCCTGGTCCCTAAACCTTGAAGTTGCCCAAACTCTTTAGCTCTGGACACTTGGCGCAGAGTTAGGTGAGGAGAATGGGTGTGGCTGGAGATGGATTTGTCTGGAGGCCAGACAGTTGGGGTATGAAAAATATATGTGGATAATTGTGCTCTGTTTCTAAGTGCCAGTCCGCTCTGTTCCCTTGGATGTCTCTAGTGCCTGCCTATCTCTGCTTCCATAAGGCCATATCCAGGGTCATCTTAGAGCCAGGCACTTTGTAATTCGTTAAGTAGTTTACACACGTAAAGGATTAATAATAATAGTAGTAGTAGCGACGGTGGGGATGGTGCTGCTGATGGCAGTCCTACTGGTAACTGCAGCAGGTAAAGTAGTAGTAATATGGCATAGGTGTATTTCAGTCAATCACAAGGCACATCGTGATTCCCTTCCTTTCCTGCAAGTCTCTGGCATGTTCACTACTGCCTGATGAATGTAAAGGGCAGAGTGGCCATGGGTGGAGAAATCACTAATGTAGTGATTTCAGACTGGCAGTAGAGTCTTCTATTTAGTATTTTCCATGGGCATTCTAGGGTTGCCCCTCACCCCATGCTATTGGCTGCCAGCCTATGGCTAGCACAGCCTACCTTCTACCCCAAAGTGGTTACATTTCCATGGTGAAACTGAAGCTGTGTCTTCCTTGGTCAGGCCAGCCCAGTGGGTGGGGCTAAGATCTGGACAGTTCCTCCACTTCCACGCCCACCCCCCCCACACACACTCCTGGAAAACTTTAGTGGTGAGAGAATGGAAAGTAGCAACGGCAGATTTCCCCTTCTGCTGCTTGTTCCAGTGCTCACCACTTATTAATATTCATAATTTATGGATTGCAAAAGTAATGCATGCCTATCGAATGTATTTTCTTTTAGAAAATGCAAAATTACCTATGGTCACAGCAACCTAAAGAAATCCATTGTGATATATTTCCTTCCTCTATCTTTTTCTTTACTTAAATGTAAACTGTTTACAAAGTGAAGGAGCTCCTGCGTCCTGTTTTTACGCCCAGTCGCCATTGTATCTATCAGAGCATTTTTTACACTTCACTGAAGTCTTTTTGTGAAGATTATTTTCAAGGGCAACCTAAAAATTTTAAATACGTGTTTACAATGATCATTTGATGGAAAGAGGAAGAAATATGGTCCCTATTATTGTTGTTAAGACCAGAGCAATGCAGTGTGGCCTGTAAGATAATCTTTCCCCCTGTGCCTGATTGAAGGGAAGAGATAGCAACTGCAAGTTTGTTCTGGCAAAAAGGCAACTGGCCCTTCCATCCGGGCTGCAGTGCTGGCTGAGCAACCCAGTGGGCTCCAGGTAGGAACAGTCTGAAGATGTAGGTCCTCTCAAGAATCTGTCCTTCTACACAGCTGTGCATAGAGGAAGAGCTTTGGGGTTTAGAAGCAACATGGACTAGCTCAGAAATACCTGGAGGATTAGGCCATGTTGCTAAGGGCATCTCAGCACCAAACAAAAACTGTTGTGAGGCTTCTGGAGGAAATCTAGGTTCAGGTGGTCCTTGTACTCTGCATGGAAGGCCCCAAGAGAACAGCAAGTGGGCAGTTAGAATCTGCTAAGAGATATTCACCGAAAAATCCATTTAGATGACTTGAAGTGACCATTTGAAGGGTATGCAGGCAATTTGCAAGGTGCCTATGGTTGTGGTCTGTTCTGGCTTAGAGTTTCTTTCTGATTAGTAGGGATCTGGCCAGTGGTGCAAGTCTTCTCGATTTGATTGTGCATGTCTTATTCTCTAAGAAATTCAAGGGAAAAGATAGGCAGCATCTTCTTCCTTCAGAATTTCTAATGATTTTGATACAATGATTAGAAAAGATATTCTGACCTGCCAGGGGAGATGTAGACATATAATTCTTACCAAGGCTACAAAAGAGGCATATACTGGCCAACTGATCGACTCCCATTGACCTCGAACAAGACACAGGGCTCCCCTGGGGCCTTGGAATGGTCTGTGCAAAACCTCTTGAAGGACAGAGCCTTTTGCTTTACATCTGTTCCTGTGGGATTGTGAGGGCCCCAGCTGGGATGTGATCAAAAGGTTGTAATGCATGACTTTGTGGGTATTTTCAAATGATGTTCAAGACTCAGATGCCCACAGTGGAGATGAGTGCTGGCAGGCCATGGCATTGAATCTGAAGGCTAGATGAGAGTCAGCTTAGGCCCCTATTCCTGGCACACCCTGTGGCTTTGTATAAGTCCCTACCACATTATTTTATATCCATCTTCCTATCCATTTAGAGCTATGTTTGGGAGGGGTTTTATTTGTTTTACCAAAGGACAGGTAATTTCTATTGAATTAAAAGTCCCAGGAGAGGGGAATGACACGGCCTAAATAAGTCACACCTGAAAAAGGCCTGGATGAGAGTCAGTTTTATCAGTACTTGTTTTATCTTCAAGCCATAGAACCAGAGCCAGCTACATAATTTGTGGGGCCCAATGGAAAATGAAAATGTGGGCTCCTTCTTCAAAAAGCAGAAGAAAATTGTCCTTAAAGGTCTTAAAAAATAAAGCTTTTCCCCTTTCATGATCTCTCTCGACATGGTGTTTTTATCTGCTATTTAATGTCATTATTAGAAAATGATAATTTTAAAGGATTGGCGTGAATTAGCCATTCATCTTTATAGTGTGCAGTGCCAGTTTTAAGTGGAAATACAAGAGCACTTAACTGGGATGTGAAATCACCTAAGTTCCACAGTTCACATTTTGCAGTTGGTACGTGCATATGTACTTTATTCCTGCTGGAACTGTGAAAATGCTGACAAAATGAACTCAACTGCTTTTATTTCACTTTTTATATGCATACTTTTTTTGTGCCCTCTTTACCAATCTTGCCTTTCTGATGAGTAAGGAAAGGAAAGGGAGCTATTCCTTACTCCCACCCAAATCTTTCCTTCTCTGTCATCATTTTCAGCCTAAGTGGTTGGCTAGCACAGGGAAGTAACTTGAGCAAGAAAGGATGTGCTGGGGTTTTAGGTTATTTGTGTTTCGTAGAACACTGTTGCTTCCTTTCTGCATTTGAAGCAATTTCTGGGTTGAATGGAAAGCCTGGCCTCTTTGGGCTGTCAGTGTAGGTGCTTACTTGGTTATAGACCAAGCACCCTTACCTTATGTTTGCTGAACTCCCCTTTATCGTGGAACCACTGTATGCTTATGGGGCACTGTGAATGCTAGGTACTACATGGGGTTGCAAAGAGTATTTGTGCCTCTCTTCTGATCATGTTCATGCTCCATTATCCCATTGGGCTTCACTTACAAAAGAAAGAAAGAAAGTGAAGGTGTCAGTCTTTGCAACCCCGTGGACTGTAGCCCACCAGGCTTCTCCGTCCACGGGATTTTCCAGGCAAGAGTACCGGTGTGAATTGCCATTTCCTTCTCCGGGGGATCTTCCCGACCCGGGAATCAAACCCAGGTCTCTGGCATTGCAGGCAGACACTTTACCCTCTGAGACACCAGGGAAGCCTTCCAAAACATAGTTTCAAAGATAAAATAAGAATTTCAAGAAGTCAACAGCAGAGCATTAAATACAAGGAACTTCTGAACATGGGTCCTGTGTGACTGTACCCTTGAAGCCACCCCACAATGGGACACCAGTAGATGATTGAGCACATGCATCTAAGGTGGACAAAACTAGATACAGACTCTGAGGCAGATTCTAAGACAAAAGGTACCTGACAGAAATCGGTGTGGGAACCAAAGGACTGAGCATGAAGATGGATAAATTAAGAATGCAAGAATCAGTTGTTAAAAGAAGAGGTCAAGAGCTAGAGACAAGCAGTAACCTGGTAACCAGAAGATGAGTTGTTGGGATAAGAACTGGCAAAGGAAGGGGAAAGAAGAGAGAGGTTTCATGTTAAGATGCTCAGCCAAGATCTTGCCATCTGGATGGGAGAGCTTGACCCGCCAAGCCATTGTTGACCCAAGGCTGGTCCTCGGGCAGCCCCTTGACCAATAAATCTTAAGCCTGTAAACATGACTTTGAAGATCATCTTCCAAGAAAGAATATGAGAATTTAAACTTGTAGAATGCTTTCAAGAAAAGAATATGCCAAATGTAGACTTCAGGCTGAGTTTCTGAAGTGGATTCTGAAGTTCCTTAGTTTCCCTATGAAACTAAGTAGTGAGTTGGATGGCTCATAGCCAGCGACTCTCTAGGACATCTGGAAGTAAGAGTCCCTATAGCCAAAATGCAGGGGAGTGCCCCATCCAAGTCACAGGGACTTGCTGCAGGGTGGACAGGAGGGCCAAGATGTAGAGCAGCCAGAAACTGTTCCCAGAGCTTCACAGGTTGGGAGTGACCTGTGAGATGAAACATTCTCTCCTGCCAGCTGTTTTCTTTCATCACCAGGTTGTACCTCCTGCATACAACTAGGATGAAAACACAGTGTTTCACCCAACCAACCAGCAATTTCCTAATTTCCAGATATTTGGCTTTGGGAAATCAGATGTCCATGCTGGGACCAGATTGTCACTAAGATGATACTGCGGTCCATTCCCAATCACATAGCAGCAGCCACAGCTCTAGCATGGACAATGTACCAGATATTAAAAAAGCCAAAGCTAAGGGAATTCCCTGGCTGTCCAGTGCTTAGTATGTGGTGTTCTCACTGCCAAGGACCAACGTTCCATCCCTGGTTGGGAAAGTAAGATTCTGCAAGCCATGCGGTATGAGATATGTGTGTCAGTGGGGAAGGTACTTTAAAAAAAAAAAGGCCAAAGATAATACTACATATGATTAAAAGTGTTTATGGGCTTCCCATGTGGTGCTAGTGGTAAAAAGTATGCCTGCCAATGCAGGAGATGAAAGAGACGTGGGTTTGACCCCTGTGTTGGGAGGATCCCCTGGAGGAGGGCATGACAACTCACTCCAGTATTCTTGCCTGGAGAATCCCATGGACAGAGAAGCTCTGGCAGACTACAGTCTGTATGGTCGCAAAGAGTAGGACATGACTGATGCCACTTAGCAGGCACATACAGTCTTCCTCATGGATTTCATATTGCCTTGAAATTATTATTAGGGTAAAGCTCATTATCTTCCTTTTATGCATACATACACATTTTCATATCAGCAACGAAATGATGCCATGTCTGGTAGGACTCAAAACCAACAGTTCCCAAATTTTATAATAAACTATACTGAAAAATTATAATATATATATATATATATATCTGAATCACTTTGTCATATACCTGAAACTAACATAACATTTGTAAATCAACTATACTTCAATTTAAAAAAAAAAGGAAGCAGATGTAATGTGTAGTGCCAAGGAGAGTTGACTTGAATCAGAAAAGTCTTGGGTTGAAATGTATCCAAGTGAAAAAAAAAAAAAGAAGAAGAAATGTATCCAAGTGGACCTTCTCTTCTTGTTCAGCCAAAAGGAGTTTAAAACAGCACTCAAATTACAGACAACATTACACAGAGGAAGACTGTGGAGCAAAGGTTTCCCTTCCACAGTGTGTCCATGTGTAAAAAATGAAAGTGCTAAGGAAGTGCTAACTAGCTAGCTTGAGTGTTATGTAAAATCAGAATTATGATTTCAGATTTGGATATGACCCTTACTGTGGTGTGTGAATTTCCTTGTCAACATCACCACCTTGTCATCAACATGAGCTTAGACACTTCCAAAAATAGGGATACTCACCACTACCTAAAGTGACTTATTTAGCAACCACCACCACAACACAACAGCTACAATGATAATGACAGTCACAACGATGGCAGTAAAGACTACCGTGACGGGCCCAGTTTCTGGCATCCAGTAGATTTTCCATGAATGTGTTTGAAAGGAATGAAAATGCTCATCCCAGCATTTGTCTCATATTAAGGATCCAAGAAATTCAATCCTTAATATTAATTAATATTAATTGAGCAACTAATAGGCGCTAGACCCTGGGCTTGAGAGCTGGGTACACAGACAAGGTCACTGAACTTACATATATACCTATGTAACTTGTGAGACAGAAAATCCAAGCTCAGAAGAGTTAAGTCCCTTGCCCATGGTCACATAGTTGTATATGGCAAACTGGAATTTCTCATCTGCCAGGTCCCTAATTTGAAAGCCTATGATTTTAAACACTCACCCCACACCCTCCATCTTTAGAAGTTTCTTTCTTAGGTACAAAAATTTGCCTCCTTGAAATTTCTATCGATCCATTCGTAGTCTATCTACCTTTTGAAGCAACACAGAATACATCTCATCAGTGTAACAGGGGAAACCCTTGACATTTTTAGGGCAACTCGCTTGCCCATCCTCCAGTTTTGTCTTCTGTTAAGTTATTCCTTTTTTTATTTTAATGAAAAAAAAGTCACTACTTTTTTTTTTTTTTACTGTGATGTGCTTTGTATGTTTAGGATTCCCATTTCATGACCATCCTGGGTGGTTAAGGGGAAAGTGTCCTGTACTCTGCACCAGGTTCTATGTCACTAGGAAGGAGACTTGAATTTATATGGACAGAGAGGAATAAGAATCTGATGAGTCACAATTTCTAATGAACCGTATTATGCCCCTCTATCCAGAGTGTGTAAATTCTAGTTAAGAGGTCTTGAGAAATTTAAGTGGATCTGTTAAGAGTAGGAATTCATTTCAGCCATTACTTTTTCAGTGATCAGTTTTGTGGATACAATAAGGAAAATGACCCACTAGAAGAGGAACATCTGGACTTGTCCAAGTGCATTATTGCAGACCCGGTCAGTTTTAATGTCATGAGAGTAATGATCCCATCATTTAAAAATATGTTCCGGTTTAAGTGCTAAATGAGATTGGACACAATATTATTCTGTGTGGCATGGAACACTTGCTCTCCTAACATCCTCTAAAGTAGTATTTATTTTTAAGTTTGTGTTTTTGTGACTGACTGATAAGTTCTAACTTTGGGAGCCAAAACCTCGTGTCCCAAGAAACGAAAACAACCCCTCCCCCAAACCCAGCAGTAAGCAGTCCAGTTGGCTCTGTGTATAGTGGGACGGGAACTGAAGGAGACTCATGTGACAGCTGGTGGCACATTCACTACATACGTGAACTTAATCTGGTCACAAGACCTCTAGTCTTGAGTTTCCTCACTTGCTAAATGGGTATAATCATGCCAGCTTAACTCACAGGGTAAGGATGAGAAGCAAGAAGATAATGTATGAATGTACTTTATAAACTATAAAGTATTGAAGTATAAGTTAGCCTTTGAAGTCAATGGGGGTGTTTAGGAGAAAGACAAAAGAATAGAAAAAAGAAGTGGGGGGCTTCCCTGGTGGCTCAGTGGTGGAGAGCTCACCTGCTAATACGGGAGACACGGGTTCGACCCCTGGTCTGGGACAGTCCCACGTGCGGTGGAGCAACTGGGCCCAGGCACCACAGCTGTTGAGCCTGTGTTCGAGAGCCTGGGAGCCACAGTGAATGAGCCCATGTGCCACAACTACTGAAGCCCACGTGCTCTAGAACCCATGCTCTGCACCAAGAGAAGCCTCCACCACAGTGAGAAACCTGTGCAACACAAATGGAGAGTATCCCCTGCTCTCTGCAACTAGAGAAAAGCCCACACAGGAATGAAGACCCCCGTACCGTCAAAAATAAATAAATAAAATTATTTTTTAAAAAAAGAAGTGGGGGGAATACCATGGTGGTCCAGTGTCTAAGACTCCATGCTCCCAATGCCGGGGGACCCGGGCTTGATCCCTGGTCAGGGAACTGGATCCCACATGCCACAGTGAAGACCTGGTGCAGCCAAGTAAATAACAGATAGACATAAAATAAAAAGAAATAAGGAGTGGGAACTGCCCAGTGAAGGAAATTCCCACTAATTCTAACAATTTTCAAAGGGATCCTTGAATAGGATCCCTAGTTGCTGCTGCTGCTGCTAAGTCGCTTCAGTCGTGTCCGACTCTGTGCGACCCCATAGACGGCGGCCCACCAGGCTCCCTGTCCCTGGGATTCTCCAGGCAAGAGCACTGGAGTGGGCTGCCATTTCCTTCTCCAATGCATGAAAGGGAAAAGTGAAAGTGAAGTCACTCAGTCATGTCCGACTCTTCTCGACCCCATGGTCTGTAGCCTACCAGGCTCCTCCGTCCATGGGATTTTCCAGGCAAGAGTACTGGAGTGGGGTGCCATTGCCTTCTCCAAGTATCCCTAGTAGATACTAGGAAAAGTCTCTTGAGGCATGGTTTCTACATTCAGTATCTATCCCATTTGGTTTCAAACACACACACTCAAATGATTCCCCAAATGCAGGTCATCCACAAAAAGAAAAGCACTTGCTAATAAAGCAAAAGTGTTTCTGATGAGAAGAATGTGACGGACATTCTTTGCAGGCCAAGTTCCCCCACTTGTCTTCAGATGTCCCCATCGAGAACACAGCAGAAGTGTGACTTGATGGAGTGATACAGACAGCAAGTTCTGTCTCTTATTGGTCAGCTGCCTGGAATCAAAGGATCTTGCCTCAAGTTTTCTGACATCCGAGGGTTGGAGTCCAGAATCTCGGAGGTCCTTTCCCGCTCTGCAAAGAATAATTCTCCATTCTTTCTGAACTGGGTGGCCATTACCCAGAATGGGAGAGATCTGTGTGGATGGATAGGAACCAGTCTCCAAAATCTATCATTATGTGAAAAGGCAGGGGTTTCCCTGGTGGTCTAGTGGTTAGGAATCCATCTCCCAATGCAGGGGACACGGGTTTGATCCCTGGCCCGAGATGATTCCACATCCCACAGAGCAACTAAGCCCATGGACCACAGCTACGGAGCCAGTGCCCCAGAGCCCACGAGCTGCAACTGCTGAGCCCAGACACAGAACTGCTGAGCCCACCTGCTGCAGCTGTTGAAGCCTGCACGCCTAGGGCCTGTGCTCTGTCGCCGGAGAAGCCACTGCAAAGAGAAGCCCACGCACCACAACCAGCGAAAGCCTGTATGCAGCAGCAAAGACCCAGCTCAGCCAAAAATAAATAAATAAAAATCTTTTTTGAAAAAAGGCAGAATGCAGAACAGTGTTTAAAAAGTATAAACGAGCATCAGCATATACACTAGTACAGTATTTGCTTTCAAGAAGATTATCTGAAATTATGCAAGTGAAGCTGTTCGTTTGAATACAGAACTGGACATTTTTCCTTTTCTTTTTGATGATTACGACTTCATTGTTTTTAGAGCAATTAAAGGTTTATAGACCTGGAGAAGGGAATGGCAACCCACTCCAGTATTCTTGCCTGGAGAATCCCACGGACAGAGGAGCCTGACAGGCTGCAATCCATGGGGTTGCAAAGAGTCGCACATGACTGCGCGACTAACCCTAAAAATTTATAGCAAAACTGAAGGTAAAGAACGGAGATTTCTCGTATACTGCCTGCTCCCATATATGCCTAGCCTGCCCTGGAGTGGTATGTTTCTTACAGATGGTGAATCTGTATTGACCCAGAACGATCACCAAAAGTCCATGGTTTACTTCGAGGTTCTCTCTCCTGTTGTACATTCTGTGGACTTAGACAAGTGTATGATGACATGTCCCTGTCACTGCGGTGCCATACAGAGTGCTTTCCCTGCCCTTAACATCCTCTGTGTGCTTCCTCGTCATGTCTTAGCCCACCCCAGCCCCTGGCAGCCACTGACCTTTTTACTGGCTCCATCGTTTGCTTTTTCCAGAATGTCCTATAGTTGGAATCGTACAGTGTGTAGCCTTTGCAGTCTAATTTCTTTCACTTAGTCATATGCATTTAAGGTTCCTCTGTGTTCCTTTTTTAACTTTTTCTTCTAAATCTTTCTATAGTGTATGACTTTTCTAAGTATATGCATTATTATTTTTATTTTTAACGAAAAACGATGACAGGATTATCTGTGTGGAAAGATTATGCATAGTTTTGCTTCTTTTATTTTCCCCCTAAAAAAAGCCCACCTTATTCACGTAATTTTTAATGCTGTTCTGGATATTACCTGAGTCTTGTCTAATCATGTCAGAATGTGACACATAAGATGTCAAGCAAAATTATCCCAAGCCCCAAACTTTCTCTTATTATCCCATCTTATGACTTATCCTTTCTGCAGTGCCCATCACCCCAAAGCACACCCAGGGCTAGGTCCTGGCAGCATGGTACCCCCACAGCAGGGGGATGGTAGCACATGAGTGATGGTGTGAATCTGCTGGTGAGATAGGGAAGAAAGTTGAGTCAGAGCTTGTGATACAGACTGGTCCTGAGCAGTTGTGATGTGCCTCTGGTGTAGAGGAAGGGACCGTATCGGTGGTCCATGACCAAGATTCTTTTCGGCCCCTGAGTCTAGGAAATCCTGCCCCGCCAGTAGCTCAGAAACAGCACCCGGAAGGAAGCTCACTGGCTCATCAGATCCTTATTGGATGCTTGCCATGGCTGTTAAATCTCAAACCCACTGTGTTCTCCACAGAACATGGCACGGGGTTGTGGGAGCAGGGTTCTCATCTAGACTCTGCTGCTCACTTGCACTGTGATTTTGGAAAGGTCACATCACTCCGAGCCTCAGTTTCCTCATATGTAAACAGCAAGGTGTTGGGTCAGATGCCCTCCAAGTCCCCTTTCGGAAGTGTTGAGCCGTCTAGGATTTTGAAAACTGTCTAGTGTCCCCACCCCACCCCCACCCTCCTCTAGCCTCTCTCTCTTCTGGAAGCAAGCAGATTTAGAAAGGAAACAGGAAACAAGCTCCCTTTTGTTCTAGTTTACTGATAGGTGCTGACAAATAGGCATGAGAGATCTCAACCAAGATTTCCAAGGTAACCTTGCAAATATGAAGGTAAACCAAAATAAAGGAACCCACAGTCTTGCAGAGTGAGAGTCAGACAGAGGGTCTCCGAGAGGAACGAGAGTGGGGTTGGAAGCCTCTTTAAAATATTACCTGGGCGCTGGAATCTAAAGTGATGGCACCAGATATTACCTATTGCTGCTAGATCTTCTCAGATTATTCCAAAAATCAGACTTTGATTCTTAGCAGGCCATCATTCACCCTAGGAAATCTGGCAAAACTAGCTACATTAGACCAGGAAGTTCTGTTGGAGCCCGTAAAAGGCTTTTAAGAAATGAGCTGGCAGTGGTGGGGCCAAGCGTTTCAGGGAACAGTTGCTACGCTGTAGCATCTCAGAGAGCTGCTACCCTTGGCTTAAGACTGGAGAGCCCTGAGGAGTCTCGGCCAGGGCCTGAGCACATCTGGACCAGGATGTGATTCTGGACCTATTGCTTGTGCAGAGTCAGAACTTAGCTCCTTTCTCAAATGGACCCGAACCTCAGATTGCAGATGCCAACTGGTCATTGGAACTTGTGCCTCTGACACCTCCAGGGAGAGAAAGGCTGTGTCCCTGTGTGTGCCAGTGAAAATGGGGTAGGGGGGTGAAGAGAGGAAGCAGAGAAGCACAGAGAAACAGGCAGGCACAGACTTAGACCCCAGAAAACCTAAGGGCAAGGAGGCCTAATGGAAAGGAACTTTACTTAGCATAAGAGGGTCTGGCTTTGACCCCTGACTTCCCATCTACTCCTCCATTAACCTTGGTACAGTCCCAATCTTAACAAGCTTCTGTTTCCATTATAGCATGGGAGCAATAATATGCACCAGATCGGACTGTGATGATTGAAATTAAAGGATACATGCATGCATGCCCACTACAGTGCCTAGCACGTAACTGATGCTTCATAGGTGATGGCTATATGTAAATCTAGCTTCTCTGGTGGCTCAGGCGGTAAAGCGTCTGCCTACAATGCGGGAAACCTGGGTTCAATCCCTGGGTTGGGAAGACCTCCTGGAGAAGGAAATGGCAACCCACTCCAGTATTCTTGCCTGGAAAATCCCATGGACGAAGGAGCCGGTAGGCTACAGCCCATAGGGTTGCAAAGAGTCTGACACGACTGAGCGACTTCACTTTCTCTTTCATGTGTAAATCTAACTCCTACTCCAGTAAGTGCTGTGGCAGGCAAGTGTGCAAGAGGGGAGGACAAAGGACTCAGCAAAGGAGACTGGGCGAATATGGGAAGCAAGTGAGCAAAAGAGGGATCAGGGCAAGTCTCAGCTCTTAAGTGTCTGCAGGGCAGAGCAGGTGAGCAAGGTGTGAGCCGAGAGCCTTTGGTGTGGGTGTTGCCTACCTGGGCCCACGAGGCTGGGTGAACAATAATCCACCAGGCTTCCTCTGAAAGGCAGCTGATCTCCTGCAGGACCAAGGGCCATGGGACCCCTAAGGTTTGTGCCTGCTTCCATTTTCTCAGGGTATAAGTCAAGCCATTGACTTGTAACATTTAGAAACTGCTGGGTTCTAGGCAGACATGTCTCTGGCCTGAGATTGTGCGGGCAAATAAGCCTCAGACAGACGGTGTCTGTTCTCCACCCCTTTCCATCCTCCGCCCCAGGATGCTCTGACCCATTCTTTGAACTGAACTAGCAGAGAAAGAACCTCGGACTCTCTCACAAGTCAGACCAGTTCAGAGTCTGAGAGCAGAGAGCAAGGATGTTCCAGGAAGAGAAGATTCGTGCTGTGATCTGCTGGGTTCCCTGGGGAGCTTCGCAAGCAAGAAAGCGGGACTGACGGGCTGGGGAGAGGAGGCTGTGGAGGAAGTCGAGGCCCCTGGGAGAGGGAGAGAGGGTGCTAAGCCAGCAGCCTCGTGCCCGCTTTGTGTGTCCTCTGGTGCCCTGTGCTGGAGCCAGCTTACTGAGCTGCCTTCCACTGTCAGATGAGGAAAGCCCCTGGGCTTGATCAGGGGTCCTGGGAATAAAAGCCCTCGCAGGTGTTTCTTGGCATGCGTGCTAAGTTGCTTCAGCCACATCTGACTCTTTGTGACCCATGGACTGTAGCCTGCCAGGCTCCTCTGTCCATGGGATTCTCCAGGCAAGAATACTGGAGTGGGTTGCCATGCCCTCCTCCAGGGGACCTTCCCGACCCAGGGATCAAACCCACGTCTCTTACGTCTCCTGCATTGCAGGTGGGTTCTTTACCACTAGTGCCACCTGGGAAGCCCTGTTTCTTGGAGCCTCCCTTTAATCCCAGCTTACAGGCACTCCTCTGCCATGATGCCTCGGGTCCTCTTATGATCCTGGGTCTCTCCAGATGGGCACTTCTCGAAGGGTCAGTGCTTTCTGCTCAGGAAACCCTTCAGCAGCCTTCACTGCGTCTATCCTCCCAGGGTCTCCCCCTGCTCTCTTTGAAGACATAATGGGCAGAGGTAATTTCTTTAAAAAAATAAAATCACAGTTGATGAGGGTATTCTAAAAAAAGATCATTTCTCCCCTAAGAGGAACTCTGATGCCTGTTAGTACAAATTCTTCCCCCTGATACACAAGCACACATTTATTTATTTATTTATTTTCACAAGATTTGGGTTTTACTTGGTTGTGCAATGTTTGGGTTGCACAAATGTTAACAAGTTTTTTCACCAATGTTTTCCACTAAAAACATTTCTCAGTGTAATTATCTGTTTTTCTACAGCATGATTTTAATGTCCATGTCATGTTCTTATACCAGTGCCCCATTATTTATTTAACCAGTCTCCTACGGGTGGATCTATAAGTTATTTCCAACACTTTGCTAATATGTACAATGCTGCCACAGAGAAGCCACAGAAGTGTTCTTTCTGCTACATGTGTGCCTATTAACTAACTTATCCCCAAACATATCTGGTGCCATGGAAGAACGGTGGGAGAGATGATCAGAACAGGAGAGGTGTTTTTTAAAGTCTAAAAAGAGTACAGGATGGCATTTTGGCTTCTGAGATTCTTTTCCCCCATCCTAATTCAGAATTCCTGCCAATGGGCATGACACGGGTACTAGCCAGAGCTGACAAGATAAAGATAACCTCAGGTAATGAGTTTCTTCTGAATCTATCTGGGTATATACCCATCATCACATTCCAAATGGCCCAACTGGTTCTTTCAGAGTCCACTTCTAACCCGACAGGGTGCGAATGGAAGCAAACAATAATCCTGGCCTACCTTCTGCCTCCTGCTCACTCCTCTCTGCGTGTATGCCACAATGAAGTCATGTAAGAGGCGGGGGCTGGGGAGGGGATAACTCGTAGGTAAGATGCCGTAGCAGCCAAGTCTCCTTCCTTCATGAACAGGAGCACGTGACAGGTAACAGAAAGCTGAACTGACCTCAGACTTTGACATTACAACTCTTGAGCAGATTCCAGTATCCATCACAGGGGTTCCCACCTCCGCTAATGCCTGATGACCTGAGGTGGAACTGATGTAATCATAATAGAAATAAAGTGCACAATAAATGTAATGCATTTGAATCATCCCGAAACCATCCCCCCCAACCCCACCCCCACCCCACGAAGTCCAAGGAAAAATTGTCTTCTGTGAATCTGGTCGCTGCTGATAAAAAGGTTGGGGACCTTAAAGGACTGTCAACATAAGCCTTTAGCTTATAAGATTTTAGAGTGGCTTTTCACCTTCGTTCTTCTGCTTGCTATTTTGTAAGCCAAGTACTGGTCAACAAGCATATAAAGAATATAAGGGTATAAGAATATAAACTCCCTGAAGATATCAATATCTTTTGAATATCTCCATTTCTTTATGAAGCCCTGGCACAGCCTGTGGTGAATGAGTTCTCATAAAATAAGTTTACAAAGAGTCTGTACCCAGGATCGTACAGTGATTGTGAGAGGCATGCAGCAGCCCTTGAACACTGGGGGCATCCATCTGAAGAATACAAAGGGCAGGGAAAAAAGGGCAACTTGGGAATGGTGAAAAGAAGAGACCTCCAAAAATAATGTTGCTAAAACAAAATGCAAGAAACACTTGGCAATGTTTATTGAATCCAGGGCAAGCATGTGCTGCTGCTGCTATTGCTGCTAAGTCACTTCAGTTGTGTCCGACTCTGTGCGACCCCATAGACAGCAGCCCACTAGGCTCCTCTGTCCCTGGGATTCTCCAGGCAAGAATACTGGAGTGGGTTGCCATGTCCTCCTCCAGTGCATGAAAGTGAAAAGTGAAAGTGAAGTTGCTCAGTCGTGCCCAACTCTTAGCGACCCCATGGACTACAGCCTACCAGGCTCCTCTGTCCATGGGATTTTCCAAGCAAGAGTACTGGAGTGGGGTGCCATTGCCTTCTCCAAAGCATGTGCTAGAACTGGAAAAATACAAGGTCAGAAATTAATATGAATGGAATCCTAGGAGATTTATCCCATGAGATAAAGCCAAATGACTTGTAGTTGTGAGAGCAGCATCAGCAGTAGTAGGGGAACTCTACCTAGGTGCCAGGGAGGGCAATTATGGTGAGAATGATGATACTGCCCCCTGAAGGGTCCTGGCTCCCTGAGTCAGCCAGCTTCCCATTATCATAGGTTCTTAGTGCCTTAGACTTGGAAAAGACCTTTGGGGATCTGTGAGTCTAGGTCTCTTTGCCCACCAGAGCCAATGTGGACTTGGGCTTAGACAATCCTGGCTCTTTTTCTAAAAATCAAATGGCCCTAGAAAATCACTTAGCTTTCAGCCTCAGCTCTTAGATGCAAAACACATTAGACCTGTTTTCCCAGAGTCACTGTCAAGGTCAGATGAGTCGTGAAACACTATACAAGTGTTTGGTATTGCTACTTACTGAGAATACAATGTATGTAAACCAGTATGATTTAGTTTTTCTGTGTGGGGTTTTAAAGATGCTTTAAACCCCTAAAGATGCTACACATGCTTGTCTGGAAGGCAAAGAAGATATGTGTCAAAATAACTACAATTATGGGCATGAGCTGAGTCTCGGGCTGTAAAAAGTGATTTCATTCTTTGGAAAATGAAAGGTTCCACTTGTTGATCATACCTGTGGATCTGGCTTCACTAGAAAACGACCTCCCTACACATTCTGTTGACTTGCTGTTTTGGGCTTCGCTGGTAGTTCAGTTGGTAAAGAATCCGCCTGCAATGAAGGAGACCCCATTTCAATTCCTGGGCCAGGAAGATCCCTTGGAGAAGGGATAGGCTACCCACTCCAGTGTTCATGGGCCTCCCAGGTCGCTCAGATGGTGAAGAATCCACCTGCAATGCGGGAGACCTGGGTTCAGTCCTGGATTGGCAAGATCTCCTGGAGGAGGGCATGGCAACCCACTCCAGTATTCTTGCCTGGAGAATCCCCGTGGACAGAGGAGCCTGGCAGGCTACGGTCCCTGTGGCCGCAAAGAGTTGGACACGACTGAGCGACTAGGCACAAAGCACACGTGTTCTGTGAAATTGTTACCCTTAGTCAGGGGTGTGCTGTAATTTATAATTTACAGGTTTTTAGAAAACTAGTTATTTCTCAGCAAGTTTGAAAAGAGGGAAATTATCTGATCTTGATAAAAAGCATCTACTGAAGAAACTAAAGCTAACATCATACTAAATGGTGAGAGACTTAGTGCTGTCCATGACTCTTCGTAGCAGCATCACTGATAATAACCCAGTACTGGAAATGACCCAGCTGTCCTTCAACAAATTAACAGTTTAACAAAGTCTGGTCCACTCACACCATTGAATACTACTCAGCAATGAAAAGGCGTGAACTATCAATACTTGCAACAGCTTGGATGCATGTCAAGGCGCCTTATGCTGAGTGAATAAAAGCTGATTTCCAACAACTTCATACTATATGATTCCATTTATATAACACTTTGAAGTGACAAAATTTACAAACGGAGAACAGATTACTGGTTGTCGGGTGAAAAAGAGGTGGGCCTACAGGAGGGACTCTTGATGAAACTGTTCTGTAACAACTTTTGGGGATAGACAGAGGAAACTATGTTTGTGATAAATGGCATAGAACTAACATACACACACACCAGTCTGTGCCAGTCAGCCCTAAAGGAAATCAACACTGAGTATTCATTGGAGAACTGTTGCTGAAGCTGAAGCTGAAGCTGCAGGACTTTGGCCACCTGATGCAAAGAGCTGACTTATCCGAGAATACCCTGATGGCTGGGAGGGCTTGATGGCAAAAGGAGAAGGGGGAGGCAGAGGATGAGATGGTTAGATAGCATCACTGACTCAATGGACATGAGTTGGAGTAAATTCCAGGAGATAGTGGACAGAGGAGCCTGGTATGCTGCAGCCCATGGGGTTGCAAAGAGTCAGACCTGACTTAGTGACTGAGAAACAACAACAAGGTTGGACTATCTGAATAAGATCTGTGGATTGTGTCAGTGTCAACATGATAGTCAATATATTATACTGTGGTTTTATTAAGATATTATCATTGGGGAAACTGGGTAAGCAGTGCGAGGATCTCTGTATTATTTCTTACAAACTGTGTGAATCTAAAACTGTCTCAATAAAAATTTGAATTAAAAAATAGTATCATTGGGGTTAGTCTTGCCAGCGGCAGCTAAGATAGATGTTGTTTTAGGAAGAAACCAGGGACGTGTCACATCGACCCTATTAGTATCACAGTCGACTCTCAATGGAACCGGAGATGCAAGTGGTTTTAGGACATAAAAGAGAGAAGCCTTGGTGGAAACTCTGCACTTGGTTTTGTTTGTTTGTTTTTGTCTTTGAAGGCAGAGAAACAAGAGGAATAGAGGGTCCTGGAGAGTTACGTAGGAAGCTTCCAAATGATATGCGTACAGATAAAGTACGCAAATAAAATGAATACAGTCTCCATCAGGGTTCCACAGTTACACCTGACAAGAAGCAGAACTCGAGCCTCAAAGCTGCCTAATGAAGAAACTGAATTAAAATTCATTATAGGCAGTTGAACACTCTAGGAGAGCACTGTGGGTAATGCTTAAGAGCATGGTCTTAGGTGACGGGTGGCTTAGAATCAATCCCAGCCCTGACACTTATTTAGCTTTGTGTCCTTTGGCAAGTGACTGAAGGTCCTTGGGCCTCAGTTTCCCCATCTGGAAAATGGACAAAATACTAGACCCTACCTCACAGGGTGTTGTCAGGATTAAACAAGTTAATGCTCAGACTACTGCCTGGCCCATTCATGCTTGATCGAGGTTACCTGCTCTTACTCTTATTACCCTTTCTAGGAGAATAGATGAATACCATCTCCTGGTGCAGGGCTGGATTCTCCAGAGCTCATCATGAAACATGTCAGCCTTCTCCCTGTTTCTTCATTTCCTTGACCTGGGCTTCTGTTCACCAGTCAGAAGTCTGTAATCACCAAGAAGAAAATAACCCTTAATGTCATATGTTGACTAAGAACAATTGTTTGCTTAGGTGTGCACCGAACTGAACTGAAGGTCTTCTGGGACCCGTTTGCCCTTGGGGGTAATCTTGGGGCTCCCAGTAGCTATTCTGGACTCTCATGGTTTAACAATGGATGTTCCTTAGGAAACATACATTGAAAATGCTAGAATGTAAAGCACTAGCTCAGGTGAGGTGGCCCACCTGCAGGTGCCCACTGGGAACTTATTAAACATGTGGATTACAAGGACTTCCCTGGTGGTCCAGTGGTTGAGATGCTGCACTTTCAACACAGGGGGCACAGGTTCAATCCCTCCATGGGGAACTAAGATCCCACATCGGTGCAACGTGGCAAAAAAAAAAAAAAAAAAACACCAGAATTAAAAAAAAACAAAGCGAAAAACTGGATTACAGGGTTCTTCCCTAGACCTTTAGAAGCCGCATTGCTGGACATGGGGCCTGAGAATCTCCATGTTAACTAATGATGATTAGTTAGCATGGATGATTTAATGAGAAACACTCGTCAGATGTCAGGGTCTGGCACTTGAGAAACCCTGACTTTTCTCATCCTGCACACAAGCCTTCAAAGTCGTGCGTGCACGCGCGTGTGTGTGTGTGTGCGTATATGCTTGCATGCTCAGTCACTTCAGTCCGACTCTTTGTGATCCTGTGGACTGTAACCCACCAGGCTCTTCTGTCCATGGGATTCTCCAGACAGGAATACTGAAGTGGGTTGCCATGGCCTCCTCCAAGGAATCTTCCCAATCCAGGGATTGAACCCATGTTCCTTATGTCCCTTGCACTGGCAGGCAGGTTCTTTACCACTAGCGCCACGTGGGAAGCCCCCCTTCAAAGTAGACAGCAGCTGTAATTACCTTTGTGCTATGCTGTGCTTAGTCACTCTGTCGTGTCCAACTCTTTGTGACCCTGTGGACTGTAGCCCACCAGGCTCCTCTGCCCATGGGGATTCTCCAGGCAAGAATACTGGAGTGGGTTGCCATGCCCTCCTCCAGGGGATCTTCCCAATCCAGGGATCGAAACTAGGTCTCCCACATTAAAAGGTGGATTCTTTACTGCTTGATCTTTATTTTTACCCAATTCAAAACCAAATCTCTGAGAGGCGAGCTCTTTTAACCCAAGGACACCGGGTGAGTGCCAGTGCTGGGGACATTGTCTTGAATCAGCTAACTCAGAGGCACCGAAACTGGCCAGCCATTTCTCTACTAAAAATATTTCCTTCCTCCCTCAAAGGCCATCTCATGCTCTGTAGAGTCAGGAACCAGACCTGTTCATTTTTCTTCCACATCTGGCTTTCAGAGCTCCTAGCTTTCCCAAATTGTTAGGACTCCAGAGGAGCCCAGCAACTTTGGGTCTGTCTGCTACGCCATCCGTAAAGCTATCAGTGAAATACAGACGGTGGTTTCCAGTCATCCACTTGTGATGAGAGAAGGGCTGAGAGTAGGCAGGAGGCAGGATTCCTGTCTGCAGTTTAAGGGTGTAGATGGGTGGAGGGGGGAGCGTACAACCAACTGTGGATTCAGAGGCTATCTAATCTATAAGTGAAAAAAAAATAGTCCCAGAATCCTTCCCCATTCTTTCCCTAAGCCTCCTTTTCTGGCTACAAAGCTGCTTTGTATACCCACCCACCTCCCCCCAAAACACACTTTCAAAAAGAAAACCAGTAAGTAAGATTAAGCATCAAACCTAGATACGGGAAACGTTTGGGTCAAGTGTGAGTTTATGTACATCTAAGACCAGGAAACGAAAAATGAGAAACTGGGGTAGGGCTCTGCCCTTGCTGCACAGGTTTGTGGGTGGAGCATTTTTGGCTGATCTTTGAATCAGCTCATGTCCACGAGCATGTGCCATGGGTCTGGCCCTGCGCCCAGGCTTCCTTCATGGCTCAGTGGGTAAAGAAGCAGCCTGCAGTGCAGGAGACGCAGGAGATTCAGCCCCTGGGTTGGGAAGATCCCCTGGAGTAGGAAATGGCAACCGGCTCAAGAATATTTGCCTAGAAAATCTCGTGGACAGAGGAGCCTGGCGGGCTGCAGGCCACAGGGTTGCAAGGAGTTGGGCACGACTGAGCGCGCAGCACTACACCCAGCTGTGTGGCACACTTTCTCACTGCATTCTCAGAACAGACCAGTGAGGTTGACAGAGTCATTATCTTTATTTCAGAGACAAGGAAACCGAGTCTCAGAGAGGGCCAGTCACTTTCTAAGGCCTCACAACTGGCCAAGAGTAGTCAGCATCAAAAAAAAAAAAAAAAAAAGTGGATTACAGGATTCCACCCTAGTAACTCAGGTCTGCTCTTAAATTCTTTGTGCCCCTTAGAAAGTAGACATCTTTTTGGGCAAACTGGAGATGGCCCGTCTCCTCCCAGCTGTCTTCCTTGCCCTCCCCACAACCCAGTGAAATCAAAGCAAGCCAAACATAGATGATTTCTGTAATGAAGATTCCTAGGCATTTGGGAGGGCCCAAAGCTTTAGCTAAACAGCCACTGTTGAGGGGAAGATCTGTGTTACGTGGCAAAGGCCACGCAGTCACACACCCTGACCTAGTAGTTATAACCCTGGGATTATAGGTTATATTTACCATAAACAAAACCTCCATGAGTATATCTATCATAAAGCTACTTCAGTATCTAAAATGTAGAGGCAACATAAATGTCCAAAAAGAAAAGAAAGAATCAAGAGAAGAAAGTTGTTTTCAGAACTCTTAAGTATTCATGTACACTGAGAGGAAACTCAGCACTTTTGTGGAAAGGTGAAATTGGGTGGGTCGTAGCAGTCCTGGGTATGAAGTCTAATAAGTAAAAATACCCATCATTTCACTGCACACACTAAATTTCCATGGCTATGCCATAGAAAGACCCTCTGTCATTTTGCAGTGTATACAAATATCAAATCACTAGGTTGTACACCCGAAACCAACAAAATATTTTGTCAACTTCACCTCGATTCCTTTTTAAAAAAAGGAATCAAGATGCTAAAGAAGACCCTCTAAATTACCTTCCAAAATGTGTCTGACCTATTCTTGAAAATTTGCTCTAAATTAAGCTATAGTTTCCTGCACTGTGTGTGCAGGATTCGGAATGGAGATTTTCTCTGATTAACATACATGTTGCTAGGGAAACCACACTTGACCAGTGTTTTCCTAAAGAACGAGTGTTTATGACAATCGGTTTTTGTGCCCAGCGCTGTGTGAGGCATATAACATACGTTAATTACCTCATTTTATCATCACAGGAGTTCCTGCAAAGTAGGTATTATTATCTTCATTTAACGAATGAGAAGGAGGCCGAGGGAGATGAAGTAACCTGCCCAAGGGCCTGGGCTAGCCCGTGTTGGAGCTTGGACTCCAGCCTAGAACTCTGTCTCCAGATGCTCCCCTAATCTGCAGCCAGGACTGGCACAGTCCCTTGAGCCTGTTCAGGGTGGTCGTGACCTAGACCAGCTGTGAAATATCCGGAGTGTCACCTCTCTCCAGATCCAAGCTCTTTCCACTTGACTGCTATGCCAACGCCCCTTGAAATCAATTTGAAAATGGCTCAGATCGTTTGGTTTGGGAAAATTTCCCCCAGGAATGTAATAGCCACTTTTCAGGCCTGCTTCCAAAAGAAGAGACCAGCAAGGTGTATTAGTCTCCTAAGGCCACCATCGTAAAAGGCCGCAAACTGTGTGGCTTAAAACAACAGAGATGCGTTGTCTCACAGTTCCGGAGGCTAGTCGTCCAAGACCAAGGTGTTGGTAGGGTCGGTTCCTTCCGAGAGCTGTGAGGGAGAATCTGTTCGAGGCCTCTCTTCCAGCTCCTGGTGGCCTCCAGCATTCCTTGGCTGGTAGGTGGCCATCTTCTCCCCATATCTCTTCACATCTCCTGTGTGGGTCTGTCTCTGTGTCCCGATTTCTCCTTTTTATAAGTCATATTGAATTAGGGTCAATCCCTCTGACCTCATTTTGACTTGACTGTCTCTGTAAGAAGGTTGCCAAAGGAAATGGCAACCCACTCCAGAATGCTTGCCTGGAGAATCCCAAGGACAGAGGAGACTGGTGGGCTGTAGTCCATGGGGTTGCAAAGAGTTGGACATGACTAAAGCAACTGAGCACCTCTGTAAAGACCATCTCTCCATGTGGGATCACATTCTGAGGTGCGGAGGATTAGGACTCCCAAAATACCTTGGGGGGAGGACACAATTCAACTCCTAATGGCGAGGCAGCCTTGGGGAGCGGGCTCCTCCTCCTCACTCCTGGCCCTTGGTAGGTCTTTCCTTTCCTCCCATCCAGCCCATGCTCCCCTTTTGTCCAGCAGGTAAGGGCAAATAGCAGTGAATCAACTGTCAGAAGAAAACCAAAGCCTCCATGAACTTGGTCTTCCGCCTCCCATCTAGTTCCCTTCATCTCATGCCAACAAGTGGCATTTTGCCCAGGCTGTCACCATGCCCTGCATGCACCAGAAAAAACAGAAGCAAAACAAGTGTTGGAGCCAAGAGAGCCTGACATGTTTTAGCCAGAGGTCTCGGCGTGGTTGCCTTGGGCAACATCTAACTTACAATTTCCTCTGTCTGAGTGTGTGAGTGTTTGTACAAAAGGGTTCTTCAAGTTCCCGATTCTCTAACATGCTCCTACTGCAGACTCCTCTATGGAGCTAAGAAAGCCTGCCAAGCTCTTTTCATAAAACCATACCCTAACTCCCCAAGGTTGGCAGTGGAAGAGGAATCTCCACGTGGGAGGCCTAACTGAGGATTCTCAGCCCCAACTCCTGTCCTCCAGATTTACCTGTCTTTTGTAAGTTGCACTAGCCACCACTGCTGTCACCAGGTTAGGCTCAGAGAAGGCACTCCTTTCCAAGTATGAAGGGAAGCTTGTCTTAATTCTCCCCTGCTTGGCTGAGTCCAGGATGCAGCATTTATTCAAACTTGTCAGAAGACCCCAAACCAGAAAGTTCAAAATATTCCTTTCAAAAGGGCTTCTATCAATAGATAAGGTGGTCTGGGAGCCCAGGCCCATCTCCACCTGTCTCCCTACCCACCTAATACTGCATCTTCAGATCCAAATATACACGGAGGTCACAGGCAAGAACAAGCCCCCTTTCCATCCAGCCTGAGACCTGCCTTCCCAAGGCCAGCGTCTCCTCTGCGGAGACTGGCCGACAGTGGCAGCGCTCATTCCCTGCAGGGAAAAATCCTGCAGGAAAAAGTCCAGAGCGTTGGCTTGGAAAGACCACATCTGAACATCATCCAGTCTCTGTGCCCAAACAAATCTCCACAGGGAAGTGGTGGAATTGTGTTAGACAAGCCCTTTCTTGCACTTCCCACCAGTTCTGATGGTCATTGCCAACAGAAGATGCCTACCCAAAGTAACAGAACAGAATTCCTTTGGAAGAAGAACCAGTGAGACAATTTCATCCTTCTATTAGGTGGTGAGCGTTTATATTTATAAGCTGTTAGATTGAGATGCATGGTAGAGATTATTCAATGAAGTTGAGTCCTTGTTTTACAGGTAGGAAACTGAGGCCCAGAAAGGGAAAGTGGTCTGCATAATGTTGGCTAGTGGTAAAAGTGAATCCAGCTCTTCTGATTCTAGAATCCAGCTCTTCTGATTCCCAGCCCAGCACCCTTTAGCATATTTATCTCTGATGTATAGTAGAGCACTGCTGCTGCTGCTGCTAAGTCACCTCAGTTGTGTCCGACTCTGTGCGACCCCATAGAGGGCAGCCCACCAGGCTCCCCCGTCCCTGGGATTCTCCAGGCAAGAACACTGGAGTGGGTTGCCATTTCCTCCTCCAATGCATGAAAGTGAAAAGTGAAAGTGAAGTCGCTCAGTTGTGTCCGACTCGTATCGATCCCATGGACTGCAGCCCACCAGGCTCCTCTGTCCATGGGATTTTCCAGGCAAGAGTACTGGAGTGGGGTGCCATTGCCTTCTCCATAGTAGAGCACAGAGACTTGTTATTTTAAACCTTAATTCAAACAGAGATCAAGTTGCTACAGTGTGGAAGAAAACTTTTCATGGATCATCAATGAATCCAAAATGGCAGTCTAAAATCTCCTGGGATAAAGGGCTCTAAGCACATGAGTGTAACAGCAGAGGAAACATATTTCAGGGGGTTCCCAATGCTAGTCATTTGTAACTCCTGGATGTCACTTATATCAATCCCTTTCTCCTGCCTTTCTGCCTCCATTTGAGTCAACCTAGTCACCATCATTTCATCATTCAAAAACACTCTTGCCCTAAGAATAAAATCCCAGATCCTCAACATGAACCAGAAGGTTCCATGTGTCCTGGTTTCATCTTGCTTTTCTAGCTTTATTCTCTTTTACCCTTCCCTTCAGTCTCTCTGCTCCAGCTGGGCATGGCTTCTCAAAGCTCCTCAAATAGGTGTAGTCAGTCTTTCTTTCTCCCTGCCTCCCTCCCTCCCTCTCTCCCTGCCTCCCTTCCTTCCTATCTTTCTTTTCCTTGCCCCTCTCTTTGTCTCTCTCTTCCATGCTGCTGCTGCTAAGTCACTTCAGTCGTGTCCAACTCTGTGCGACCCCATAGACGGCAGCCCACCAGGCTCCCCCGTCCCTTCGGATTCTCCAGGCAAGAACACTGGAGTGGGTTGCCATTTCCTTCGCCAATGCATGCAAGTGAAAAGTGAAAGTAAAGCCGCTCAGTCGTGTCCGACTTGCAGCAACCCCATGGACTGCAGACTACCAGGCTCCTCCGTCCATGGGATTTTCCAGGCAAGAGTACTGGAGTGGGGTGCTGTTGCCTTCTTCCTCTCTCTTCCATATGTGTGTGTTAATCGCTCAGTAGTGTCCAACTCTTTGCAACCCTATGGACTGTAGCTTGCCAGGCTATATGGAATTTTTCCATGAAAAATCCATGAAATTTTCCAGGCAGTAATGCTAGAGAAGGTTGCCATTCCCTTCTCCAAGGGATTTTCCCAACCCAGGAATCAAACCTGGGCCTCCTGTATTGCAGGCAGATTCTTTACCGTCTGAGTCACCAGGGAAGTCCTGTTCCCTATAGAAAGGACAGGGCTTCCCTTCTTCTCCTTTCCACCTAGATCAGTGGTTCTCACACAAGGGTGATCCTGCCCCTCCCAGGGGACATTTGGTGATATCTGGAGATATTTATTTTTTTGCTTGTTACAACTGGCATCTAGTTGGTAGAACACAAGGATGTAACCCAGCAATGCACAGGACATTTCCCCACCCCTAGCCCACTAACAAAAAATAAAATATTGATAGTGCTGAAATTGAGAGACACTCAACATTTGGAACCCAGCTTAAACACCACTTCTTCCAAGAAGCCCTTCCATGACACTTGATATTGGTTTAGGACCCCTCCCCCCTCAGGAGGCTCCTACTCATCACTTCTCTTTCATAGCACTTGGCACATGGGAGTATTTGAGATAATGTACCATCTGCTTTCCACTGCAGTGTACCAGCTCCAGGATGGAGCAAAGTGTTAGGTCCATCACCTCATCCCAGCGCCCTATGCGGTACTCGGTGAAGTTAGGCATCACTTTTTGTTTTGTTGATCCTGGGACACAGAGGAGGCCAGTTTACACAGGGGCCCTGTCTTTTACCGAGTGATGTGGTTTCTAAGGGCTTCACATGCAGATCCACAGATACCTGGGACAAGAGCACGGTCTTGGCAGCCAGGTGGAAGTGGGAGGATATCACAATTCTGCCACCTCCATCAGGTTACTTAATTTCTCTGGAACTGGATTTCATCATCAGTAAAAGAAGCATAACATAGAACCTGTCTCCTAGAGTTGCTGTGAAGATGAAAAGATGAGTACCACCTCAGGCATAGGCTAAGAGATTAATAATTGAGAGGAAGAAAAGGCAGGGGGAAAATAGACCCTTAGACCTATTCTGAGGGTCTCCTGTAGCCGCCAGGGCCTGGGTAGCGGGAAGAGGAATGTGGAAGGGACATCAAGAGACTGCTAGTCAACCTGTCTTTCTCGACTTCTTCAGCTCTAAAATGTGCCTACCAATATCTCATCTTACTTATCCCATGAGCTTGTTATATGCACCCCAGATAACTCCCCACCCAAACAAGAGAGGTGCCTAAAAATTACCTGTAGGTAGGGCTGAGTGCAGTCCAGACTGTCTTACCTCCTCCACCCTGGGTCTTCTTAAGAGCTCTGGCCTGCCACCCTTTCTTTCTTACCTGGATTCCCCACCTCCATCCAGACGTTTGGAAAGGCAGCCCATTTGAATTAGAGCCAACCCCAGATTCCTCCATCTTCCTGGGCTCTGCCTCTAATGCCAGTAGGGACTCCACCCTCTGTAACCTGCCTGGCCCCACCTCCCACACGGTCTGGACCCTGGTCCACAGCCAGGTCTCACAGCCCACACCCAATCAGCAGGGGAATTCCAGACATTTTCACCGAATGAGACCTGGAAATTGATTGCTATCATTCTTTTGCCCAAGGTGGGGAGGGGAAGGACTTCCCGTTTTCAGGCCTTTTTGCTTCCCCCTCAATTTTAGACATTCAAAACCTGTTTTTAAAAGAAGCAAAGATCCTTTGTCTTGACTGCTCAGGTCAGCAGACAGAAGTGTCTGTCTGAGAATGGAGGGCAGGACAGGAAGAAGACTCTCAGCAGAGAACAGAGGACATGAGATGGGCACAGAGAAGTTTTGGATAGGAACCCCTTTAGCCCTGGGGGCAGCGGTTGGAGCCAAGTCCCACAAATAGCCAGCAGCCAGTGAGGTTCAAGGCTCTTGACAGAACTCCTCTCCATCCGCAGAGCTGTGTGAGCACCAGGGCAGACTCCAGCAGCGTGGGGGCAAGGCAGGGGGCAGAGGGGCCTCGACTCCATGACTGAGGGAGGAGAGGGGAGCGTGCCGGTGGCATCAGCTTGGCACGATGGACCCTAGCATGCCAGCAGCTCCGTGTTCTCTGTGACCACAGCCGCCCACACCCATGCCGCCCATGCCCACGGGATTAGTAGCCTGCTGCTTCCGTCAACAAGTCTGACTTTCTGCCTTTGTGGCTGGTGGAACCTGGTGGGGCAGTTTCCCGATCTGGATTGCTTTTCTTCCATTTCCTGGTTCTCATACCTTCCACTCAGTCTGCAAAAGGATGTTTCTCGTTTGGGGTTGTTTTTTTTTTTTTTGGTCCAAAATGCTTGATGAAAGATCTGGTCTCTTAATCAGTTCAGATCCCTGGCAAGTTATTTAAGGAATCAAAACAGCTCTAGTTAGACCCCCTAAAGATTAAAATCCATGACTTGCCTCTATCCAGAATATGGTTCTTCCGTGGTGGGAGAAACCTTAGTGCAAAGGACCTAAGCATCGGCAGCCTCCCCCGTCCCACCAGCCAGGTCTTGGCAGGAAACAGCAGTTTGACCTCCCAAGTCTCTGCTTTTATTTGCTTTGAAGAAGGTACCCTGTTCCCCACGCCACCCACCCCCTTTTGAAACATTCCTCCAGTGTGTATAACACATCTTTTTGTCTTCCATCAATGCTTGCTAAATGCTTTAGTGGTAGAACGGAGGCCAAGGGAGCTCAGAAGGGCTGGGATTAGGGTGAGGCAAATGAGCCCCCTCCCTGCCCCGGGGCGCTCAGTCTCCAGGTGCAGGCTTCCTCACCCTGACCCTGGCCCTGCGACTGATGGCTGGTGAGAGAAAGCTTCCAGGGGAGACGGTTTACTCAGAGATGACTGAAAGGGCCCCACATAGGCACTGGCCAGCCTCAGCCGGGGGCACAACTCAACCCATAATACAAGGCCAGGTCACTTGCTTGTTGAAGTATATACGGCTTGTTGAAGATGAAACCGCGTCCTAGAACCCAGGATTATTTGATGACAAATTCCATGGCATAAAGCCACTGTAAGCCCTGGCACCTGCAGTATATATACCTTTACTGGTCCGAGAGGAAGAACCAAAGAGAGACGTTCAGAGGCTGCTGCTGTTGTGTTGATGGCGCCTTCCCTTTTTGCTCCCTTTCTCTGTAGCCTGCCTGCTCCAGGCTGAGCTGGTGAACTATGAGCGAGTCAAGGAGTACTGCCTCAAAGTCCTGAAGAAAGAAGGGGAGAATTTCAAGGCCCTTTACCGGTCCGGTGTGGCCTTCTACCACCTTGGGGACTATGACAAAGCGCTCTACTACCTGAAAGAGGCAAGAACCCGACAGCCAACAGGTAAGGCAGCAATTGCTCTTTTCTGACCAACAGCGCCCTGGGGCAGCTCCCAGACCATCTCACCGCCAAGGTCAGCTTTTTCTGGCTGGCAGGGCCGGGCAGAGGGAGAAATGGCAAGTGAGGGGTCAGGTGTGTCCTAGGTCTTGGAGCACATGGAGTCCGTGCCTTTGGGATCTGCGTTCCAGGGAGCTTGGGCACCTCTTCTGTTTAAATAGGATGTGGATTTCTTCATTTTTCCAACCCAGAATCCAGCCCTCTTTACTTATTCATTGAATCCATATTGCATTCTTACTACATGCTAAGATTTGTGCTGGCTGCCAGGGATGTAGGTAAGAAGACTCAGTCCCTAAACGTGAGGAGTTCACATTCTGGTTGATGAGACAGAATACAAATGGGTAATTTGGAGGGTAAGCCCAACATTCTTCCAGGAAGAATGCTCCTCCAGGCAGATCCCAGATAACAGAGCATGCATTATCTGTACCATTCGCTTAAGTCACGGCCACCAGCCCCACCATTCATTCATGCCACAGATGTATACTGAAGCAGGGCCAAGAACTCTTCCAAGTGCTGGGCAAATAGCAGGGAACGATGCTCAAAGATGCTGCCTTCAAGGAGTTTGTGTTATAATGGAAGAAGATGGACAGTAAACAGACAGATTGATAATGTAATATTTAATAGTAATAAGTGCTATAAAGAAAATAAAGCAGAGTCAAAGGATCAAGACTAAAGTGGGTGCTATTGCAGACCAGGTGGTCAGGAGCACCCTGTCTGAGAAGGCATGTTTTAAACATTGACTTTGACTTGCTGTTGCCATGGTTGTTCATATGGCTGATTTTTTTAAAATGCAATTCTCCTTCCAAGGAATCTTGTTAGAATGAATTTACAAATACCCAACATACTGTTTTTTTCTTTTTTTTAAAGAACACTAATATCTTTGTCCATTGTTGATTTGTTTCCTGTATATAATTTGTGTTCCCCCAACTACACTATAAGCAACTCGAGGACCAAGAATGAGACTCATTCAACAGAATTTTCTTGAGTACCTGCTATATGTCAGTACTATTCTGAATGCCCTGCCTGGCATTTTGGAATATTATACAGCATTCCTTTCTACTCCTGGAAGTAAACATCTCAGGCAACCCTGAAACTCTTATATTCTGGAGTGTATAGGGCTAAACAGCTATTCTCTGTCCTTCCCCACTCACTAACTTAAGGACTGGAATTGGGGGAAATTCTTCTATTTGTGGTCAGGTGGTTGCCTAGAAGAGCAAAATCGGACAATGAAGCACAAGTCCTTTAAACTCTCCAATTAAAAAAAAATTACAGTCAGTATTTACTGATCATTTGGATTGAGCACTTTCAGACATCTATTTTGATCCTCTCAGCAGTTTTAAGAGGAAGGTTTTATAATCCCTGGGAGAGGCAGCCTTTGGAGTCAGGCGCAGTGACTATGTGTTATCTCCTTGGGCATCTGACTTGATCTCTCCAGTTTTCATTTTCATCACAGTCAGGATGATGAGACATACTTTATAGGATTCTAATGAGGTCTCATTGAGACAATGAAAGTTAAAAACATGACCCAAAGTAGACACTCAAAAATGGAGGTTGTCACTTGCAAGACGAGATAGGAGATTCAAAGAGACTGGTAGGTTGCCTGAGGTTAAACAGTAGCTAACTCTGAACTAAAAGTCTCAACTCACTGAGCTGACTGAGGACCACTGGGATTGCTGCTGCATAGAAATAAGAGAAGAAATTCTCACTCCTCTCCTCTCCTTCCCATCTGTCCTCTGGGTCATGGGGACCTGTCCCCATGGAGGCAGGGAAGGAGAGGAACTGCACTCCAGTTGCCTTCTCTGTCACCCTGGACCTTGGCTGAGTGAGGCTGCCCTGTCCGTGATCTGCAGATGCAGCTTTGGTCTGATCCCCTGTAGACCCACCAGTCCCCTCACCAGCTGTTCCCTAAGGTGTGTTTCTCTCCTCACAGACACCAATGTGATTCGATATATCCAGCTGACGGAGATGAAGCTCAGCAGATGCTCCCAGAGAGAGAAGGAAGCCATGTGAGCAGAACACCTTTCTAGAGCTGCGCCTGGCCCAGGACATCCAAGCACCGCGTGGTGAAGAGCCCCTCCCTGGGTTCTGGTCCCTTCTCCTCACTTCCTCCTCCTATTACCCCTCACCTCCATATCTACTCTCCGTGCGCACAGGAGACCCATGGATTTGGAATCTGGTGGGTTGCCCTGACAGTGCAGCAGCCTCCTTTCAGTAGGGGCAGCCGCTGAAAGAGACCTGGCTTTGGCGGGAACAGCCATAGAGGACTGTCACAGGTTGGGAGTGCCCTTACAGCTTCGACTTGGGCCAGCACTCCTGACAAGAGGCAGAGCCCGGCAGGTGGACCCTCCCAGAGGCGTCAGGCATGGAGCCCACGGGCTGGACCCTTCCACTGCTTCTTCACAGACTGGAGCATCTCACGGCAACTGTGATGAATCCAGGAGCCAGACAGACACCAAAAGCATCGGTTGAGCCCACAGAGTCCGAGAATCTGTACACTGGATTTCTGCACACACACACACGCCCGCTCCCCACCCCCAAGAACCCTCAGCCCCTGCCTCCCTCCCTCCCTCGTGGTCTCGTTCTGTGCTTTCTCCTCTCCCCCTTGGGGATCTGAGACTCTGCCAGGATTCACATGCCATCGAAACCCACTCTCAATGCCCTCTGGTGACCACACATACCATTCCCCCAGACTCCCAGCCAGCAGGCAGCTGTGACTGCAGAAGGTCAGGGTGGAGTGGGCCAAGGACTGACCACGTAGGGCTGGGGGGAGGGAGAGATGACGTCTAGGGGACAGAGCATTGTATAGACTGGGAGACTGAACTGTGGACGAAGTTAAGTGTGAATAAAAATAAATGAACAGGCAGCAGTCCCTGTCACTTCTGTTGGAAGCAGCCCAATCCCTCACTTTTACTCCCTTCCCCAACCCTCAGTCAGAGTTGCTTACAGCCAGGCAGGATGGGGCTTCCCCCAGAGCAATGGGCCACTTGTCCAGTGGTGTACAAAGCTGGCTGCGCCTTTGTGCTTTTAGAGTAGGCTGGGACTGTGGAGACCGCCTAGGGACTTGGCTGGTGGGAACCTGTAAAACCCTTTTTGATGAAATTATCTGGACTCAATATCTAGCACGTAGAATGTGTTCAACAAGTATTTGTTGACTGAGTGAATGATGACTGCAGACTGGTTCTCCTGCCTTAAACTCATTTTATCCCAGCCTAGTCTCCAGATACCTATGCTCTTTTTGCGATGCCATGTAGCTTCAGTCAAATAAGAAACATTTACTGAGGGCTTGTCATTTGCCTGTCATTGTGCAATATGCCCTTGGACGAAGGATGTAGTCCCGGTCTTCAAGGAGATGGAAGAGTTGAGAAATAGTCATAGGAGATTATTACCAATGACACCTTTAATTTATATGATGCTTTAAGATTTTCAAAGCACTTTCATGTATTTTTTGTGTGATCAGTGAGACAATATTGTACAAATTAAAATATATACAGATGCAATAATGTTAATAGTGAGCATTTATTAAATGCATTCTCCTCAGATCTTTACATGTATAATCTCATTTCTTTCATGTAATTACCTACTATTCCCATTTGATGGATAAGGAAACTGAAAAACAGAAAACTTGTCCAAGGTTGCATGGCCTTAAGTGGCATAGCTAGGATTTGAACTGAGTCTGTCTGACTCTAGAGTTTCAGCTGTTGACTACTCTGTAGTTAGTTGCCGCCCTAGAAAGTACTAGATTGGCTTAAGTTTTCATTCGGGATTTTCCATAAGATGTTATGGAATGAAATTTTTGACCAATTCAATATTATATTGGATAGTTGTTATTGTTTAGTCACTAAGTCGTGTTCGATTCTTTTGTGACCCTATGGACGGTAGCCTGCCAGGCTCCCCTGTCCATGGGATTTCCCAGGCAAGAATACTGGAGTGATTGCCATTTCCTTCTCCAGGGGATCTTAGCAGGACAGTGTGTGTGACAAGCCCTGATGATGCCAATGATGGTACATGGGCCACCTTTTGTTATTTAGCCCTAGTTGAAAAATGGTCCCCAGCACTTGACTCCCTAGTGGTGGAAAAGACAGCTGAGATCCAGCAGTTAATTCTGTATATTGTTCATTCTGCTTGCTGATGGGCCAGTGTGTATCCCAACAATCCACCAAGCATTCTTCACTCCCTCCCCAGCTTTGGGAAAGAGTCACAATTATAGGTAGAGAATGAAAGGAAACACAACGTTAATTATGCGTTATTTATTTAATCAGAGGCTTCAGCACTGCAGGATCCAATCTCTGCTCAGGGTCCAGAAGCCAGCAGCACAGGTTATATTCACACAGTTCCTCAAAGGCTTCCAATGGGGTCTGCAAGAAGGTGCTAGAAATATCCAGGGGCTAGAAGCTGCTGCCTGTAGCTCAGCCTCTGGAGAAGGGAAACAGGGGAAAAGCTGTCATTGCTGCCACGCTCTCCCCAACCTCAACCATATCCTTCTCTCTCTTCTCTTCCCTCAAAATGGTTTCACGTGACCCCAAGTACAGGCAAACGTGCAAACCTCCCCCCTTTCCAAGCCTCCATCCCAGGAAGTCTGTGAGCTGGCAGACTGCTCGTCAGGATCTGAAGAATGAAGATGAGGTCATAGGTGGCCTGCAGAACCAGTTCAAATTGGCAGGGTCTCTCTTTGGTCTTCATGCAGTGAGGACGGACTCAGGGGAGCTATTCTCAATGTGGAGCAAGAGAGGGTCTTGCCTCACCGAGAGTTGGGGCAGGGCTGGACAGATGATGTTAAGATTGTTGCCATCCTTCCCAGAACTAGGTGAGGACAACCTTGTGGGACCTCATAGAGCAAGTAACCAGGCCGTCTGCTTGTCTAGTGACGAAGATATGCATGCTGGGAACTCCATCACTGTGACCCACAGTTCAATGATCCCAAAGGAAGAAACTGCCTGGGGAAATGTTTGAGGTGGTGGGACTGAATTTTCTGTGCATTTGTCCAGAGACTTCAGACAGCTGGTAAGCAACATGAGGTTTGTTCACCATACCAAACCTTCAGCTTCCTTCTCCTCATCCAGCCCCCAAACAGGGACTATCATTTAATACATGTTTTGTTTGCAAATGTCACTACTGAGCTGAACTTGGAGTGCTCAATCTGGATTTGACCTGCTTTGTTATCTCCTGCTGGGACTTTGGTGATAGAGACTTTGGAGAAAAAAATTACACTTTTGTTGTAATTATTATGAGAGCCTCAGATGTGTATGGTAGAAATATTAGGGGGGAAAAAAAGACAAATTCTGCCCCATCATCCTACTACTGGAGACAGATATTGTTATCCTTTTGAATGTTTCTTTTTGGTATAAATGTACACATGCACATCCTTTTTAAACAGAAACTGGATCATACTGTACATACTCCTTAATAACCTACTTTTCAAAATGTGTATTTATATTTTAAAATATATAATACATACACAGGTACAAAGTTCAAGAAGTACGAAAAGCTCTAGCATCAGAAGTAAATCTTCCCACCCTGTCTGCCAGCCTCTAGTTCTTCAACTACTTCTATCTCCTTGCAGAGACAGTTACGCATTTTCAAATGTCTGTATCTATTGTGTCACAATTGCTAGCATATTGGACACACTTTCTGCACCTTGTGGTACTTCATTCACAATATCATGAACATAACATGTTTTGTGCATCGCCCAAGCTTTTTCAACAGCATCCTCATTGGGTGAGTGGACCTTCATTTGGTAACCAATCTTGTAATAGTGATTATTTCATCTGTTCCCAATCTTTACTGTAAATAACGTTGCAACAGACATTCTCGTAGCTAAATTTTGCACATATCTAGGACTATTTCCTTAGGGTAAAATCCAAGAAGGAAATTATTTGGCTATCTTTAAGAAATTTGATATATGTTACCAACCGCCCTTCAGAAAGTTTGTACCAAAGTCCTCTTCTTTTGCAGGCTTGGGAGTGCCCTGTTCCCTGCACTCTCACTGCTACTGGGTATTATCACTTATCAAATCTTTACCAATTTGATAGGAAAATAATAGTGTATCAACGTTACACGAATTCACACTCCTTTATTAGTGAATAGCATCTTCACGTGCTTATTGGCCATTTGTGATTTTTCTATTTATTTGATATTGGTATGTTTATCTTTATTATCAATATGTACTTTTATTAAGAATATTGTTTGTGGCAAGAAACATTGCCAAAATGCTTTCCAAGTGCTTTGCTTTCAAGTTTTGTTTATGGTGCTTTTTGACATACATAAATTCTTAATTCTACAATTAATTTGTTCCTCTGTTGCCAGCTTCTTCTGCCTACTGTTTGTTCACTCTCTCATTTCTATCAGAATGGTCCTTCCAAAACACAATCCGATTATGTCACTTCAGCTTAAAAATCTTTATTGACTCTTCATCATTTTTAGGACAAAGGCCAAACTCAGCATAAAACACAAGGTCTTTCAAAGGATTTCTCACACAGACTCACCTCCTGATCCTCTTGCCAAAGTTCCCTACATTCCAGTGCTACATAGCTTCTTGTGATTCGCTGAACCCATTGTTCTGGGGTCTCTTGGCCTTTCCATGCTTTCCAAAGCTATCTAGCTGGCTATGACTCACCCTCCAACCCACTCTGCCTTGTTAATTCCTACAGCATTTGTCAAGGCTCACTGCTTGAAAGTCTGCCTTGACTCCTTAGTCTGCATTCCTAAAACAACATGAGCCTGCCTCTGCCTAGCATTTGCTACAAATAGGAATTAGAACTTCCTATTTCTGTTTCTCTGGTCCGCTACCTGGATGTTCCTCAAGGCAGGTACTGTGGTTTATTCATCTTCACAGCTAGAATGTGTAGCACAATGCCTGGGGCATAGTAAATGTTCAGTAAACAATGGGCATTGAACTTGAAATGAATGATGGGTTCAGTGGTAAATAGCACTTGAAGTAAGTGCAAACTTTGACTGGATCTGTCCGTCTAAGAACTGAACAAATCTTAAGAGACTTGGTTCAAAAGAGAAGCTACATATTCCAGTGCTATGCGTTCCAAAACATCAGAATCACTTGAAGCAGCTTTTTTAAAATACATAATCTCAGTCTCAGCCTTAGATCCATTGAATCATGGAGATGATGCTCAAGATACAAGTTTTTTAACATCCTAAAGAGTTTCTGCTGGCCAGCCAGGTAAAGGAGCCAGGACCGAAGTAGACCAGCAGAAAATCAGAACAGCCAGCTCCACTCTATCAAATCATGCGATCTTTCAGCATGGATGTCTTTTGGCAGGGATAGATGGAGCTTTGTTTCAATACCAGTTTGGTGTCTACTAGCTGTGTGACTTTGGGGCAGTTGCTTGGCTTTTCTGATCCTCATTTTCCTGACCTATACATGGGATACTGTCATTTCCTTTGAAAGGCTGTTGGGAGGATTAAGAAATACCTGTCTTCTAGGTCAGTACTTGGCACAGAGTAAACATGAAACAAACAGTAATATCCTCCCCCTCCCCAGCCTCAGCTTCCTCATTTATATTTTCTTCCTAGCTTTATGCTCAGTCCTGTCTGACCCTTTGCGATCCCATAGACAGAAGCCTGCCAGGCTCCTCTGTCCATGAAATTCTCCGGGCAGGAATACTGGAGTGGGTTGCCACTCTTTTCTCCAGGGGATCTTCCCCACCCAGGGATCAAACCCAAGTCTCCTGCATTGTAGGCAGATTCTTCAACATCTGAGCCACCAGTCCTCCTCATTTCCAGTGTGGCTACTAATACCTGTATGTTTAGCTTGGGTATTTTCCCAGACTGAACTCTAGAAGAAAGGAGACTTTCAACAGTCCCCTGGGTTACTCTCTGATCAAATAGAACAGCTACTTGGGGGTTAGGGGAGCAGAGGAAGCCCCATCCTCCATCGCACACCTTCTCCAAGCATATCAGACTCCATAGCAATTGGTTGGAATAATTATGATGGCTTTCAGAACCCAGTGTTTCCTAGTCACATCCAAAGATCAACATAGTTTTCTTGCTACAGTTGCTCCCAGAGGCTGGCAGCTTCTAGGCTGCAAGGAGAAAGCTATTGTCAGGAAAGAGGATAACCGCTGCCCACTCTCCTTCCAGTGCCCTGGTATCTACATCACATGCCTCAGAACAGGAAAGACAAAGCTGGCCGTGAGGCCAAAATAGCTGATCTGCAGCTGCTTAGATTAAGATGCCCCTGCTGCCCACTCCCACTGCCTACACTTGCTCTCCCCACCAGCCCAGGGCAGGCAGCACAGACTGGGAAAATGCATTCAGTCCATCAGGCATGACAGAGTTCAAATTACCAAGTCAGCATGAAAAGTCTCCCTCTAAATGGACTGAAATTGGATTCTATTAAAAACCACATTCAGCGAGGCCCTTGGCTATTAATATTTGCTAAGACACAGAGGAGGGGGAGAAGGTAGAGGGCCCTGCAAAAGGTTGGGAATCTCAGCTGTTCTGTTGAATTGCTTGTCTGGAAAAAAGCCAACAATTGAAAGCCAGATTTGCCCTGTCTTCAACATCTCACAGAATCTTAGGGCTGGAAAGAATGTTAAAGCTCGATAATTCAACCTCTCATCTTATAGATGAAGGATCAAGTCCAGAGACGATAAGTGACTTCTTCAAGGTCACATAGCTAGTAAGTAACAAAGCCAGAACTAGAACTCACATCATTTTTCTAACAACAAATTTATATTGTGTCCACTGAACCAACATATATTTACAAAGCATCTTTCTTCTTTGAATGTAATGCTGTGATATTACTCTCTTCTAAAGAAAGAAAGAAAATAATACTCATGCAATCATCCTCTCACTCAGTACTTACCATTCCCATCACTCTAGTATAGGTGGTTAACAAGGTATTGTCTCCACTTGTGAAATTCAGTCTATAGGGAAGAAGGAAAAGTAAATAGGTAACTTCAAAACTGTGTAATAAATGTTATAGAAACACCAAGGGCTCATGGAGAAGAGGCATCTATAGCAATCCTGGAGGATCAAGGATATTTTCCCAAGGGAGTGCCAATCGGAGGCGCAGAAGTGGTAAGAGAGGAGTCAACTTCAGACCAGGGTCAATGGCAAAGCTCTGTTACTCCTTTCCCTGGATACAATATGAAAAGATTTGGGGCTGTCATTATGAGCTGTCTCTCCTTACCCTTTCTCTGGGTTTCATGCCTCGGTTCAGGTAACGACACTTTACTGCCCATATAGGCTCAGGGCCCAAGAAGCCACAGAAAATTCTGCAGACTCTACCTGATTAAACCCCCTCTGTGCAGAGTAGGGACAAGTACATAGGTTATCTCTGAGCACAATCAGAAGCTCTTCAAGACTTGTGATTTCCACAGTAGGTGAAAATTCTACACTAGGTTTCATGAATGTAGCCCCAGAGGCATCATGTCACGCAGACCTTTGATATATTCCAGTTTTTTTTCCCCCTCTGATCTCAGCCTCTTTATTCTAGAACAGCATTATCCATAAGAAATAGAATGTGGGCCACCTGCATAATTTTACATTTTCTAATAGCCTTAAAAAGGTAAAAATAAACAGAGAAAATGACTTTATCTTCATTTATAAATGGGTTAATAAAGGTAAGTCAGAATCCTGTCTGGATATTGTAATCACCCAGTCAGCATTTAGAAAATACAGACGGTAGGGTCCTGGAAACAGCATTTTTAAGAAGCTGAAATTCTGGCAAGAGAAGGGGATGATAGAGGACGAGATGGTTGATGGCATCACTGACTCAGTGGACATGAGTTTGAGCAAACTCCAGGAGATGGTGAAAGACAGGGGAGCCTGGCTTGCTGCAGTCTGTGGGGTCACAAAGAGTCAGACATGACTGAGTGAGCAAAAACAAGAAAATTCTGGTAGTGGTTCAGAGAGTCATATTTGGGAATTGCTGAGCTATTGAAAGGGCTTCCCTGAAAGGTTTCTGACAGTTCTAATAGTCTATAAATATGTAGTAGGAAAGCTAGCTAAGACAAACAGAATTGATCCTTTCTGGTCCATGTATTTGTTTCATTAATTTGCATGAATCAGTATACATACTGGGGACTTCCTTGGTAGCTCAGTGGTAAAGAATTTGTCTGCCAATGAGGAGACACAGGTTTGATCCCTGGTCTGGGAAGATCCCACATGCCAAAGGGCAACTAAGCCCGTGCACCACATCTGCTGAGCGCACGGGCTGCAACTACCGAAGCCCGTGCACTCTAGGGCCCGAGCCATCGCATCACAGCTAGAGAGTGGCCCCTTCTTGCCACAACTAGGGAAAAACCCACGCGGCAACAAAGACCCAGCACAGCCATGAATAAAGAAATATGCATATTGGTCAAAGGTGAGAAAGCTTTCCTTTTTCAGAGCTCTAGAGAAGATGGAGGGATAGACATAAAGACAGTGGGGATGGCGTGTCTGACCATCAGGCATGGTTACAAGCTCATGGTAGACTGATTTTGATGGAAACTTCTATGATAAGGAAATGAAGAGATTAAAAAGGTATTGCCAGGGGAGTTCCCTAGTGGCCCAGTGGTTAGAATTCTGGGCTTTCATTGCCATGGCCTAGGTTCAATCTCTGGTCAGGGAAACATAATTTAGTATAAGCAAGGTACTGACATTTCATCCCCAGTGGATGCAACTGAAACCTTTGAGCACGCATGAGGTTACTTAGGCCTCTTAGGTACCATCAGAGCCATCACTGAACTTGTAGAAGAGCTGAATTCTTTTCCTTCTTCCATTCTCCTTCTGCTTGCAGCCACAACAACCTTTAAGCCACTAAGCCCTACTTTCCTAGCCCGGGTCTAATCTTAGACCTGCCCAGGTTTGCACCAGCCTCTAGTTAAAAGAAACGAAGGTCTTAACTGAAGTGTGTTCTAAGATCCAGAAAAACGAAAGGTAAAACAGAAGAGGAAAGGGAGCTGAGAGAAATGAAAACTCTGTCAATCAGGTTGCTCATTTTGCAGTTGAGAGACTGAGGTACAGAGCACCGATAAAAGCAAGAATACTGCTAGCCTGGTCTTCATTTCTGGGATTCGCTGCACAGAGACCTCAGAGTCTCTCTTTAGGACTGCTGGAAGTTGCTTCCATTGGTTTCCTGCATCTGTTGGCAGGTACCAATAAGAAAATTTTGAATAAGACTATGAATAGAAGGTATGAGTTAAGAAATGTCTGGTGAATTCACTGATAGTAGAATTATGTCTGGTGATTTAAAAAAAAAAAAAAAAAACTCATACTAAATATCGCTGATGTTAAACTGTGTCTATATGCCAAAGCCAGGGATGTTTGATATGGCAAAGGCATACTGGTGATGTGGTTCCCTTTCGCTACTCATCTCTATACAAGAACTTTATTCAAAGATGAGTCCACTAAAGTATAAAGTTAATTTCAATGTAGAATGTAATCTAGTTCTTAGCATCAGCTGATGGCATTATATCCTGGCATAGAGTTTAAAAATCCCATCAGTTCACACATCCCCCATGGAGAGTCGGGGACCTGGATAGGTGAACAGAAGTGCTTCTCAAGCTTTTCTGTGCCCAAGAATAACCTGGAGATAATGTTAAAATACAGACAAATTACTGAGTGGGAGAAAATAGCTGCAAATGGTATGACTGATAGGGGGTAATATCTAAAATTTATAAGCGGCTTATACAACTCAATACCAGAAAGAAAACAAAGAACACAATTTTTTCAATGGGCAGAAGACTTGGATAGATTGGTTTTTTCACAGAAGATATACAGATGGCCAACATGCACGCGAAAAGATGCTCAGCATCGCTAATCATCAGAGAAATGCAAATCAAAATCACAATGATGGTTAAAAGTCTGGCTTAACCTTTGAGCATCTTCAACACTAGAGAAGTTGGCCAGATTGATGTCTGAGATCCCTAGCCTCTTCTTGCTGACCCTCTCTGCTGGCCTCCACAGGACCATCTTACAGCCCCCTCCTCCCTCTCACTTCAAGAGCCTCTGTATTCCTGTGTTCTCTACTCTCTCCATATCAAAGGTGGCTTTTAGAGGAAGATCTGAAAATATTTCTCAGTGTCTCCACTTGTATGAGTTTTTTGAGGAAGTTTGCATTTTAAGCCTTACCACTTAATCAAGAGGGAAAAGTTTCGGAAAGCTTAGGTCTCAAGGATAAATGGCAGTTGATTAGGCTCAAGCTGGAGAGGGAAGTCGGGGAAGAAAGGGCATTCTAGGCAGGAGGACCTATGCTTGCATATCCTAGTCACTCAATAAATGTTTGTTCACAAAGCGCTAAAGAAGAAAAGGGTGTGTTTAGTCCACTGGGACCAGAGAGGGATCTCTCTGAAAAAAATCTAGCCTCCTTTCCTGAACCTTTATCCAACTCTAAGAGAAGAGAGGTCGACAAAATATGCTTCATACATATTGTTTTCCCCCCTCTATTGGCCATGTAGGTTGATTTTCCCTTTAATTTAGTATTTTAAAAGTAAAAATAACCATTCCACCAGGTACCACTTAAACAAGAGGAAATCTCTTGCTTTCAACCAAAGGTATCTGTTGTAATGGAACAGGTTAGAGTTGCCTGCTTTTTACCCTCTCACTAGCTCCCTTAATTATTCAGGCCTCTACATATTTTCTCCTTCTAGAAGCATGGTAAAATCCTTTGGAATCTGGCTTCTGACCTTTGGAGTCTTGTCAGGGATAAGAACCAGAGCCTAGAACTTTCTAGAACTTTGCTGGGAGGACCACAGTTCAACCCAGGGCATGATCGGGCAGCTCTGCCCATTCTCTTTGTGTGGTTCATTTCTCTGACCCTCACTCTCCAACCCCTTGGCTTGCCTGAGTTATGGGGACATGTGACTGCTCTTCTAAGAGGGAAGCAAGCAAGAAGACAGCAGCAAAAGCAGCTTTGGGGTAAATTTCAAGCAGCTGGGGGGTTCTGCAATTGGTTGATGCTAGTACACCAGTGAATGGAAGTGTATTAGACCAGACTAGAATGGAAGATTGGAGAAGGCAATGGCAACCCACTCCAGTACTCTTGCCTGGAAAATCCCATGGACGGAGGAACCTGGTAGACTACAGTCCATGGGGTTGCAAAGAGTTGGATACGACTGAGCGACTTCACTTTCACTTTTCACTTTCATGCCTTGGAGAAGGAAATGGCAACCCACTCCAGTATTCTTACCTGGAGAATCCCAGGGACAGCGGAGCCTGGTGGGCTGCCATCTATGGGGTCACACAGACTGAACACGACTGAAGCGACTTAGCAGCAGCAGAATGGAAGATAGAAGTGTGAGGAATGGGCACCTGGGGACAAAAGGGGATCATATGTATGAGTCAGGAAACAAGGATCCAAATAGTCAGTTTCTTCTCATCTGCTGAAACAATGGGGATTATTTCTTGGGTTGAGAGCCAGGGACATTTGAGTGATAAAGGCCTACTTGTAAGAACACAGAGCAAGCTGAATGGCACAGACATTTAGAAGAAAAATTCTGAGCTTTTATGTTGTGAAGTGTGGGATAAAAGATGTTAACCAGTAGAACATCTTACTAGTAAAACCAAGAAAGACTCTCACCCACAGAATGCCTGGGCAACAACCTAGAAAAGAACTAGTTTATTCTGTGAACAGCCAGGTTGAATTTTTTAAGTCATTTCTGGCTATTCAGTGAAGCTGATTATCTAGTTATCAGTCTCCAGGTTTCTGTCCCCATTAGACACAAGGTCTTCAAGGGCAGAGACCATGCGTCTTGCTCGCTTTTGAATCCTTGATGATAGGCATATAATAATGTGGGTGATCCACCGGCCTTCCAGCAATTAATAGTCAGGGGAAAGAGTTCATAATAAAGATCATGGGCAACAAAAAAGTTGAATAGCTAGAAATACTTCTGCACTACCTACTCCCGCACAAAACTTAAGGCAAGGGAAAGGACTTCCCTGGTGATCCAGTGGTTAAGAATCTGCCGTGCAATGAAGGAGACATAAGTTTGATCCCTGGTCAGGGAAATAAGAGCCCACATGCCTTGGAGCAACTAACCCCAGGTGCTACAACAACTGAGCCCGGGGACTATAACTAGAGAGTCCGTGCCCCTCAATGAAATATTCCACAGAAAGCAACAAACATCTTGCCTGCCACAACTAAGACCCTATGCAGCCTAACTAATTAATTAAAATATGAGATAGTACATAAATTTTTTTTAAAAAGACAAAGGAAAACCCAGGCCCTAAAGTTGCTCTAATGGAAATTGGTCTTCCCTCAGCCTCTCCTGCTCTCATGCTGCATTTCACCCATGTCGTCGCCTAGTCTTACAGCCTTTGCCCCCCAAAGCAAAAGGCTTTGATTAACCAGTCAAGTCACTTAATCTCATTTGGGAAAAACCAACTCTATGGTCTGTGACTCCTCCTCCGATAACCCCATACAGAGTCACCAGCAAACCAGTCATTACTATAGCCCTGGAGCTGACAGAGGATTTCATTTGCTTTTTGAAAGACAATTCATATGAAACATGAGGATAAAGACAACTGGCAACAAGAAATCAAAACTCTGCAAGCATCACCTTCTCTCATCCCTCCTTTCTGCTGACTTACTCCTTCTTGTCTCAGAGATGAGCATCTTCCACTCAGGCTGCTGAGCGAGGCCCGTTGACAGGGCAATGAGCTTTCCAAGCCTTAGCTTGGCAATCTAGCTTGAAGGCGTCCTCTGTCATCAGGCCATTTTGGAAAAATGTAATTCACCGAGCTCTGATTTGTAGGAGGCTAAATCTTAAAAGAATGAGGACTCTGAAGAAACCATAGGCAGAGAAGTAACTATCTCAGATAACAAAATGCTTTTATTGCATAAACTTCACAGGCCTCTAGAGCTTAAAAGGAGCTCATCCAATTGAACCTTTTATAAAGAGAGGGAGGCTCATGGTGACAGGGCTGGGACTCAAATTCATTTCTTTCAGAGTCCAAGCTCCATACTTCTTAGTGACCCTGGGCCTTTCATGCAATTCTAGGTTGGCAACTTGTTTCCTAGGGTAGGAATTCCATCCTGGAACCCCTCAATTTGTACCTCAAACCTAAGAAAAGAAGGAAGAAGTGACTTTGGGGATTCACTGTCAGGCCACTGAGTTGAAAGAGAGCTGCCACTATAATAAAAACTCCCTCAAGCCTCCTCATCGGGCAGCTCAGCTTCAGAGCTTCCCAACCCCAGGAGCTATGGCTGTGACCTTAGAGGTCTTAGCAGTTCTCTATGCCTTAGGTCACCATGGAAAGGGGGTGACCCCTGAGCATTTGATGGAGACAGCATGAGAAGGATTGAATGGCAAGAAAGACCATGCACCAAGTTACAGTTGGCTTGGAATTAGAATTTATCTCACTGCTAACAGAGCACAGCAGTAGTTAAGCTGAACAAATCCCATCAGTTCTATTTTCAAAATATATCTAGAATCTGACTGCCTCTTTGCACCTCCTACTAGTAACACCCTGATCCGAGACATGATCTCTACCCTCTTAGCAGCACTAACTAGATCCATTACCCCTGTGCTTGACTTCCTCAGTGTGTTCCAAAGTGATTCTGTTAAAACTTGATTCTAATCATGTAACTCCTCTGCTCAAAACCTTCCATGGCTTCCCTCTTACTCAGAGTAAAAGCTGAACTATGAACCACTTACTATGAACAACAGGATCTGACAGGATCTGGATCTATAGCCTCTGACTTCATCATCTGTCTGCATCTCCAGCGACACTCATCTCCCTATGACTCATCGCTGGCTCCCACCTCAGGGCTTTTGCATTGACTGTTTCCTCTATCTAGAATTCTCTCTGAACCCCCCTTCCATGCCCTCACTCCAATAACATGACTAGCTCTATCACTTCTTTCAAGGTCTTTACTCAGAAGACACCTTCTTAATAAGGCCCCTCCTGACTATCCCCTTCTAAAATCTTAACGCTCGTCCCAGAAGGTGATATTTCCTATATCTCTTCCCCATTTTACTTCTTCTCCTTTGCACCTGCCAGTGACATATTACATATTTTACTTATCTTTCTTTGATCAGTTTTTGTTAAAAATTTTTTTGCTTATGGCACAAGGGTCTTAGTTCCCTGGCCACAGACTGAACCCGTGCCCCCTGCAGTGGAAGCACGGAGTCCCAACCACTGGACCATCAGGGTTAATTTATCTTATTTATGGTCTTCCTCTCCCACTAGAATACAAATACCACGAGGGTTCACTGTTGCTTCTCCAGCAACCAGAATGGTATTTAGCACACAGTGGCATTCAGTTGACATCAGTTAATTTCTGAGAGGCTAGTGGATCACCCACACTATTGTATGCTTATCATCAAGGATGCGAAGTGAGAAAGATGCATGGTCTCTGCTCTTGAAAACCTTGTGTCTAATGAGGGACAGAAACATGAACACTGATAACTAGATGATCAGCTTCGCTGAATAGCCAGAGATGAGTTTTAAAAAATGGAGAGAATAGCATTGAAACATGTGTATTACCTTATGTGAAATAGATCACCAGTCCAGGTTTGATACATGAGACAGGGTGCTCAGGGTTGGAGCACTGGGATGACTCTGAGGGATGGGATGGGGAGGGAGGTGGGAGGGGGGTTCAGGATGGGGAACACATGTACACCCACGTGATTCATGTCAATGTATGGCAAAAACACTCAGTTCAGTTCAGTTCAGTCACTCAGTCATGTGCAACTCTTCGCAACCCCATGAATCGAATCACACCAGGCCTCCCTGTCCATCACCAACTCCCAGAGTAAACCCAAACTCATGTCCATTGAGTTAGTGATGCCATCCAGCCATCTCATCCTCTGTCATCCCCTTCTCTTCCTGCCCTCAATCCCTCCCAGCATCAGGGTCTTTTCCAATGAGTCAACTCTTTGCATGAGGTGGCCAAAGTATTGGAGTTTCAGCCTCAGCATAAGTCCTTGCAATGAACACCCAGGACTGGTCTCCTTTAGGATGGACTGGTTGGATCTCCTTGCAGTCCAAAGGACTCTAAAGAGTCTTCTCCAGCACCACAGTTCAAAAGCTTCAGTTCTTCAGCACTCAGCTTACTTCACACTCCAGCTCTTACATGGATATACGTGACCACTGGAAAAACCAAAGCATTGACTAGACAGACCTATGTTGGCAAAGTAATGTCTCAGCTTTTTAATATGCTGTCTACATTGGTCATAACTTTCCTTCCAAGAAGTGAGCGTCTTTTAATTTCATGGCTGCAATCACCATCTGCAGTGATTTTGGAGCGCCCAAAAATAAAGTCTGCCACTGTTTCCACTGTTTCCCCATCTATTTCCCATGAAGTGATGGGGCCAGATGCCATAATCTTAGTTTTCTGAATGTTGAGCTTTAGGCCAACTTTTTCACTCTCCTCTTCCACTTTCATCAAGAGGCTTTTTAGTTCCTCTTCACTTTCTGCCATAAGGGTGGTGTCATCTGCATATCTGAGGTGATTGCTATTTCTCCCAGCAATCTTGATTCCAGCTTGTATTTCTTCCAGCCCAGCGTTTCTCATGATGTACTCTTCTGCATAGAAGTTAAATAAGCAGGGTGACAGTATACAGCCTTGACGTACTCCTTTTCCTATTTGGAACCAGTCTGTTGTTCCATGTCCAGTTCTAACTGTTGCTTCCTGACCTGCATATAGGTTTCTCAAGAGGCAGGTCAGGTGGTCTGGTATTCACATCTCTTTGAGAATTTTCCACAGTTTATTGTGATCCACACAGTCAAAGGCTTTGGCATAGTCAATAAAGCAGAAATAGATGTTTTCCTGGAACTCTCTTGCTTTTTCTATGATCCAGCGGATGTTGGCAATTTGATCTATGGTTCCTCTGCCTTTTCCAAAACCAGCTTGAACATCTGTAAGTTCACGGTTCATGTATTGCTGAAGCCTGGCTTGGAGAATTTTGACCATTACTTTACTAACATGTGAGATGAGTGCAATTGTGCGGTACTTGAGCATTCTTTGGCATTGCCTTTCTTTGGGATTGGAAAGAAAACTGACCTTTTCCAGTCCTGTGGCCACTGCTGAGTTTTCCAAATTTGCTGGCATATTGAGTGCAGCACTTTCACAGCATCATCTTTCAGGATTTGGAATAGCTCAACTGGAATTCCATCACCTCCACTAGCTTTGTTCGTAGTGATGCTTTCTAAAGCCTACTTGACTTCACATTCCAGGATGTCTGGCTCTAGGTGAGTGATCACACCATCGTGATTATCTGGGTTGTGAAGATCTTTTTTGTACAGTTCTTCTGTGTATTCTTGCCATCTCTTCTTAATATCTTCTGCTTCTGTTAGGTCCATATCATTCCTGTCCTCTATCGAGCCCATCTTTGCATGAAGTGTTCCCTTGTTATCTCTAATTTTCTTGAAGAGATCTTTAGTCTTTCCCATTCTGTTGTTTTCCTCTATTTCGTTGCACTGATCACTGAGGAAGGCTTTCTCATCTCTCCTTGCTATTCTTTGGAACTCTGCATTCAAATGGGAATATCTTTCATTTTATCCTTTGCTTTTCAGTTCTCTTCTTTCACAGCTATTTGTAAGGCCTCCTGAGACAGCCATTTTGCTTTTTTGCATTTCTTTTCCATGGGGATGGTCTTGATCCCTGTCTCCTGTACAATGTCATGAACCTCCATCAATAGTTCATCAGATACTCCATCAGATGTAGGCCCTTAAATCTATTTCTCACTTCCACTGTATAATCATAAGGGATTTGATTTAGGTCATACCTGAATGGTCAGGTGGTTTTCCCTACTTTCTTCAATTTAAGTCTGAATTTGGCAATAAGGAGTTCATGATCTGAGCCACAGTCAGCTGCCAGTCTTGTTTTTGCTGACTGTATAGAGCTTCTCCATCTTTGGCTGCAAAGAATATAATCAATCTGATTTTGGTGTTGACCATCTGGTGATGTCCATGTGTAGAGTCTTCTGTTGTGTTGTTGGAAGAGCATGTTTGCTATGACCAGTGCGTTCTCTTGGCAAAACTCTATTAGCCTTTGCCCTGCTTCATTCTGTATTCCAAGGCCAAATTTGCCTGTTACTCCAGGTGTTTCTTGACTTCCTACTTTTGCATTCCAGTCCCTTATAATGAGAAGGGCATCTTTTTGGGTTGTTAGTTCTAAAACGTCTTGTAGGTCTTCAAAGAACCATTCAACTTAAGCTTCTTCAGTGTTACTGGTTGGGGCATAGGCTTGGATTACCATGATAATTGAATGGTTTGCCTTGGAAACGAACAGAGATCATTCTGTCATTTTTGAGATTGCATCCAAGTACTCCATTTCGGACTCTTTTGTTGACCATGATGGCTACTCCACTTCTTCTAAGGGATTCCTGCCCACAGTAGTAGATATAATGGTCATCTGAGTTAAATTCATCCATTTCAGTCCAGTTTAGTTCACTGATTCCCAGAATGTCGACATTCACTCTTGCCATCTCCTGTTTGACCACTTCCAATTTGCCTTGATTCATGGACCTAACATTCCAGGTTCCTATGCAATATTGCTCTTTACAGCATTGGACCTTGCTTCTATCACCAGTCACATCCACAACTGGGTATTGGTTTTGCTTTGGCTCCATCTCTTCATTCTTTCTGGAGTTATTTCTCCACTGATCTCCAGCAGCATATTGGGCACCTACCAACGCGGGGTGTTCCTGTTTCAGGATCCTATCATTTTGCCTTTTCATACTGTTCATGGGGTTCTCAAGGCAAGAATACTGAAGTGGTTTGCCATTCCCTTCTCCAGAGGACCACATTCTGTCAGACCACTACAATTGTACAGTAAGTAGCCTCCAATTAAAATAAATTAATTAATTTAAAAAAATTGAACTTGGCTCTTCAGGAATAGACTAGTTCTTCCCCAGGTCTCTGACCAAACTTTCTGTGGATGAATGAAGCAAAGAGTGGTTTGGGTGCCCATGACATGGCATCTCTGACCTGCCTTCCAGCTGGGAATGAGGAGTCAGGCCTCCTGAAATAACAATATTTGAGCATCCCCATCTCTGACTGTTTACAACTCTGTCTCTCTCAATATGCGGTGAATAAAGGCATATTCCTCATATCTCCATACTCCTTTCCTACTCAGGTCCATCCAACTCAGAGATCTTCCTGCCCAGTTCAGTGAATTTCAACTTGGTTAAGAGCAGTTGTTTAAAGGGCAGCCTTTACTATGTCAGCACAATGATAAGCATTTTACAAACAGTATTTCATTTCATCCTCACAAGGTAGGTAATATCATTCCCATTTTCATGAGAAAACCAAAGCTTAGAGACTGCCCTGAACACGCAACTGAGTGATTTCTCACCTCATTCTCTTCTCTAAGATCCTGCCATCTACCCACAGAGATGGGTCCTTGCTGACATGCTGATACTAAGCATGCACACACTCCCCAGGCCGGGGTAGAAACTTGACCCCAGTACAGCAGGGTCAGTTTCTTTTTCCCAGAAATACAGATGTGGCTATAGTGGCATTACTGTAAGGTCCTTCCTAAAGGGAGGACTGGAACATCAGGTGTGGTCATGGGTACCATGAAGTCCAAGCAAGAAAGAGGTAAGAATCAGGTGTGCTGAAAATCAGATGGGCAGAGCACAACTGTGGGGAAGAAAGAGGAGGAAGAAAGAGGTCACACCATGGTCCACAGTGGCTTTTCCCAGGCTCCCAGGTTTTCTGAGACTCTCTCTTACTCTTCCAACTAAGTGCTCTATTCTGATTAAGATAAATTGAATGGTTTTCAATTATTTGAACCAAAGGGGCTTGACTCAGAGAAGTTAAGTAACTTACCTAATAGCACGTGGCCCCAGAAGGATGAAGCTGAACCTCCAAAGCTCATGCATTTCTGTAACTGCCAAACCACTCGGATTTTGTCTTCTCCCAGAGGCAGGCAGGGCAGCCTGTCCCTACCAGGTCACACTGTCTCCTTGTCCCTCCTTTCACACCTAACATATCTTCCCAAGGAAAACTGAGATCACTCCAGGGCAGACTCAAATGGAGAAAGAAGTTAGTTAATGATGAGAAAGTGGGACTTCCCAGGCAGTCCAGTGGTTAAGAATCTGCCTGGCAATACAGGGGACATGGGTTTGGTCTGGGAACTAAGATCACACTAGATCTCAGGGCAACTAAACCTGTGCACCGCACTACTGAGTCCGTGTGCTCTAGAGCCCACATGTTTTAGAGCCTGTGCTTCGCAACAAGGGAAGCCACTGCAATTAGAAACCTGAACACTGCAACTAAAGAGTAGACCCCACTCACTAGAGAAAGCCCACATGCAGCAGCAAACAGCCTGTGCAGCTCAATGAAGACCCCGCATAGCCAAAAGAAGTAAGTGAAGGGGGTGACAGAGGATGAGATGGTTGGATGGCATCACTGACTCAATGGACATGAGTTTGAACAACTCCGGGAGATGGTGAAGGACAGGGAAGCCTGGAGTGCTGCAGTCCATGAGGTCACAAAGAGTCAGATACGACTTAGCAACTGAACAACAATAACAACAAATAAATAAATGTTGAGAATGCATAGCAAGTAGAAAAGAGCAGCACCATATTGTGGGTTAGGAGGAGACATCCTGGGGTTGATGTTTTTACCAAGTCTTGGGTCTTTGGGGGAACAGGTAGAACTATTTCCTTCCCTCCATCAGACCTGGCTAAGCAGATGGCTAATGTGAGGAGAGAGGGGAGCCCAGTAAGGAGTCCTGGGGGCAGTCTTTGGAGCGGTGACTTTGTTCATGAGGCCTCCCCCATGAACAGAACTGCGTTCAGACTTGCCCCCAAATATGCAATCAAGCCAGGCAAAGCCCACAAAAAAGTGGGCCAAAGGCTTCTCTGGGCAGATCCATTAGAGGTAGCTGCTCCCTTGGAGCCACTTGAAGTCTGCAGCTCCTGGAGCTCCGTTTATTGACTCTGTTTATTTCTCTAATTTGTCAAGTACTGTCTGCGAGCTTGAGCTTGCCTCCTAAGTGCTCAGCTTCTATCCTGCCTCCCAGGCTTCTCCAATTTGATTAGCGTACTCTGCTCTCCATCTTTTGAGTCATTAATGAAAACACTGATGAATATTGGGCATAAGTCACATCCCTGGGAGGCCTCTCCTCAGCTGGCAGGGATGACCCCTCTTTTCAGACAGGCTTTGCCTATTGTTCATGAGTTTTTGTCCTCTCTTTTCATTCATCCATTTATTTAATCACTCACTTGCTAATTGTGCTAGGGCTAGAGACTTCCTACAATTTCTGACAAATGTAAATTCATGGAAATATTAATTATTACCACCATGAAGTGCTCTGGGGACACAAAGATGCACTGGGAAAATCCCAGCCCTCAGTAATAAGAATGAGAATAACAGTTGCCACCTACCAGTGATGGGCTAAGTATCAAACAGATATTACCGAGTCTGTGCTGGACATTATCCACCCTAGCGGGGATAAGTGTTGGTAAGGATTAAGAGGAAGGAGTCTTTTTTTTTTTTTTAAAGTAAGTATTCTAATCTTGCAATAGCCTATAATGGAAAAGAAACTGAAAAATAATGAATATATACTTTGCTGTACACTTGAAACTAACATAGTAAATCATTTATACTTCAATTAAAAAATAATAAAGAAAATAGTAAGGATTTTTATTTTGGTTCTTCCACTTACTGGCTCAAGCCTTCTTTATCTTATATTCTCCTCCCATAAACTTACTTAGTAAGATTATTATAAAACACTTGAATTACATAAGATAATACAGAAAAGGTGCTTGGAGCACAGCCACACATATAACAAACATTCTGCAAATGTTTACTATTATTATTATTTCACTGAATACAACTACCTGATACAAAGTACCATTATCTGGGTTTTACCAACAAGAAAAGTAAAGGTTAGCAAGGCTGCTGCTGCTGCTGCTGCTGCTAAGTCGCTTCAGTCGTGTCTGACTCTGTGAGACCCCATAGACAGCAGCCCACTAGGCTCCTCTGTCCCTGGGATTCTCCAGGCAAGAACACTGGAGTGGGTTGCCATTTCCTTCTTCAATGCATCAAAGTGAAAAGTGAGAGTGAAGTCGTTCAGTCGTACCCGACTCTTACCGACCCCATGGACTGGAGCCCACCAGGCTCCTCCATCCATGGGATTTTCTAGGCAAGAGTACTGGAGTGGGGTGCCATTGCCTTCTCCGGTTAGCAAGGCTAATTTGCCCAAAGTCCTATGGCCAATAACAGAACTAGGATCCAGGCCTGTCTGTTTGAGGCCAAACCCCGTTTGCTTAATTATTATAATCTGAAAAGGAAGATAATATGGCCTAAATAACTATTCAACAAGACAGCAAAGCAAATAAGACTGTAAGGAACAGAATATATTCATGATAAAAATAAATTCTCAGTGAATACTACCAAATGATTATGACAACGATATACAGTTATTAATATAAGTGCCATACGAAAGCTTTAAAAGACAGTGTTTTAGGGTGTCAGAGGAAGGAGAGATCATTTCTGAACAGGGCAATATTTGGGGACTTTCAGGGAGGAGGTACCATTTGAGTAGGACTTAGCAGATGGATAGGAGTTGGACAGAATGAGAAAAGAGAGAACAGCCCCCCATGTAGAGGAGGGGGACATGAGCAAAGGCAAGAAGATCAGGACCATTTAGGGTGTGTTTTAAAAAATAGCAAGAAGTTCCATTTAGATAGTAAGTGGTATATGAAAGGAAATAGTTGGGAATGAGCTAGAAAGGCGGGAAAAAAAAAAAAAAACCACACTGGTGTTAAATAAATAAAGCCTTGAATCAAAAAACTGGCCAATGCAGAGAGATTCTGACACTCCAAGAGTTTCCTAGAACTTACTGGGGAAGGAACGATAATAGAGATTTGGGGATGAAGAATGGGATTTCTAATGCATCAGACACGATTAAGCACGCGCGCGTGCGCGCGCACACACACACACACACACACACACACACACACACACGAGTAATTTCCAGAACTTACGCACAGTAGGGCTTAAGCTTGAGGTGGGGGCTGGGCAGAGCTGACATTCAGCCAACCCATGACTGTAAACACAGGCTGTTAAAACATTAATATGCTTTGAACCTCGAGGACATCATGCTAAGTGAAATCGGCCAGTCACAAAAGGACAAATACTGTAAGGTTCCACTCCTGTAATGTATCTGAAGCTGTCCAGATCATAGATGCAGAAAGTAGAAAGGTGGTTGCCAGGGGCTTGCGGGAGGGAAGAGGGGGATTCATGTTTAGTGAGTATAGAGTTTCAGTTTCGCAAGATGAAAACGTTCCAGAAGTCTGTTGCACAACAATGTAAATACTTACCACAACTGAATGGTGCTTTACAATGCTAAGATAGTAAATTTAATATTATGTATTTCTGACAAAAAGGGGAAAAAATGTGAATATTCTCCCCAAACACTCTCCTTTCAGATGGTGAATAACACTGCCCCTTCCCCGGGACCCCTGGACCTCCCTGACATCCTGCTATGAGAGGACTCATGTCTGGCACTATTTTGAAAATCACCCCTGGGGCTAGCGGACTTGGCTGAAAGATGCTTTTGTACTGCATTTTTCTTAGGATAGAAAAACACAACCATTATATCGATGAATGGGGGAGGCGGGCAGGGCCACTGCTGAAGAGTGTGGAAAAAGCAAACAGGCCCAACCACTGCACTCTGGCCTCAGACATTCCTCAGGAGGGATCCCTGCAAGAGAGAGTTAGCATTGCCTGGAACTCTCTTCCTGCTGAGTCACCAGGGCAGCCCCACCCAGTTGTGCCACTGTGTTCTTTGGAGTCTGGAGGTACAGACCCCAAGACAATTTCTTCCTGGGTCCAGAAGGATCACAAGGACCATCTCAGGACATCAGGCATGCCCACCCCACTGGGCACACACCTGACTGTTCACCTTGTAGTCACCTGGCTTTCCTGTTGCTCCCAGCAGATACCCCGACCCCTCCATTAGCTTGGTAATGCTGTGGAAGGTGCCAGAAAAAAAAAAAAAAACAGTCCCAAAGAGTTGGTTTTTGGCAGCTCTGGCTTAGTCATTTCTCTTCCTAATGAACTAGTGGAGAGATGGATCTGTCGGCCCATCCCGCTCCCTGCCCAGTGCCCAGTTCATCATCTGCCAGGCAGGACAGGAGGGGAAAGGAAAGGAGGTGGAAGCTTGAGGGTTGCTCTAGCCTCTGCTGTAACTTCCTCCTCCTGCCCCAAGCAATGGCCTCTGTCAGTCCTGCATTTCAATCTGATTCCTCCTACTTCCCACAGTCACCTCATCAACTCCCAGCACTTCACAAAAGAGAATCAAGACAAGGAGGAAGGGATTCTGAGACAGAGCTTCTGGTCAGCCAGGGTGCAAGGGGTGATGCCAAAGGTCAGATGTCAGTGGTCTTCCGGGATGGATGGGGCCCCCAATCCCTGACTTTCGGGGGCCCTGTGTGCTACATACTGCTCCTCCCTTGGGAAGTGGCTCCATCCTTGACCCAGGGAGCAGTTGGAAGGAGCCTGTATGTGTTAGTTGCTCAGTCATGTCTGACTCCTCGTGACCCCACGGACTGTAGCTCACCAGGCTCCTCTGTCCATGGAATTCTTCGGGCAAGAATACTGGAGTGGGTTGCCATTCCCTTCTCCAAGGGATCTTCCTGACTCAGGAGCCTAGACATCTGATATCTGCCCTTCAGCTGGGTAAAGATATTATTTCTTTAAGAAAGGTCAGAGGCTCCCATCCTTCCCATAGAGAAAACTTAGAGGATAACATAAAAGATCTTACCATTTACCTGAAGCCATGGTGACTTTCAGGGCTTTTCCAAGGGGCCTCCTCTGGGAGGGGAAAGGAGAGCCCATGAATGGCAGAGACCTGAACAAGGGAGAAAGGGCCACAGGAAATGGAGGGTCTGGGGGCTGTGACAGTGAAAATGGTCTTTAGTACAGTATGAAGTTTTCTCAAAACCTAAAAATGGAGCTTCCATATGTCCCGGCAATTCCTCCCCTGGATGTATATTTTTTGAAAAAGAAAAATGCTAATTTGGAAAGATACATGCACCCCATAGCAGCTGTATCTACAATTACCAATATATGGAAGCAACCTAAGTGTCCATCAGCAGATGAATGGATGAAGAAGATGCTTTATATTGGAATACTACTCAGTCATAAAAAAGAATTCAATTTTGCCGTTTGCAGCCACATGGATGAACTTGGAGAACATAAGGCTAGGTAAAATAATTTAAACAGAGAAAAATAAATACTGTATAATATCACTTATATGCAGAATCTAAAAAAGACACAACAAACTCGTTAATACAACAAAAAAAGAAGCAGACTCACAAATACAGAGAACAAACCAGTGGTTACCAGCTGTGGGGGCTGCAACATAGGGGTAGGGGAGAGGAAGTACAGACTATTAGGTGTAGAATAGGCTCAAGGGTGTATTGGACAGCACAGGGGATATAGCCATAGTTTGTAATAACTGTAAGTGGAGAGTACCCTTTACAACTTGTATAGCACTTCCTTGGTGGTACAGTGGATGAGAACCCACCTGCCAAGGCAGGGGACATGGGTTCGATCCCTGGTTGGGAGGAGTCCACATTCTGCGAGGAGCCGCTAAGCCTGTTCACGGTAACTACTAAAGCCTGCATACCCTAGAGCCTGTTCTCCTCAACAAGACAAGCAAGACAATGCAGAGCAGCCTCTGTTCACTGCAACTGGAGAGAGCCCTCAAAGCAATGAGGACCCAGAGCAGTCAGAAATAACTAATAATAAATACAAGTTTTAAAATTGTATAAAAATTTAAAGATGTTTTTAAAACAAAATAACGGGGTGGGGGGGGGGTCTTTACTGGCACATCAGCCTTCATTACGCAGTGCCTCCCACCTGTCTGCCTGCAGCAGGTTCCTAGGGAAGCATCCGTGTTTTCCATTTTGGCCTTCCTTCTCCCTGCAGTGGCATATGCTGTCTGTTCCCTGCCCACCTCTGGCCTGATGGGCCAGTGAGCTGGAATGACATCATCTCTGCTCCTGCAGAGCCCACTTTCAGTTCCTGACTTCAACTCCTCTTCTCTACCACCGCCCCTGCGTCTCAAGCCAGTGGTGCTGATTTGGGGATTTGGCTCAGCCTTTCCTGGGCATCACCAGTGTTGGCTTGGCCACCCCAGTGGCAGCAGACACTGACCCGGCCACCCCCGTAGCCTGGTCAGCCCATCATGGCCTATGATTCAGCTTGACATGGCGAGAAGGCAGCCTCTCCTACATGTAGAAGGACTCTTGTTGAGCTATAGTATAACAATTCATATTTATGTAAATAAAAACACCTAATTTTTAAATAGAACTTCTCAAGTACCAGGCACTATCCAAATGTTTACATGTATTGTTCATTTAATCCTTACAACTTCACAAGTTCTATACTATTGCTGGCCCCAATTTATGGACTAAGGAAACTAGTGTATAGAAGTTAGCTGAGATACTCAAAGCTGCATGTAAGAAACAGAGCCTGGACTCCAGTCCAGGTTATTAAACTCCAGAAAATGCAAGCCTTTTCCAAAACATCATGCCACGAGGCCACCAAAAGTACACAGGACTGGTACCCAATTCTTTCCTCAAAACAGGTGGTGATGTTGTGGATGGAGAAGCATAAGAGGAGGCAGACACCTGAAAGATGGAGGGAAAAGGACTCAGAAAAGGGATTGGAGTCAAAGGCCAAAGAGGAGCTGAGATTTGTTCCCCTGTTTCCCAAGACCTGGCTCCCACGGCAGATGGTAGGCTGTGGGGTGGGAGTGAGGAGAAAATTAAGGACCTAAAAAAAGGATAAGCAAGCAGAGGAGGCCTAGAGGCAAGGAGTGCAGGCAGGCTGACCCAAGGGAAGCAGTCAGATGGACAGCACATCAGAAAAGCATGATGGGAGGAGCTGGGGAACCAGTGCTGAGCCCCCAGTCTGGATCCAAGGCAGAACCAGACGGTCCCTGGATTTAACTGTAAGCCATGAAAGCAATCCAAAGAAATAGAAGCAGTGACAGATTTTACTTTCTTGGCCTCCAAAGTCACTGCGGACGGTGATTCCAGCCATGAAATTAAAAGAAGCTTGCTCCTTGGAAGAAAAACTATGACAAACCTAGACATTGTATTAAAAAGCAGAGATATTACTTTGCCGACAAAGGTCCGTATAGTCAAAGCTACGGTTTTTCCAGTAGTCATGTATAGATGTGAGAGTTGAACCATAAAGAAGGCTGAGCAGCAAAAACTGATGCTTTCGAACTGTGGTGTTGGAAAAGACTCTTGAGAGTCCCTTGGACTGCAAGATCAAACCAGTCAATCTTAAAGGAAATCAACCTTGAATATTCATTGGAAGGACTGATGCTGAAGCTGAAGCTCCAATCCTTTGGCTGCCTGATGCAAAGAGCGGACTCATTGGAAAAGATCCTGATGCTGGGAAAGATTGATGGCAGGAGGAGAAAGGGGTGACAGAGAATGAGATGACTGGATGGCATCATCCATTCAGTGGACATGAGTTTGAGCAAACTCATAGTGAAGGACAAGGCAGCCTGGCGTGCTGTAGTCCATCGGGTCGCAAAGAGTCAGACACATCTGAGTGATGAAACAACAATGAAAGCAATCAGTTCATCACTGCAGCCCTCTTACTGACCAAATTTTTCCAAAAACAGGAGACACCAGAGACCCCCAACAGGGCTCCCAGCTCTTGGGGAAGAGAGAGAGCCAGGGATGCAGAGATGGAAAACAAACACTAACCTTTTGGCCAGCAGGGCTCAGGGAGTGCCTGGCATTGCTGGTTCCTTGGCCCTGAAGCAGGCTGTCAGCCCAGGCCAGGCCAGGGGTGAGGAAAGGGAGGAAGGCCACCCCCACCAAAGCCCTCGGGGGCCATGTCCACAGGCTGTCGTCCTCTGGAAAACACTCCAGAAAAAAAACAGCAAAAGTAAGACAGAGGATTTCCTTCCTCCAGCCCGTCAGAAATTCCCTCAGGGCTCTTCCAGGAGCCACCAGTCCAGGTTTTGTAACCAAGTTTTTAATCCACCCTGTGAGCAGGAAATGAAGGAAGTAAGATGGAAAAGCCTCAGAGTCCGTTGCTGTTGCCGGTTCTTGTCACCGGGATAAAGCTGAGGAAACAGATTTTTCCAAGTTGCGCTTGATGCGGGTGGAAACTGAGACCCACTGCCTAGAACTGAGGGTCAGGGGTAAAGACAGCAGACCTTTGCGGAAAGGGCTTAGTGGGAAAGAAGGCTGCAGGGGAAAAGGAAGGATGGGAAAGGAAAGATGGGAGGAGGGAGGAAGGGGAGGGGGAGGAGGAGGAGGCAGAGAAAAACGGGTGGGAGGGGATGGGAAGGGGGAGGGGGTTAGTGAGATGGAATCCTGGAGGACTAGTCTGTCTCACTTTTCCCTGCGTCTCCCATCCTCTATATACGCTCCATCAGCAAGTTCTTGCCACTGACACTTAAATTCTCCTCCCTTTACTGGTCCCGCCACCCACCCCTCCAGGTCCTTCCTGCCTCTCAACTGGACCTTGTCAGTGGTTTCCATTAGTCTCTTAGTTTTTTCTCCCATCTCCTCCAGCTCATCTTGCACCCCTCTAGGCTAACCCTTCCTAAACTAACTTTTTCATGACTTCCTTATCCTACCGTATCATTTTTTTTCATAACCCCCTCTTCACTCCCACCACCCAATTTGGTGTAATAGAAAGAACATGGGCTTTTTGTAGACCCAACCTTAGTGGCTGTTGGTCTCCGCACTATTGATGTTTGGGGCCCGAGCATCCTTTCCTGGGCGGTGGGGGTGGGGTGGGGCTGTCTTGTACATTGTTGAATGTTCAGTGCATTCCTATCACCCCATAGATTGGAGAAGGAAATGGCAACCCACTCCAGTGTTCTTCCCTGGAGAATTCCAGGGACAGGGGAGCCTGACGGGCTGCTGTCTATGGGGTCGCACAGAGTTGGACACGACTGAAGCGACTTAGCAGCAGCAGCAGCATTACCCCGTAGCACGACTCTATCTCCTCAGCCTCAACTTGCGACAACCAAAAATTTCTCCAGGCACTGTCAAGTATCTTCTGGGTTAGAAAACTGCCCCTAGTTTAAAAGCCCGGCTTTTGTTGTTCAATTGCTATGTCAGACTCTTTGCGACCCCATGGACTGTAGCCCGCCTTGCTCCACTTCTTCCATTCATTCTATTGGCCGAAACCCGGTCACATGACCATACCTAACGGCAGAGGACCTATCTGGCTGGGCAGCCAAGAGCTTGGCTAAACCCTCTATTAGCGTGGATGAGAGAACAGAACTTGAGAGGACCTGTAGCTCTCAGTCTCTGTGTATACCCTGTATCCCACAGTTCTACTGAAGGAGCTGCCCCTTCAGCCAGCCTGAACAATGGCTGTCTCCCTCAGCAGCCCCCACTTTCTCCTCTCCACCCCTTTGCTAGCTTTGTCCATCCACTGGGGTTTCTTTTCCCTTTCCCTGCCAATCTCAGTCCTGCACATGCTTCCAAGCTGTGCTCACTCAGTCGTGCCTGACTCTTTTCGACCCGATGGACTGTAGCCTGCCAAGCTCCTCTCTCCATGGGATTTTCCAGGCAAGAATACTGGAGTGGGTTGCCACTTCCTACTCAAGGGGATCTTCCTGACCCAGGGATCGAACCTTTATCTCTCACACCTCCCGCATTGGCAGGCGGATTCTTTACCACTAGCGCACCCGGGAAGCCCCCTTATGCTTTGAGGCTGAGCTCAGTAACACCTCTTCCGTGAAATCTCCCCAGATGACCCGCCCCGCCCCCTCCCCCGAACAGAGCAAGTGCTTGCTTCTCTAACCTCCAGCAGGGTTTATTACCAACCCAATTACAAAAACCTGATTTACCTTGGCTAGAAGGGCCAGTTGCTAATCTGTGTGTTGCTTCTCTTCTGAAAGAGTTCTAAGTTCTTTGAGAGCCTTAGCCCATGCTGTCTGCTTTTTCAAATCCCTAAGTAAAGCACAGTATTAATTCACTAGGGCTGCCACAGACTGGGTGGTTTAAACAACCAAAATCTATTTTCTTATAGTTCTGGAGGTTAGATGTTGGAGGTGAAGGCATAGGCAGTGTTGGTTTCTTCCAGAGGCCTCTCTCTTTGGCTTGCAGGTTGCCATCTTTTCATGGCCTTCTCTCTGCACCTGTCTGTATCTTAATATCATCTTCTTATAAGGACATCAGTCCTGTTGGATTGGAACCCACCCATTGGTGTCCAGTCGCTAAGTCGTGTCTGACTCCTGGACTGCAGCACGCCAGGCCTCCCTGTCCTTCGCTATTTCCTGGAGTTTGCCCAAGTTCATGTCCATCGAGTCAGTGATGCTATCCAACCATCTCCCCCTCTGTTGCCCTCTTCTCCTTTTGCCTTCAGTCTTTCCCAGCATCACAGTCTTTTCCAATGAGTTGGCTGTTCACATTAGGTGGCAAGCATCAGCTTCAGCTTCAGCATCAGTCCTTCCAATGAGTATTCAGGGTTGATTTCCTTTAGGATTGACTGGTCTGTTCTCCTCCATAAAGGCCCTATCTCCAAATACAGTCACATTCTGGTACATAGGGGTGAGGGTTCTAACAGATCTTTTGGGGAGGGACACAATTCAGCCTATAACAGCCATACTGTGGAAGCTCAGGAAGTATTTCTTATCTACAGATTAAAAGGCATCGAAGGAGAAAGGACAGTCATGCTGTTAACCAACTCCTGTGCCCAGGGTCTCTCAGAAATATCCAACATGTTTACTTCTCTTGCCTCCTCTCAGAACTCAATACTCTCTTTGGCTCTATGACTGCACTCTCTCCTGTCTCCTTCTTCTCAGGCCACTCCTTCTTCATCTCCTTTATCAGTTCCTCTACTTCTATCATCCTCTAGTCAGTGTTTGTTGGTGCTCTTTTCTCCTAACTCTAAGCTCTTTCCATGGTGATCTCAGATACTCTATTGCCATAATCAGCTCTTGCATTCTGATGGTTCTCACATCCATAGCTTCCACCAAGACCTCTTCTGAACAAGAGGATGGTCATGTCCCAGGTCTCGAGTGAATACCTGGGATGAGCTACTATGTGAGGGTCCTTGGCTTTGAGCAGGAGAGAATTCAAGAGTGAGCCATAGTAAAGTGAAAGCAGGTTTATTTTGTGAGATACACACTGAAGCTAAGCTCCAAATCTTGGGCCACCTGATGCAAAGAGTTGACTCATTGGAAAGACCCTGCTGTTGGGAAAGATTGAAGGCAAAAGGAGAAGAGGGTGAGAAGTTAGATAGCATCACTGACTCAGCGGACATGAATTTGAGCAAACTATGGGAGGCAGTGAAGGACAGGGGACCCTGGAGTGCAGCAGTCCATGGGATAGCAAGGAGTAGGACATGACGCTCAGTGACTGAACAACACTCCATATACTGGGTGTGGGCATAGCAGAAGGTGAGAGCAGCGGGCTCAGGGCATAGGATTGTCTAAAAATGTAAGCAACCGAGGTGTGGGAGTGGTTAGTTTTTATGGTCTTAGAAATTTCATAGGCCACTGAGTGGGAGGAATGTTCTATCTTGGAGAAGGGGCAGGGATTTCTGGAATTGGGGCACAATTCCCTTTTTGGCCTTTTATCATCAAGAATCCATCTGCAATGTGGGAGACCTGGGTTCGATCCCTGGGTTGGGAAGACCCCCTGGAGAAGGGAACGGCTACCCACTCCAGTATTTTGGCCTGGAGAATTCCATGGGCAGAGGAGCCTGGCAGGCTGCACTCTATGGGGTTGCAAAGAGTCAGACACGACTGAGCAACTTTCACTTTTTCAGAACTGTCATGGCACCTCTGGGCGTGTCACTGAGTATGCTAATGTGTTACACTGCACTTGTAACCAGGCTCCAGGTGTACCGGAAGTTGAGTCTTCCGCCATCTTGGGTCTAGTAGGTTCTAATCGGTTTTTATCATATTCTGTTCTTCTTAATGGCTGTGTCAGTCTTTGATGGTCGTGCCCTGCCCTCTTTCTTCTAGTCTCAGCACCAAGTCATATTTGGTCTTCCTACAGGTGCCGTCACCTCAATATGCCCAAACTGGATTAGCTATCAACTCCCTCCATCTTCTCCACCATGACACACTATCTTCCCAACACACACACGCGCGCACACACACACACACACACACACACACACACACACTCCTTCTTCTCTAAAGATCCTTACCTAAGTAAACTTTATCACCATCTCCCCAAAACTAAACTCCCTCACTCCTACATCCAATTCACAAATCCCACCAAGCTTAGCCTTCTTAATACTTCTTATCATCACCTTTTCTACCAGTTGACTTTAGTCTACTGTCATCTCTCATTTAGATTACTGAAAACAACCTTCTTTCCGATCTCCCTACCTTTAATCCACTCTCTCCTCTTCAACCAAAGCGATTTTCTAAAACATAAATACAATGATACCACTCCCCTGATTAAGACCTTTTAGGGACTTACCTAAAAACTGCAAATTATTCCTTAGTCTGGCAAAAGAAGTTTTATAAAAAATTTCAAATTCCTTAGTCTGGCAAAAGAATTTCTTCATGCTCTGGGCCCTTCTATATTCAGCTTCATCTCTCACCCATCCCCCTCAACACGATTACATTACTTTATTACATTACATTATCCTATTACATTACTAACAGCTTCCCAAAGAGTTCTATACTCTGCTTCGGCCTCCAGCCTTTAGACACATTTTTCACTCTGCCTGGACTCCTTTTCTTTCTCTTCTTCTCTTGGCCAATTCTTATTTGTATTTTAGGTTCAGATATTTCTTTCTTTTTTTTTAATTAATTAATTTTTTTTTTCAGATATTTCTTCCTCCAAGAAGCCTGATCATCATTTGAGAAACATCTCTGCCTGCAAACCATGTTCCAGGAACCGGTCTCCTCTCTCACCCTTCACACCCAAGAACACCCTCCCTGGCGGATTCCGTTTCCTAACCCCTGAGATCCTCTGGTCCTTTGTTTATGTCTTTGTTAAAGCATTTATCACACTGTAATTGATTTTTGCACTCCTGTCTCCCCTTCTCATAGGCAAGCTCCTTGAGGACAGTGGCTGTGTCTGATTTCTATGCTAGAAATCTGCTTGTCCTTCCAGATCCCCACTCTGCTCTTCTCTACCCTGCTGTGAACCCCAAGAAGCTGATTCATACCGACAACATCAATCAATTGTCCAAGGAGACACACATGCTGACTAAGCAAGACTTTACTGGGAAGGGGCACCCGGGCAGGGAGCAGCAAGGTAAGGGCACCCAGGAGGGTTGCTGTGCCACGTGACTTGCAGTCTCGGGTTTTATGGTGATGTGGTTAGTTTCCAGGTTGTCTCTGGCCAATCACTCTGACTCAGGGACCTTCCTGGTGGTGCACACATTGCTCAGCCAAGATGGATTTTAGAGAGGCTTCTGGGAGGTTGGCAGGACATATGGACTGGCATCTCCTTTCTTCTTTTGATCTTCCCCAGATTCTTCCGGTTGGTGGTAGCTTGTTAGTTCCGCATTCCTTACTAGGACCTCCTGTTATAACTCATGCAAGCAGTTACTAACTTGCCTGGCCAGGGAAGGTGGTTTGGGTCAGTGGTTTCCCTAACAGAGGGAAGTGAGGGAGATCAAGGTTTTCTTTCACCAGAGAGATGAGTCCTTCAACCTAAGGTTACACACAGCTCCTGCCAGGTGTTCCTCTCCACAGGGGTCTCTCCTGCTGGATTCTGGAAACGTTCTCTCCTTTTATCCCTACAGCCCAGGGTTGATAATACCATCCTGATGTTTCTAGTTCCAGGGAACGACAGTATCCCCTGTTTTCCTATACTCTATCCATCTTTGAAAATATTCAGTTCAGTTCAGTTCAGTTGCTCAGTCGTGTCCAACTGTTCACAACCCCGTGGACTGCAGCACGCCAGGCTTCCCTGTCCATCACCAACTCCCAGAGCCTACTCAAACTCATGTCCATTGAGTCAAGGATGCCATCCAACCATCTCATCCCCTGTCATCCCCTTCTCCTCCTGCCTTCAATCTTTCCCAGCATCAGGGTCTTTCCCAATGACTCAGTTCTTCTCATCAGGTGGCCAAAGGATTGGAGTTTCAGCTTGAGCATCAGTCCTTCCAATGAATATTCAGGACTGATTTCCTTTAGGATGGACTGGTTGGATCTCCTTGCAGTCCAAGGGAGTCTCAAGAGTCTTTTCCAATACCACATTTCAAAAGCATACATTCTTTATTTTATAGTCCAACTCTCACGTCCATACATGACCACTGGAAAAACCATAGCTTTGACTAGACAGACCTTTGTGAGTCAAGTAATGTCTCTGCTTTTTAATATGCTGTCTAGGTTGGTCATAGCTTTTCTGCCAAGGAACAAGGGTCTTTTAATTTCATGGCTGCAGTCACCATCTGCAGTGATTTTGGAGCCCAAAAAAATAAAGTCTCTCACTGTTTCCATTGTTTCCCCATCTCCCTATTAACTCTCCTCAAATGACATGACCAATTACCCAATTTAAGTTTGCCAGGACTTGACTAGTTTCCTGTTTGAATCCCTTGCAAAGAATCTAGGACGTAAATGTCAAATGAATGAATGAGTAAGTGAATGATTCAGTGAAGAAAACAACCTAAAACATTGACTAGCTCGGCTTAATCAACCTCCAACTCACCTCTGTTTCATAAGGAGAACGGTGTGGAAATCCCAGTTTAGAATTTGGAACTAAAGTGAGAAAGTTTTAGGGTTGGCAAATAAGGAAATATGGGGGCCTTTTGGCAGGAGGTGCAGTGGGTAATTGGTAAGGGGCTGTTGGGCAGATAGATGGGCTTTTACAAGCAGCCCCCAAGTTCTTTTGCAGTGTTTTCAGAGGGTTAGGTACATCCCCGCTGTGAGCCCCCAAGGGAAGTCCAGGTCCTGCGGTGGCTTTGTCCCAGGCAGTGCCTATCGGTGGAAAGGGCTCTCAAGCCTTCTTTTCTTCCTCTTGGTCTCACCCCTAGAGAAGTGCTTAGAAAATCACTAGATGCTTCACTTCCTCCATCCTCCCACTCAAATCCAGCAGCCAGAAATTCAAACTCTAGAGGTGTGGGAGGGGAAAGGTCAGCCATTGTCAAATCAGGATAGACTGTACTATTGGGGAGAGTGGGGTTAAGGCCACAGCCTGGGGGCAGGATCTTCCGACGTGATTCATGCACCACACAACCCAGAGGCGTCCTCCCACTGTCCCGAGGGCTGTGGCTGAGAGAGACCTCAGTGCTCATCAAACCAGTGGAACCTGGGGCCCAGAAAGGGGAAACAATTGCCCAAGATCACACAGTGGGTTAGTGGCAAAGAGGGGCCAGAACCTAGGTCTCCCAACCAACAGACCTACCATCTCCCTGCTAAATACACCTTGCTGCCTCCTGAGGTCAGGGGATGCCCCCAAGGTGTCAGGTCTCAGTGGGAGGGACAGGTTCACAATAGAAGGGGGGCAGAGCGGCCACAAAGGTCTTACGCTGTGTGACTTGGGGAAGGGAATTAGCACTGGCCGAGGCCTGGCTACACCCCAAGCCCTGTGCAGGGGGCTGTCAGGGTTAAGAGCACTGGCTCTGGGCTCAAACAAATATGGATCTGAATTATGTGTGACCCTGGATAGATGAGTCAACTTCTCTAAGCCTCAAGTTCCTCTTCTGCAAAATGAAGATGAAAAGAATACCTCATAGGATTTGGGGGAGGATGAAACAAAATAATCCCCATTAAGCACTTAGCACATTTGAAAACTGACACCGATTAAGCCAGCATGCAATATATGTTGGCTATTATTTTCATCTACAACAGTTGTCACTCCAACCTCTAAGGGAGGGAGGACGTAGGATCACAAAAGATGTGACTTGCTCAAATTTATGTATCCATTTATATCTGTTAAGTTCCTACCAAGAGCCAGACACTGTTCCAAATACTGGGGGTGAAGCAATAAACAAAGCTGATTAAAATCCCTGCCCTCATGGAGCTTCTGTTATAGTTGGGGAAGACAGACAATAAGAAATAGAGTTGAATCGTATAATATGCCAGAGGGTGGTGATAAATGCTGTGGGAAAGCACAGCAAAGAAGGGGATGGAATGAAGGCATGGAAGACTGCAATTTTATTTTAATTTGATTATTATTTTTTAATTGAAGTATAGTTGCTTTACAATGTCGTGTTAATTTCTGCTATACAGCAAAGTGAATCTGCCACATGTATTCATATATCCCCTCTTCCTTGGAGTTCCTTCCCCTTTAGGTCAGCACAGAGCATTGTGTAGAGTTCCGTGTGCTGTACGAGGACTGCAGTTTTAAGTGAGTGAGTGAAGTCGCTCAGTCGTGTCCGACTCTTCGCGGCCCCGTGGACTGTAGCCTACCAGGATCCTCCGTCCATGGGATTTTCCAGACAAGAGTACTGGAGTGGGTTGCCATTTCCTTCTCCAGGGGATCTTCCCAACCCAGGGATCGAACCCGGGGCTCCTGCATTGCAGGCAGATGCTTTACCCTCTAAGCTACTCTTACAACTTTTAAGTGATCATGTTTTAAAGTGATCATGAAAGGCTTCCACCTGATCATGCTGATCAAAGGCTTGAAGGAGGCAGGGATGTAGTCATGTGGGTCTCTAGGGGAAAAGCATTCCAGAGAAAGGAAAGCACACGTGCAAAGGCCCTGAGACAGGCAGCAATGATTAGGAGGATAACCCAGAGGCTAATGCTCTGAAACAGCCTTAGAAAAATATTGTCAACTATGGTTCTGGAAGCTTGGGTTTGAACCCAGAACTAATTGCCAAACCCATGCTCACAAACATGCTCCGCCCTGCTCGGCCGCAACACAGGCTCCCTCGATTATCAGCTGCTGTGATTGTGGGGTGGGGGGAGAGTTGATTCTGTTCTTCCTATGGTTCAAAGTCCGATACCAGGAAGGGTGTGAAGAATTTCACTTGAAAATATGTGTAATATCTCTATCTTCAGAACCCCAAACCAGAATATAAATTCCGGGAAGTATAAATACAGAATATTTGAAATCAGGACATCCGGGACATGATCATCATAAACAAGCAAAAATGCTTTTCAGTCCTGGAGATCCTCAGCTATTTCTCCTTTATCCACTCCTAATAAGGAGCACCTGAGAAACTTCTTTACGTGACCCGAGAAAGGAGAAACTGGGGAAAGGGGAAACTTCCCAATACTCTATCTGCTGTGGTAGCAGCAAGGTCCAAGTAGAAAGCACACAGAAAGGGTGGCCAGGAGCCCCAGACACCCAGGCCTGATTTCTGATCCCTCTCAAGATCTTCTGCATTGCCTCCCTTTTCATCCTCTAGGAAGAAGCCCTCCATTGGCCCCTGACCCCCACACCTGAGGGTGTTGCTAGGAAGGATCAAAGAGAACCTCTTGAAAAGGCTGGTTCCCATTCCAGATAATTGCCAGGTAAACACGCAGTGTCTTTATGATGTAATGGGCCTGTGCTGGCAGAGCTGAAATTGCTCACTTTGGGGAGGGGCAGGAACTCTTCCAGGCCATTACGGTCCACTAAGTAAGTTGCCTTTGCCAAGGTGAAATGGTTCCCTCGTTCCCTCGTGACTTGAAAACTGAACTATCATCTACCGTTTCATAAAGCATTTCAGTGCCCTGGGCCATGACCTTCCTCTTCCCTCTCCATGAAACATCTGCAGCAGGGCTGCCATACTTCAGGCCAAAAGACTGGGAGAACAGCAGTATCTCAGGAGGGTGGGAGTTCATGCCAAAGGAGGCTGGGGCGAGGGGAGGGTGAAGAAGAGATGATCTGGAGCTACAGGAGGGGCCTCAGGGTTCAGACAGAGAGGACCCTGGCCCTGGCTCCAGTCGGCATTTCTTGATTCCAGCCATCCACTGAATCACCTACAGGAAGTCAGCTCACAATTCTGGCCCTCGGATTTCTCATATACAAAGTGAGAAGGTAATTGCCAAGTTCATAGTCAGCTCTGAAATGCCATGATGATAATCAGAAGAAGAAACTGCGTGGGGCTTTTGTAATGGCTGGGGTGGCTCGCAGCTGGGCTGTGATCATCCGTGTCTGTTTCCAGTCTGGAAGCCCCCTCAGCTGACATTATCGCCGCAGGACAGACCAAGACCTGGATGAGGTTTTCATCCAGGCGGCGAAAACAAAACAAATGAAGCAGGCTGATCATTTTTACGTGGAGCTTGGAGGCCCAGAGGAAAAAGGTGCGAAGAGGAGAGGGACACACACACTTAGTCCCTGAAATTTTAATATCAGAAGATCATAAGTTGCAAAAACAACCTGGTATCCCAGTTGGTGCCAACAAAACCCTCTTGCTTAATTACATGCCCAGAGCACTACAATTTAAAATCCTGGCAACGGTGTTCTATGCAATTAAAAACAAACTAACAAACAGTCCTTCCTTGCGCCCTAGTATTTCCTTAGTTTGTTCCTGCTGTTCTCCCACGTCCCTGGTAACACTTAATGCTTTTCACCAAACAGCCTCCCTGCCCTGTTCCTCCAGTGCCCACCCATCACTCTCTGACTTTAGACAAAAGACCTGTGCTCAGCTATGGTTTACTGCCATAAACAGTAGTTTTGTTTACTCCCAGCCCCAGCTGCCAGGTCACTGTGTTTCCATTTTTTCCTCATTAAGGAACAAGATCTTTGGACTGAGTTGAGGATGCTGAGTAGATTTTGCATTATCACTGGTTTTGAAAGTGAGGCTTGAGCATCCAGCTTTGATTAGCCTCCATTCATTAAGCAGCTCTGTTTTTTCTGCCTTTCCAGGTTTTTGAGCATAAATCTTGAGTGCTAAAGAGATGCTGTCCATCAGCCAGAATCAAAGGGGACAAAGAACTCTGAACCCAGAACACACAGTTCCAGACATCATCCCAACCAAATGTTAACCCCAACTACATATTCTCGTGAGAGCTATGAACCAGCAGCTATTGGGATGGGCTTGAAACTTAATATTTCCCCAACCTCCCCACCCCCTCCTATCCCAGCCAATGCTTCCACTTCACCAGGGAGCAAAGCAAGCCCCATGGAGCTACCCTTAGTGATGGAATGTCCACATCAAGTCCATCAGTAGGACCTGGTGTTCTCCTTTTCTTCACCTAAGGTTAGTTCGTTAGTTAGTTCAGTTGCTCAGTCATGTCCGACTCTTTGCAATCTTCCCTGTCCATCACCAGCTCCCAGAGTTCACTCAAACTCATGTCCATCAAGTCAGTGATGCCATCCAAACATCTCATCCTCTGTCGTCTCCTTCTCCTCCTGCCCTCAATCTTTCCCAGCACCAGGGTCTTTTCCAGTGAGTCAGTTCTTCACATCAGGTGGTCAAAGTATTGGAGTGTCAGCTTCAGCATCAGTCCTTCCAATGCATATTCAGGACTGATTTCCTTTAGGATGGACTAGTTGGATCTCCTTGCAGTCCAAGGGACTCTCAAGAGTCTTCTCCAACACCACAGTTCAAAAGCATCAGTTCTTAGGCACTCAGCTTTCTTTATAGTCCAGCTCTCACATCCATACATGACCACTGGAAAAACCATAGCTTTGACTAGACAGACGTTTGTGGTGGGCCAAGTAATGTCTCTGCTTTCTAATATGCTGTCTAGGTTGGTCATAGCTTTTCTCCCAAGGAGCAAGGGTCTTTTAATTTCATGGCTGCAGTCACCACCTGCAGTGATTTTGGAGCCCCCCCAAAATAAAGTCTCTCATTGTTTCCATTGTTTCCCCATCTATTTACCATGAAGTGATGGGACTGGATGCCATGATCTTAGTTTTCTGAATGTTGAATTTTAAGCCAACTTTTTTACTCTCCTCTTTGACTTTCATCAAGAGGCACCTAAGGTGCCACGGCCTAGTCTAGGCTGCCATCCTTTCCTGGGTGTTGGGCAGACAACTTCTACAACAGCCTCTGTTGACAGCCAGAGGCTATCTCTGCTACCCTAGTTAATCCACCCTTCACTCCACAGCCTAAAGAAGCTTTTCAAAATTCAGAGTAGATGATGTCACCCATGATTGAAAACAATGATTTCTTTCTACTTAGAATGAAATACAAATGCTTTACTGTGGCCTCAAAGACCCCCAGTGCAGTCCTCTTTTGATGTGTTCCTCATCTTTCAGATCTTGGCTGCAATCAGCAGCTCTCAATCAGGGACAATTTTGGTCCTGAGGGACATTTAATAATGTCTGGAGTCATGTGTTTTTTTGTTCTTACAAATGGGGCTGGAAGGTGCAGCTATTGGCATCTAGTGGGCAGAGGCCAGCGATGCTGCCGAACATTCTACAGCACGCAAGATAGTCACCAAAACAAAGAAATGTCTGGCCTAAATGTCAGTGGTGCTGAGGCTGAGAGATCTTGGCTGAAATTCCTTTCCTCAGAGAGGTCTGCCCTGACTGTTCTTATCTCAGGCTGGTTCCAACCCCATTGTCCTTCACATCACTAACCACAGTCTGTCAGTGCGTTTTTGTTGTTTACATACTCAGATGCTCCTCCAGGTTAGAGACCAAGTATGTCTTGTCCAGCTTTGTTGCTGGATAGGATGTCTCACTTAGTAGATGCTCAATAAATATTCATGGAAAAAGAAGGACAGGAAGGAAGAAGGAAAGAAGAAAGGGCAACCAAGATTAAACAGCATCTCTTCCTACTGTTTCTGAGCCTCTTGTATTGTCATGCCCACCTTCATCTTTATGTAGAAAATCTGCCAGTCAACTTGACCAATTGCACTAATGGTTTCCTAGAGAATAAGCTTAGTGGATTTTGAAACATTTTTAAAAGTCTATGCTGGGTAGTGGCGCGAAGATATGTAGATTTCTTCAGTATTGACTTGTGTTTTTTCAAATAAGCCCACCTAAGGGTAGGAACCACTTCTGTTTCAGGCTCCACTGTAGACCCAGCATGTTGCATAAGGCCTGGCACATGGACGGTAGCTTCCAAATGATGTTTATGAATGAGTGAATGGATGAATAAATTCCAGAGGAGGGGACACATAAACTCCCAACCTAGAGGGTGGGGAGAGCTGATACCACCCTGCATCCATTTCTCTAGCAGCTCATAGGCCCATTCAGAGAGCCAGTTCCCAGTTTAGACTCTAGTTCCTTTTCTTGGTGACCTTTAAAAAAGAGCATTGCCAATAAGCACTTCACCTTCTGGAAGAGAATTCTGTCCTTCGTCAGCTATTTCAGACTCCTCCTAAAGGAAAAATATATTTGGCTTGAAGTTTTCCCAATGCTTATTTGTAGTCCATCACACAAAACCCAGACATTTATACTGTTTTGTCATCCAGAAGCCTGCTAATTCTCTCAAAGGTGACCCGGTCTCCACCCCCACCCCAACAACTCCAACTCAGTCACCTCCTCCCCCACTGGGGCTGCCAGGACCTGTGGGAAGGAGCTGCTGGCTGTGAGGTTACTACAATGCACTCCTTACTGGAATGAATCTGCCTACATTTCACTCCTAAACCCCAGAGATTAATGTTATCTTATTAACAACACAAAATGGAAAAAGACTGAGCTCTTTTGGTTTAATCTGCTTAGTTTCCAAGACTTCAGGGAGCTTCTCCAAGGAATGTGCTTGGCTTTTGTTAGAAGTTAAAAAAAAAAAAAAAAAAATCCAATATATTATTTGGCATAAATCTGCCTATTTAATTTAGATTGTGAAAACCCACTGATTAAGTCCTGGGTCTTTCACTTACTTACCTCGGAGTCTACAAATATCAGTGCTGTTAGGAAATCTCATACCTTAAAACTAGTGCGAAGCCCACTTTTACTCTCTCTCTCATTACTCACACACACACAAACACACACAGTCTGCTCTTTATTCTCATCAGCACCATCTGGTGGTCACTCAGATCCTCTGCTGCTGCTGCTAAATTGCTTCAGTCGTGTCCGACTCTCTTTCACTTTCAAATTCTCTAGGACTTCTAAAAATTACTGACGCCCCCAAAGAGTGCCTGTTTATGTATGTGCTTTATATCTACTGTATTCGATAAAACTTAAAAAAATTTTTTAATTGATTCATTTAAAATAACAATAAGCTTGTTAAATTGTAAACACAAATTATCAATGAACATAACCATATTTTTAAAAAATTCTATGAAAAGAGAGTCATTATTTTACACTTTTGCGTGTTTCTAATGTATGGATTAATAAGAGGCAGCCAAACTCTATATCTTCTGCCTTCAGTCTGTTTCAGCACCTTGTTTTGGTTTAAACATATGAAAAAAATCTTGCCTCACACCAATATGTATTTGGAAAAAAGGGGCTTATTTTAATAGCCTTTTCAGATAATCGTGGGTATTCTTCTCTGATACTATATCAAAACTCAACAAGCTATAGTTTCTTAAACGCCAGCTGGAATGTGGAATTTGAAACCACAACCATGAACTTTTTATACAATGCTGTATTAGAATCCATTGGTCTATCTTGAGCTCTGCATGGATTTCTGAATGCTTGATTTGGTAACTTCATTCACTGTCATATGGAACGTCTTGATTCACTGAGTTACACCGAACGTCTAAGTGTTGACAGGTTTCATTATACGACATAAAAGAAATCACACTCATTAGCATTGCTACCAATCACATTAGAAAAATCTCCTAAGTGTCAGCAGGCTGTCGAGCTCATGACAGACTCAAGATTTTCCAGAATCCTAATTTTTACTTGAAAGTTTGAATTTTACCATTGGGAACAAATACTGTCAGTTGTTTTCCTTGAAGTAGCAGTCTCACTTTTTTCATTTTCAAGAAAACATCTACCAAGTACTCAGGCCTGATTAATTGTAGTTGTCTTGATGATCATTCTCGTGAGTAAAACTGGTGTCCTGTGAAAAAAGAAGAGGAAGCAGCCAGCTCAGCTGGCCACTCAGTCACGTGTATGCCTTCCCTGAGACAAACCTTGTGTGTCTACAGGCAGCAGATACGGCTTTATGCGAACTTCACATGTCATCACACAGAACGCTAAAAAGAGGACTTCACAGTCAGGATGTCATTAAGTTAGTGATGTCCACGGTTTTATCACGGACGTTCTTCTGTGGACCTGACATCCCCATTACTGTGAGTACGTGGTGGTGAAGAATACAGGGAGTTCTGTCCAGTTTGCTATCACTGCCATGACAGGTGCTAAAAGATGCCGGCAATTTTACCCATTACTGTTTAAGGTCAACATTCAAAAAACTAAGATCATCCCGTCCCGTCACTGCCTGGAAGATAGACGGGGAAACAATGGCAACAGTGACAGACTTTATTTTCTTGGGCTCCAAAATCACTGCAGATGGTGACTGCAGCCATGAAAGAAAAGCTATGACAAACCTAGACAGCGTGTTAAAAAGCAGAGACATTACTTTGCCGACAAACGTCCTTCTAGTCAAGCCTATGGTTTTTCCAGTAGTCAAATATGGATGTGAGAGTTGGACCATAAAGAGGCTGAGTGCTGAAGAATTGATGTTTTCAAACTGTGGTGCTGGAGAAGACTCTTTAAAATTTTTATTTTATTTATTTTTTAATTGGAGGGTAATTGCTTTACAGAATTTTGTTATTTTCTGTCAAGCCTCAGCGTGAATCAGCCATAGGTATACATATGTCCCCTCCCTCTTGAACCTCCATCCCATCTCCCACCCCATCCCACCCCTCTAGATTGTTACAGAACCTCTGTTTGTGTTCCCTGAGACATACAGCAAATTCCCATTGGCTGGCTATTTTACATATGGTAATGTAAGTTTCCACGTTACTCTGTCTATACATCTCACTCTCTCCTCCCCTCTCCCCATGTCCATAAGTCCATGTTCTCTATGTCTGTTTCTCCACTGCTGCCCTGAAAATAAATTCTTCAGTACCATCTTTCTAGATTCTACATATATGCATTAATATACAATATTTATCTTTCTGACTTATTTCACTCTAGGTTCATCCACCTCATTAGAACTGACTCAAATGCATTCCTTTTTATGGCTGAGTAATATTCCATTGTGCATATGTACTGTCAACTACAAATTGGCACTTACCAAGAGCATTACCAACGACCCAGCAACAAAGGCCTTTGCCATCTGCCTCTGCAGAGATTGAACCCCTGCTGCTATAGCTGTTCACCTTCAACAATCCCTGAGGGAGTTCAGGGTGGCGTGAGGCACTCTGTGGGAATCTGGTGGACTGGTCTTTAGATAGCTGGATGTTTTTAGGAGCAGATTTTATGACCTCAATCCTTACATCTCATATCTAGAGAAGCACTAAATCCCTTCATGGTGACATCAGACCCTCATGACTAACAAAAAACCTTTTGTAAAATGAGTGCTTCATGGTATTGAACTCCCCCTTCACCCAAACCTTATATATTGACTTTCCCCCACTGCCGCTTTGGAGCAGTCTCTCAGAGCTGTCTGAGATGCTGCCTCCTGGGCTGCAGTCCTCATTTTGCCCCAAATAAAACTTAACTCACAACTCCCAAGTTGTACATCATTTTTTAGTTGACAATACCACAACTTCTTTATCTATTCATCTGTCGATGGATATCTAGGTTGCTTCCATGTTCTAGCTATTGTAAATAGTGCTGCAGTGAACATTAGGGTACATGTGTCTGTTTCAATTTTGGTTTCCTCAGGGTATATATTGGAGAAGGAAATGGCAACCCACTCCAGTGTTCTTGCCTGGAGAATACCAGGGACGGAGGAGCCTGGTGGGCTGCTGTCTATGGGATCGCAGAGTCAGACAAGACTAAAGCGACTTAGTAGCAGTAGCAGTAGCAGCAGGGTTTATATGCGTAGGCGTGAGATTGCTGGGTCGTATGGTGGTTTTGTTCTTAGTTTTTTAAGGAATCTCCATACCGTCTTCCATAGTGGCTTTATCAATTTACATTCCCACCAACAGTGCAGATCAGATCAGATCAGTCGCTCAGTCGTGTCCGACTCTTTGCCACCCCATGAATCGCAGCACGCCAGGCCTCCCTGTCCATCACCAACTCCCGGAGTTCACTCAGACTCACGTCCATCGAGTCAGTGATGCCATCCAGCCATCTCATCCTCTGTCATCCCCTCCTTCTCCTGCCTCCAATCCCTCCCAGCATCAGAGTCTTTTCCAATGAGTCAACTCTTCGCATGAGGTGGCCAAAGTACTGGACTTTCAGCTTTAGCATCATTCCTTCCAAAGAAATCCCAGGGCTGATCTCCTTCAGAATGGACTGGTTGGATCTCCTTGCAGTCCAAGGGACTCTCAAGAGTCTTCTCCAACACCACAGTTCAAAAGCATCAATTCTTCAACGCTCAGCCTTCTTCACAGTCCAACTCTCACATCCATACATGACCACAGGAAAAACCATAGCCTTGACTAGACGGACCTTTGTTGGCAAAGTAATGTCTCTGCTTTTGAATGTGCTATCTAGGTTGGTCATAACTTTCCTTCCAAGGAGTAAGCGTCTTTTAATTTCATGGCTGTAGTCACCATCTGTAGTGATTTTGGAGCCCAGAAAAATAAAGTCTGACACTGTTTCCACTGTTTCCCCATCTATTTCCCATGAAGTGGTGGGACCGGATGCCATGATCTTCGTTTTCTGAATGTTGAGCTTTAAGCCAACTTTTTCACTCTCCACTTTCATTTTCATCAAGAGGCTTTTGAGTTCCTCTTCACTTTCTGCCATAAGGGTGGTGTCATCTGCATATCTGAGGTTATTGACATTTCTCCCGGCAATGCGCAAGAGGGTTCCATTTTCTCCACACCCTCTCCAGAATTTATTGTTTGTAGACTTTTTGATGATGGCCATTTGACTGATATGAGGTGATATCTCATTGCAGTTTTGATTTGCATTTTGGAGAAGACTCTTGAGAGTCCCTTGGACTGCAAGGTGATCAAACCAGTCAATCCTAAAGGAAATCAGTCCGGAATAGTCATTGGAAGGAGTGACGCTGAAGCTGAAGCTTCAATCCTTTGGCCACCTGATGCAAAGAGCCCTGATTAGAAAAGGCCCTGATGCTGGGGAAGATTGAAGGCAGGAGGAGAAGGGGACAACAGAGGATGAGATGGTTGGATTGCATCACAGACTCAATGGACATGAGTTTGAGCAAGCTCCAGGAGATGGTGATGGACAGGGAAGCCTGGCGTGCTGCAGTCCAGGGGGTTGCAAAGAATCAGACATGACTGAGTGACTGAACAACAAAATTAGCAAAAAGGCATGTTCAATATTATTGGGAAAAGTTTTGATCTCAGACCCCTGGAGTCAACGGACCACACTTTGAAAACAATTGCTCCATAGGCTGTGGGAGGAAGGCAGGAGGGACTGTTACATTCTTTCTCCAGGGGATCTTCCTGATCCAGGGACCGAAACCCAGTCTCCTGCATTGCAGGCAGATTCTTTACCATCTGAAGCCCAACATTATTTGCTCAGAGATGGGGTCAAGGAAAAAAAAAGTCCTGTGCCTAGAACTTATCTCCTAAAACCGTCACCCCAGTGTTATTCTATAAAGTCTCCTGGTGGGTGCGCACATGCTCAGTTGTGTCTGATTCTTTACAACCGTGTGGACTGCAGCCAGCCAGCTTCTTCTGTCCACGGGATTCTCCAGGGAGAAATACTGGAGTGGGTTGTCCTGCCTTCCTCCAGGGAATCTGCCTGACCCAGGAGTAGAACCCGAGTCCCTTACATCTCCCGCATTGGCAGGTAGGTTCTTTACCACTAGCACCACTGGGAAGCCCCTTCTTCACTCCAGGGCAGACCAAATAGCTCAAGAGGAACCAGCTGGAGGCACCCAGTCAACAGCCCCACCTCAGCGCCAGGCTAAAATGTATCTTTTCATTTTCTCTCCCAGTTATCACCCAACCTTAATGAGGATGATAAAGAAAAGGTGACAAGAACAAAGAACCCTATGAGGCAGGAATGCTAGATAAGCAGTCTGGGAGAAGATAAAAATTCCCTTCACATAGGCTGCCTGTAATATTGGAATCTCCTTACCTTCACTACCCAGTAACTATTTCAGTCTTACTCATCTTTCAAGTCTCAATTTAGACATCACTTCCCACCTCTCCTTCTCCATATATCCGATTCTTGTGACCCTATGGCCTGTCCGACTCTTTGCAACCCTAAGGACTTCAGCCCTCCAGACTCCTCTGTCCACTGGATTCTCTAGGCAAGAATACTGGAGTGGGTGGCCATTTCCTGCTCCAGGGGATCTTCCCACCCCAGGGATTGAACACACATCTCTTATGTCTCCTGCACTGGCAGGCAGGCTCTTTACCACTAGCGCCACCTGGGAAGCCCCTTCCTCACTAGATGGTAAACTCCAAAATGGGAGAAGTCATTCACTCTCACAGGTTCAAAACACAGATGGAACACGTTTAACACATTGTTTTTTTAAAAAGTGGTTGCCTTTAGATGGGCCTTGCCTCTCATTTGTCACAGTTCCTCACCCCTACCCCTGACTGCATCTTTTTTGTCCTAAGAATGCAGCATTCATTGACCTGCCTGGCCCCGAACAGAATTGAAATCTGCCAGTCATCCTGCAACCCAGATCAGAGGAGGAGATAGATAAGTATTTATCAGAGGGATGAGTTTTCTCTTCAAGTTGGGTAAAGCACAGAACAAGATGGGAGTCAGTGTTTCTTTAACTGCCTGCCTCCCCACTAGCCATGAACCTCAGGACTGGCCTGTCTTTATCTGCAGGAGTCCCACTGTATGCTTCTTCAGTGCATCCTGGAGTATTTGGTGTCACCACAGAGACTGTGAGCTTCTAGGGGCAGAATCCAGCCTCTCTTACTTTCTTCTCTTTTCCTCTTTCTCTAGCTCAATTCTCCCTTGCCTCCCCAACCCAAATTTGACCACTTAATTAAATTACAGTCAACTTCAACACTTGGGTAGGTAGCAGAGAGTCTGCTTGAAACAGGAGGCAAGGCGGCAGCATACAACCTTTAAGAGAATGACAGAGCCATAGGACATGACAAAAATTGACCAGAGCCAAGTAGGTCCAAGACCTGACTTCCAGTGAACCCTGAATCTCATGCAATACAGTAGCATGGTAAATGCCACACCCAGAGGTACCATGACAGTTGTGAGTCCCACCATAAAAGGTCAAAAAGTGGGCGGTGGCCCAGTTTCTGAAAATCTCCACCTCTTCTCCAAAATAGTTGGGATAATCCTCCCATTCATTAGCCTATGAAATTTCCCACCCTATAAAAATGAACCACCCTGTATTTGGGGGCCTCTCTCCTGAGATGGCCCACGCTCTGTCTGTGGAGTGTGTTTCCACTTTGGCTGCACTCACTCCACACCCTGGGGCTGCTCTTGCCTTTTTTTTTTCTTAAGTATTTGTTGATTCGGCTGCACGGGTTCTCAGCTGCAGCACTCAGGATCTTCAGTCTTGCTTGCGGCATGCGGGGTCTTTAGTTGTAGTGTGCAAACTCTTAGTCATAGCACGTTCTGCTTCTCTGACCAGAGACAACCTGGGTCCCTGCATTGGGAGTGCAGAGTCTTAACTACTGGACCACCACAAAAGTCCCTGCTCTTGCCTTTGAGATGAACTGTATTCTGTCTATGGAACTCTAAATAAATCCGCTTCTTGCCTATCACTTTTTCTCTCGTTTGCATAGAGACATCAAGATCCTGTTGTTGTTCACTCAGTCATGTCTGACTCTTTGCGACCCCATGGACTAGAGCATGCCAGGCTTCCCTGTCCTTCACTATCTCCCAGAGTTTGCTCAAACTCAAGTCCATTGATTAGATGATGCTACCCAACCATTTCATCCTCTGTTACTCCCTTCTCTTCCTGCCCAGCATCAGGGTCTTTTCCAATGAGTTGGCTCTTCACATCAGGTGGCCAAAGGATTGAAGCTTCAGCTTCAGCATCAGTCCTTCCAATGAATATTCAGGGTTGATTTCCTTTAGGACTGATTTGTTTTGAAACCATTTATTTCAGATTGGGACTTGAACCCATGTGGCTGGGACTCAAACCCAACCAAAACCCATGCTACCTGGTTTCAGAACATACTGAAGCTCAGGTTCTTGACGTCTCATCCAAGAAAGAATTCAGTGAGAGAAAAAGTGATAGGTAAGAAATAGATTTATTTAGATGCAGAGAGAAGCACACTCCACAGACTGAGTGTGGGCCATCGCAGAGGGCAAGTGCAGCCGAGGAACATGGTGCAGTTAGTGTTTATAGGCTGGGTAATTTCATATGTTAATGAGTGGGAGGATTATTCCAACTATTTTTGGGAAAGGGTTGTCAACTACAAATTGGCACTTACCAAGAGCATTGCCAATCACTGAACAACAAAGGTGTTTGCCATCTGCCTCTACTGAGATTGAACCCCTGCTGCTATAGCTGTTCACCTTCAACAACCCCTAAGGGAGTCAGGGTGGAGTGAGGCACTCTGCGCTCCAGGGAATCTGGTGGGACAAGTCATTAGATAGCTGGATGTTTTTAGGAGCAGATTTTATGATCTCTATCCTTGCATCTCCTCAAATCTAGAGAAGCACTAAATCCCTTCATGGTGATATCAGACCCTCATGACTAACAAAAAACCTTTTGTAAAATGAGTGCTTCATGGTATTGAACTCCCCCTTCACCCAAACCTTATATATTGACTTTCTCCCACTGCTGCTTTGGAGCAGTCTCTCAGAGCTATCTGAGATGCTGTCTCCGGGCTGCAGTCTTCTTTTTGCCCCAAATAAAACTTAACTCATAACTCTCAAGTTGTACATCTTTGTTTAATCTACAAGGTGAAGATTTCCAGGAATTGGGCCACTGTCCACTCCTTGGTCTTTTCACAGTGCCTTGGGACTGTCATATCGCCTCAGTTCAGTTCAGTTCAGTCGCTCAGTCGTGTCCGACTCTTTGCAACCCCATGAATCGCAGCACGCCAGGCCTCCCTGTTCATCACCAACTCCCGGAGTTTACCCAAACTCATGTCCATAGAGTCAGTGATGCCATCCAGCCATCTCATCCTCTGTCGTGCCCTTCTCCTCCTGCCCCCAGTCCCTCCCAGCATTAGGGTCTTTTCCAATGAGTCAGCTCTTTGCATGAGGTGGCCAAAGTATTTGTGTTTCAGCTTCAGCATCAGTCCTTCCAATGAACACCCAGGACTGATCTCCTTTAAGATGGACTGGTTGGATCTCCTTGCAGTCCAAGGGACTCTCAAGAATCTTCTCCAACACCATAGTTCAAAAGCATCAATTCTTTGGCACTCAGCTTTCTTCACAGTTCAACTCTCACATCCATACATGACTACTGGAAAAACCATAGCCTTGACTAGATGGACCTTTGTTGGCAAAGTAATGTCTCTGCTTTTGAATATGCTATCTAGGTTGGTCATAACTTTCCTTCCAAGGAGTAAGTGTCTTTGAATTTCATGGCTGCAATCACCATCTGCAGTGATTTTGGAGCCCCAAAAAATAAAGTCTGACACTTTCCACTGTTTCCCCATCCATCTGCCATGAAGTGATGGGACCAGATACCATGATCTTCGTTTTCTGAATGTTGAGCTTTAAGCCAACTTTTTTACTCTCCTCTTTCACCTTCCTCAAGAGGCTTTTTAGTTCCTCTTCACTTTCTGCCATAAGGGTGATGTCATCTGCATATCTGAGGTTATTGATATTTCTCCCAGCAATCTTGATTCCAGCTTGTGCTTCTTCAAGCCCAGCGTTTCTCATGATGTACTCTGCATATAAGTTAAATAAGCAGGGTGACAACATACAGCCTTGAAGTACTCCTTTTCCTATTTGGAACCAGTCTGTTGTTCCATGTCCAGTAACTGTTGCTTCCTGACCTGCATATAGGTTTCTCAAGAGGCAGGTCAGGTGGTCTGGTATTCACATCACTTTCATGATTTTCCACAGTTTATTGTGATCCACACAGTCAAAGGCTTTGGCATAGTCAATAAAGCAGAAATAGATGTTTTTCTGGAACTCTCTTGCTTTTTCCATGATCCAATGGATGTTGGCAATTTGATCTCTGGTTCCTCTGTCTTTTCTAAAACCAGCTTGAACATCTGGAAGTTCACGGTTCACGTAATGCTGAAGCCCGGCTTGGAGAATTTTGAGCATTCCTTTACTAGCGGGTGAGATGAGTGCAATTGTATGGTAGTTTGAGCATTCTTTGGCATTGCCTTTCTTTGGGATTGGAATGAAAACTGACCTTTTCCAGTCCTGTGGCCACTGCTGAGTTTTCCAAATTTGCTGGCATATTGAGTGCAGCACTTTCACAGCATCATCTTTCAGGATTTGAAATAGCTCAACTGGTATTCCATCACCTCCACTAGCTTTGTTCGTAGTGATGCTTCCTAAGGCCCACTTGACTTCACATTCCAGGATGTCTGGCTCTAGGTGAGTGATCACACCATCATCATTATCTGAGTCGTGAAGATCTTTTTTGTACAGTTCTTCTGTGTATTCTTGCCATCTCTTCTTAATATCTTCTGCTTCTGTTAGGTCCATACCATTCCTGTCCTCTATCGAGCCCATCTTCGCATGAAATGTTCCCTTGGTATCTCTAATTTTCTTGAAGAGATCTCTAGTCTTTCCCATTCTGTTGTTTTCCCTCTATTTCTTTGCAATGATCGCTGAGGAAGGCTTTCTTATCTCTCCTTGCTGTTCTTTGGAACTCTTGCTATTCATGGCAGCGCTTCTGGGTGTATTATTTAGCTTGTTGATTGAAGATGGAGGTCTTATCAAAGTTGACTTGTCTGCCATCTTGGACCCATTTAATTCTAATCAGTTTATGTTGTGTCCTTGGGCTATGTTATTCTTTCAAAAGTTGTGCCTGGCCCCTTTCCCTCCTGTTACAATTTGATTTCCTTACTTTCCAAGGGATTCTCAAGAGTCTTCTCCAGCACCACAGTTCAAAAGCATCAATTCTTTGGTGCTTAGCCTTTTCTCACATCCGTACATGACTGCTGGAAAAACCATAGCTTTGACTAGATCGAATTTTGTCAGCAAAGTGATGTTTCTACTTTTTAATATGCTGTCTATGCTTGTCATAGCTTTTCTTCCAAGGAGCAAGCGTCTTTTAATTTCATGGCTACAGTCACCATCCGCAGAGATTTTGGATCCCAAGAAAATAAAGTCTGTCACTGTTTCCATTTTTCCCCCATCAATTTGCCATGAAGTGATGGGAAGAGATGCCATGATTTTAGTTTTTTGAATATTGGGTTTTAAGCCAAGAACCTGAGCTAATCATTAAGTCCTGAGACCAAGTGTGTGATTGCAATTAGAAGACAGTGGGTTCAAGTTCCAGTCTGAGTTCTGCCAGGTTGGAGTTCTGGCCCGTGGGTTCAAGTCCTATTTGAGTTGTGTGGTTTCATGCTCATACAAAGGAGAATGGTTTTCCAACAGGAGGTCTCTGTTCCTGGAAGATCAAATCTTATAGGTAGAAGAGAAGGGTAGCATCTTAGGTATGGAGATGGCCTGGGGCGGGGACAGTGTGGTAGGAGTTTGGGAAGGAAGATTGGGACCAGATGTTGAAGGGCCCTCAAGGCCATGCTAAAGAATGTGAATCTTCTCTTACAGACCTTAGGGTGTAACATGATCAGACCTGTATTTTGTGAGCATGTTTGCTAGGGCTGATCCCCCTTACCCCTTACACAAGGAAGTCTCCAGTGCCTGCCATTGAGACTGCCCAAGAGACCCTCCCAGTTGGGTAGCTGCAGTGTGACCAGCCTCTGAGAGTAGGGGCAGGGCAGAGTGCAGAAGCCCACTCTTCACCACCACCACCCCATGCCCCTACCCCAGAACGTGTTCTCCAACTTGAGCTGGTCAGACTAGATTGGGTGGGGACTGGAGGGATCAGAGGATTAGCACATCCCAGCCTTGAATGAAGCACATTCCATCATCAACTGAACAGGGTGTGGTGTACCTTGGCCCAGCCCAGTTCCTTTCATGGAGGGGTGTGTCTATGTGTTGCAAACCTAGGAGTGCATGACAGGCCCATCCATAGCCAGACATTCCTAACCAGCTATGCCCTGTTGAAGGCCTCCATGTACCTTCTCTCTTAGGACTTTCTTCATGTCTTCTCACCAGGTTTTGCTTGCATTTTGCAGGTGGCTCACCAGTCCAGGACCATCTCTCCATTGGGAGGAAATGATGAGGAAAGGGGTAAGGAAGAGAAGAGATACCATTTGGAATGGGAAGCTAGCCCTGGGCCCAGCACCAATTTCATCTTCCAACAGCAGGGCTTCTGCAGTTACTGTGCTGTGTTGCTTGGCACAAGGGGGTCAGCCTCAAAGCAAGGGATCTGTGGGACATCTGCAGAGACCCCTGGGATCATGAGGAAGTACCCCCAAACTGCTACAGTCATCATTGTTTTGCTGACTGTAAAAGGAACATATATTCTTTGAAAAAGGCCTTAAAAGTTTTGAAAGTAAAGAACATTTTTAGGTTATCCATAATACCTCTCCATAGAGATATCAATAACTGACTATCTTTCCGTCTTTTACTTATGCTTATCAAAGGGACTGCAGCCATGAAATTAAAAGACGCTTACTCCTTGGAAGAAAAGTTATGACCAACCTAGATAGCATATTGAAAAGCAGAGACATTACTTTTGCCAACAAAGGTCCATCTAGTCGAGGCTATGGCTTTTCCAGTGGTCACGTATGGATGTGAGAGTTGGACTGTGAAGAAAGCTGAGCGCCGAAGAATTGATGCTTTTGAACTGTGGTGTTGGAGAAGACTCTTGAGAGTCCCTTGGACTGCAAGGAAATCCAACCAGTCCATTCTAAAGGATATCAGCCCTGGGTGTTCTTTGGAAGGAATGATGCTAAAGCTGAAACTCCAGTACTTTGGCCACCTCATGCGAAGAGTTGACTCATTGGAAAAGACTCTGCTGCTGGGAGGGATTGGGGGCAGGAGGAGAAGGGCACGACAGAGGATGAGATGGCTGGATGGCATCACCGACTCGATGGACGTGAGTTTGAGTGAACTCCGGGAGTTGGTGATGGACAGGGAGGCCTGGCGTGCTTCGATTCATGGGGTGGCAAAGAGTCGGACATGACTGAGCAACTGAACTGATCAAAGGGAATTTTCTTAAAAGATGGAAAGGAAAGGAAGTATATTTTGTGTATTGGGATCAAGTTATTTTTGAAGCTTTTGGTATCCTGCCTTTAAACTTTTGAATGCTTCCCTATTTTCTTAATTATTCTTGAACAATCTGATTTTAATGGCTACATAACCTCACACATGGTTGAATTGTAAAATCAGAACCTATTGTGAGGTATCACCTGGGGTCACTTTCCCACAAGAAAGAGACAGGCATGTACTGCTTGCTATGAGAGGAAGCCATCTCATGCATTTGTGCTCCACCATCCCTTAAGACTCAACTCAGATGTCACCACCTCGGAGAGGTCTGTGAAGCCCCAGCTCAGGCTAATGCCAATCCGTGGTGCTCCTGTAGCACCATCATAACACTGACCACCTTAAAGAGGTGTCTGTATATTTCAATCTCTTCTAGCAGACCATGAAGTCTTGCAGAACTGGCCTGTATCTGAACAAGCTGTAGATCTCCAGTGTCCAGCTGGCACCTGGCACAAAGATATTCAATAAATGCCTTGCAGAGATGGAAAGTTTAAGCAGCCCCGTTGCCAGGCATTTAGACTGTTTTTAATTTGTAATTAGAAATATGCTCTCATATTCTTAGATTCCATGTTGACGGAGGAAGAGGGTAGAAGTAGACCCCCAGAATCTTGTTTGGGTCATCTGTAGTCACTAGAAGCCTCCTGTAAATAACACTGAGATGACTTGTAAACAAGTCTTTGCCTGCATCTGACTCATTCTTATGATATGAAAGCAGAGGCTAGAGTCAGACAAAGCCCAGCTGCACTGTTTGATAGTTCTGTGGCCTTGGGCCTGTTCCTGGACTTCAGTCTTCATTTTTCTCAGTATAAAATGGAGAGAATAATGGGATCTACTCTTAGGATGCTGAGATGTTGTAAATGAAATAATGCAGGTCAAGACAGTGCAAGGCTTGGCACACTGCAGCTAGCTGTGTTGCTAAATGAAATTTCTGAGTCCATGTTATAGAATTAATGCCACAAGATCAAACTGCTCTGCAGAAACATGGAGCAATTTATATACATATGTCTCTCATAGCATTTTTTTGAACAAGGAGTTGAGTCAATTTTTCATCTTTGCCCAGTCAGCCTGACAAAGGTCATATGGCCCTGGTCAAATCAGCTTTGAAGTTCAGCACAAGGTCATCTTTCTCCTCACAGTCTAAGCATCTAGCAGTCACCCCAGACACCTTCCCCAGGGAGCAGAGAAAGGGGCTCAGAGGTATGGAGTGAGTGAAGGTCGAGGTGTTAAAGTGTGAGTGGGTCAACATGGAAGTTCGGAAGCCACTTTTCCACATGCAGCTGAGTGATGAGAAACAGTGGACTAAAGAATGGCCCCAAACAAAATTCTTCTGCTTTCACCCTCAGCCTCACCCAAAGCACAGTCATAGAAAGTGAGCACAAAAGCTGCTTTGTGGTGAGCTTGCTCCAGAAGAGACGCAGAGAGATTAAGCGGCTTGCCCAAGGTCACACAGCTGGCAAGTGCCATTCAGAGTATCAAGACCACAAGGAGCCTATGACTCACGGCTGGCAAACCTTGTCCACAAGTGCACGGCTCCTCTGGTGTTTGTCCTCTCAGCAGCATCCCCAGCTTCACCAGGAACGTCAGGGTGGACACTGATATGGCGTGAGAGAGCACATCCTTGCTAGGAGTTCTGAAAGCCAAAATTCACTACCTGGGCAAAGTCAGCTGTGCAAAGAAATTGAACTGTTTCGGTAGGCACCTGCTGGTGGGCCTCCGTGGTCCAGTTGGGGGTCTCTAGAATCTTTGAGGAGGTTCCTCGCCTACCTCCTCTTTCCTGCACCGTATCTACCCCTCTCTCCCATTATTTTATCCCTACATATGGCAGTCGTCAAGAAACAGTTACTTGGACATCTTGTGTACTTACGAAGAAAAGAGAGGAAAGAACAAGTTTACAAAGCACCAGGGCAAACCAAAAGTCATGATTGTAACAGTTTTATTCAAGTCTGTGTGTGCTCTGGTGGTGAGACCAGGCTGAGATCAGCCTTACGCTGTAATACGATAAGAGGTTTAGCCATTGAACCAAGCCTGCTTGGCATCCCTAGTTAACAATTTACAGTACTTTGAAAAAAAAAAAAAAGCCAAAGAAAAGAACCTGATAAGTTTCCTTCAGGACTTTTCTATTTTTAAATATTGTTGACAAATTACAATAACTTAAATCCCAAAGCAAAATGGGAATTCAAGGACACAGGGTCAGCACACATGGACAGGACGCTGGAGCAGGGAAGGCCTGGGAATGAAAATTAGGAGCTACACACAAAGGAACAAGACCAGGGTGGGTATGTGAACTTCCATTTTACCTAGACTCAAAGGCTCTAACGGGGAGGAAAATCCCAAAGAAAGGTTTTCTGTGAGTTAAATAAAACCCATCTCCAGCTCCTTTCCTTAACCTCCCTAGAAAATACTGATACAGTCTCAGACTAAATCTGTGTGTATGTGTGTGTGAACATGTGTGTGAGTGTGAGAGTGTGACTGTGTGAGCATGAGTGTGTGTGTTTAGCGTGGGTAGTGAGGAAAATTAGAGGAAGAAGTGGACAAGTTCATCACCTTCCTTCTTTGCCACAACTGGGTAACAAGGGCATGTGATCTGATACAATAAAAAGACAAAAGCCTGATTTCAAGTTCCCAAGAGGAGCTACAATAAGGCTTCCAAATTTGAGAGGCCCAGAGGGATGTGGGTCGAAGCTGCAGTAAAGAGTGGTCAGTCATGGGGCAACTGTGGGCTGGAAAAAGAAGTGAGAGCCCACAGGCTTTTGGTGATCCTGGGAGAAGAGCTACGCAATTGACATATTCAACACCCCCTGAACAATCATAAAGAGGAAACGATGGAGAAGGAAGTAGCAGGCACAGAGAGGAGATCGACTGAGCTCCAGGCAGATTGCAAGCCCTGTTGGGTGTCTCCAGTCTCAGAGGCTGGTGGTAGATTAGTCACAGGACAACTCCTCCTTGGATAGAGAACCATCTTAGAGGCATGGTGGACCTAAGCTAGGCTGACTTTATCCCAGTGTCTAAACAGTGGCCTAAAATGTGCTCAGGAGAAAACAAGAGATGACTCTGGAGCCAACAGATCAGCAACACTCCTTCCCAGCTGTGTGACCTTGGGCCTATAACCATCTGAGCCTTGGTTTCCACATTCTTAGCTGGAGGTAATATACTCCCACCCCACCCCCGGGGTAAGTGAGTCAAAAAGAAAGAAAAGAACAGAATATACACTTTCAGGACAGCACCACTCACCTAGAAGAAATATAATGGTTTCATATAATTTATTATTAGTCCTCATACCCAGACCAGGATGGACCCATGCCTCATTCTGACAGTGATGAAGCAAAGAGCCATAGCCAGCATGGCCTCTGGAACTGGAGGGAAAGATAAATGATGAGAGTAAAATAAAGATGACAGAGAATAACAACAGTAGCGAAAAGGATACCGATGGAGGTGACGTGATGGCTGACATGAAGGTCACTGAGCGCCAGGCAGTAGAGTGCCTGTGGAAGGGAGCAAAAATGCCTCTGTCCATCTTGGTCCTTTCTGGAACTGGGAAAACGGTTTATTCACTTCTTTGCAGGTTCAGAGATGTCCTAGAGTTTTCAGATGGAGACTCGAAAGCATCCTTCCCACTATAATCCCTTCCCTTTACACATGCACTCCTCTAAGCGACCTCAGGGTTTCAGAGAGGCTGACAGGCAGCTAGGGGACATCCAGGAAAAGTTACCCCAGTCACAGGGCCAAGGCTGAAAACTGCCCTCAGTGTCTCACTGCTGTTAAGTCAACACATTCCTATGCAGACACTTCCAGGGTCACCACCCAACTCAGAACCTGAAAGGAAGGAAGACCAGAAAAGACCCAAGCCTACCTCACAGGTCTGCCCTCAGTGTGTTCAGGTGAGGGGCAGGCAGAGCTGAGGCCAGGATAAGGTGGGGCAACTCGCCTTGGATGTAAAATTTAAGCGGGTCACAAAAAACACCAAAACAACCCTCCGCTATCCAGATGAATCATATTTCAAAGCAGTACTTTCAAAAGTTGAAATTAATGAAAAATTCATGATGAACATAAAATCAAAAATTTTTTAAATGTCATATCTCTCAAAGCAAGTAGTTAGATGTGAAGGATTTCAGGAACATAGGCAACAGGTTATTGGACTGGCCAGAAAGTTCGTTCCCATTTTCTGTATTTTATGGAAAAACTCTAACTAGCTTTTTGGCTAACCCAATACTTATGAAACTTGGTTTTACACTTCAGGAAGTGTAGAGAAGACCACTATTTCTGTGGGGCTATCATCCACCAGGACCCCTCTAGGTAAACCAATCTGACCTCTGGGTTCTGATTTCCTGGACGTCCACCCAGCACAGTCAACAGGAAAGGCCTGTCTCTGAACCTCTGCCACTGTACTCTGGTGTCCGTCCTGAGACTCCTATCTAGTTGCCAGGTTCACGCCTGCCCATCAGGCGGGAAAAACTAGATTGTGGGTGTTTGCAGGGAGGGTGGATCAGACCAGTCAGGAGGGAGACTGGGTCAGGGGAAAGGCAACTCTGTTCCCAAAAAGAAACAAAGACAGGAGTAGACAAGCTCCTGGCTGCCAACAGCTGGGCCCTGAGACACCTCTCTATTTCCAGCTGTGGTCATGAGTGAAAGACCCAAAGCCAGGCCACAGGCAGGAGATGCAGAGAACCACAGCCAAGAAGAATCAGGGAGGACCAGTCCTACTGGCTCCAGGTCATGGAGCAGCCCAACCTTCAGAAGAACGAATCACGGCTCCCTGAGCAGCCTCTGGAGGCCAGGATGCTCCCCTAGGGCCCAAGATCTGAAATGGACAAAGGAGGGGGTGAGCCTGTCAATAGTGCAGCAGGACAAATGGAAAATAAGCGAATGTGAGGCTCACCCAGGCCATAGGGCCAACTAGAAGCGCAGGGCCAGGTCAGGCTAATTAGACACCTACCCCCACCCTGTTAATTAGCCTTAATCAGCCAGGACTCCAGTTTCTGCCTCCTGCCCTTCCAATGCCAGTGACTGTGGTGGTGGGTGCTGGGCAGCAAGGCCAGGGCAGAGCCAGGCAAAGAGGCCTCCCCGGAAGCAGTAGAGGGTTTCCCCTTCTGATGTGGAGTTTTACTCATTTGAATTCCTGATCTAAGAAAATAATGATACGTCTGACCAAAGAGAGACATTTGGGAATGTGTTCCTCATAATAGTTGTGACTTGACAAGTAGGCATCTCAGGCCTGAAGCCAAGGAGAGAAGCAGGTGGTCTAGTCAGTCAAACCACACGAGAGTGCCAATATTTGACTTTCAAACACACACACACACACACACAGTCCTCCACAAAGGGAAGCAACCCAGCCAGGGGAGGCTTATCAGTGCTGGACCAGGGGCCCTGGGACCTACAGACTTTCAAGCTAGAAGGGTCTCGTGCTACAGGTGGGGAAGGCAGCATCACCCTGGGCTCACAGCTGGGCTCAGAGATCCAGAGAGAGGGAGAGACGTGTGTGACATCACACTAGTGGGTGGGTAGCTCTGATCACCAGTTTCCTGCCGCCCCGTTCCCTTACAAGGCACCAGGGGTGGCCTTCCCCCGACCCCAGTCCACAGTCTCCGGCAGAGACCTCGCAAGAGCCTGGCACTACAGAAGCGGCAGCACCTGCCCTCTCCCCGAAATTCTTTAAGAGACAACAGTGTTTCTGACCTGCCTTCACACACCTGAGTCAAAGAGGTGGGCTAAATGAGACATGCGTGGAAATGGTCAAGGGTCTGCATTCACAGAGGGGCCTGCCACACCCGCATGGACATACCAACCCTGCAGGTACCACTCACAGCTGTCCTTTAATACCTGCTGCTCTGTACTTTGAAGAGTTAGGAATGCTCAAGATGGGGTTCCTTCCTTCTAGGGGAGGGGGCGGGAAGGAGTCTCCCACGGGGCGCTGTGAGCAAGAATGAGGACACGGTATCAGGCCTAGATGCTCTTGGGGTGACTTGTGTCCTGAGCAACTGTGGTCTAAAGGAAAAGCAGTCTTGGGTGATGAAGCCCCCACCATGACATGTGTCCTATGGGCCAGCAGACCCTTTCCTAAAGATAGTTTCAGGAACTGGCCTGACTCCAGCCTCAAAACACATCAGACTCTGGGAAATGACTCAAAGAAACGAGAGGCCCTAAATCATCATTTTGGTGCTGCTTCCAGCTCCCTGTCTCCCACTTCCTGCTCCATAAGACACTCATGGTAGGATGATCAGCCTAACGACTTAAGTGGGGGAATTAGGAGTGATGCTTCTAAACACCAGGTGCCATATAAATACAGCAGAAGAGCACGTGCCTGACCACGGTCCCCATTAGTCATTAGGCCAACTCCAAATCTTGCCTCTTCCAGAAGCCAGAGGAAGTAGGCAAGTCCCCTAGAGGCAGAGGTGGTGGGGACCGCACCGCCAACTTCAGCAGTTTGTCCTGTTCGCTGGCCGGGAGCCACGGGCTTCTCGGACCTGCTCTGATACACACTTTTTTGCCCTTGTGAGGGAAGCAGGTGACGGCTGCTCTTACAGGAAGGAAATCTGAGAGGGACTAAGAGACAAGTCCAAGGTCAGACAGCAAAAGCAGAACAGAGAACAGAGCCAATGCCTTCAGTCCTAGAGCCGGGTGCCCAACTCAGCAATCGGTCCAAGCAGCTTATTAACTTCTCTTCACTTGGATCTTCATCTTTAAGCATTTCCCCTTTTCTGCTGCTACTGCTGCTAAGTTGCTTCTGTTGCGTCCGACTCTGTGCAACCCCACAGACGGCAGCCCACCAGGCTCCCCCATCCCTGGGATTCTCCAGGCAAGAACACTGGAGTGGGCTGCCATTGCCTTCTCCTTTCCCTTTCTCTACCACCAAGTATATCAAAGATAGAAGGCAAATAACGTACTTTTGTAAAGGTTAGGAGGAAGGGTTAGCCCTATCCTGAGTCATCCAAATGTCAGGTACCATCACCATCATCATCACAATAGACTCTCCCGATACTAAAGGATGTGAAGCTAAGAGCATCCTTCAAAGCCTCTCAGACATAACATATGGAAATAATTGGGACATCTATTCAGCCCCTGGCAGTGACCTGGATCCTCAAGGACAGAGGACAATCCTATGTAGAATCAGTGGAACGAACTGAAGAAGCCAGAGGGGCAGAGAGCAGTATCTGTTTTCCATTACCATCGTCCATGAAAGAGCACCCACCAAGAGCAGTGGAAAGTGTCCGAGGAAAGGGAAAAGGGGGGCAACCCAAACCTTATTCTTTGGATCCTATCCCACCCAAGCCTTGCCCCAGAGAGAGAGGGAGTGGCAGATGGGGGCCCCTCGGAGACCCAGTCTGAAGGAGCTGAGATGGAAAGGCCTCCATCGTCATGGAAGCCCACAGAAGCATCTTCGGAATAACCCTGCTTCTGCCTCTTGTAGGTATAGCTCCTCCCACAGTAGAGCCCCCGCCTTCCCTTGTCATCCCCTAGGTGGATGAGGAGGTAGGTGGATGAGGAGGAGACGGGTTCCAGCTGTCACCCAGTGGCAAGGGTTTACTCTAGACAAAACGACAAAAACCAGAAAATAAGCAAAGACTCCTTGCCTCATTCCAGAGCGCTGGCCAGAGCCAGGGTGGTCTGGACTACACTGTAGGCTGCACCCACCAGAAGACCAGAGACTGGGGCCAAGGGTTTAGAGATGTGAAGGTGGCTTAGGGCCTGGGGCCATGAAGAGTCCTCAGAAAGGGCACAGGCCATCTGAGAATGAAGAGCAGTCACTTGGTTGGCTGAGCTGATGGGATTCAGGCACCGCCCCCCCACCCCACCCCACCCCCTCTAGCCAAGGAGTGGGGTCGGGGGCAAAAATCATCTCCTTTGGACTGTCTTCGCTGAACAAAGAAACGGAGAGAAAGGAGACGCAACAGTAGAACCCTGGGCAACAGAACCAACAGTGCCTCCCCGCCCAAAAGTAGGTGGGGCCCTTGAACCTAAGTGCCTGCCAGTGGGCTTGTAAAACAAGGAGCAACTTGAAAACCAAGGTCACTCATTTTGCCATCCTCAGGGCAGGACTTCTAGCATAGTCACAGAGAGGGCAGTGACCAAATCCATCACTTGTGCCAACATCGCTGCTCTCCTGTCCTGCACCCGGGCAGCAAACGCAAGGAACCTGCAGGCGGGCCTCCAAAGCCTGCAGAGAAACAGCCAGGATAAAAGACGGGGGAGTGACACAGAGTCTTGGGTCGGGAGGAGCGTGAACTAAGGACTCCTGTCGTTATCCCCACTCAAAGACAACTGTTCACACTCGCCTCGGGAGCCTCAGGGTAAGAGGAAGGGAGGAGACCCGTGTGAGAAAGCTCCAGAAGCTCAACATTCAAGCCAAGGAAATGAATTCCAGAAAAGCCAGGATTGGCCTCTGTTCCTTCCTATCCAACTCACGGTCTGGGGCCCAGCAGCAGGGGCTACTTGTGCACAGAGACAAGAAGCCCTGGTCGGTCTCCAACACTCGGACTTGAAGATGAGGGTACATGAGGGGCTCACAGGGCACCTTACAGGTATCATTACCCACCACATCCATTCACGCAAGGAACTAAGGGCTCGTTTGGCTTTATGGGCATTGCAGAATGATGACGGGCAAGCAGGAAGCCCCACGGCTCCAACTCCCAGTGTCTAGGACCCGATTCTACATGCTATTCTGGTGCATGGTAGAGATACCTCCCCACCAAACATGTAACCCCAGATCCACTAATTCCAGGGACTGGAGGGCAGATCAAGGCAAGGGAAGATACATACAGATCGGATGACAAAAGGGGCAAACACAGGAACTTTGTCTCTGGTTTCAGAACTGACACCAGAGATTGAGCCTCCCCAGGCAATTCCTGGGACGAGTGCATATTTGATTCGGAACCGGGTCTGACCACGTCTGGACCCCCAGGCAGGAGATGGGTGCTGTCAACACGTGCTGGTTTCTGCTCTTCTTTGAGTGTTTATAAAAGGAACGAGGACAGACAGACTGTGACCCTCTTTACTGCAACTCGACTGTATTTCCTAACTCCCTCCTCCTTCCAGTTCTCACGAAGGCAGGTCCCGTACCACTGGGAGGCTCAAATAAAGAAGTGGGGGTGCATGGAAGTGCAGCAGGTGGTCCAAGCTCCCTCAATTCCTGTGCCCAACGAGGGGGCACTCTGCCTTCCGTTCTCCAGCTGGCACCATAGGGCTTAGGACGCAGAAAAGCTCACATCTCACACCAAATGAGATTCTCATTCATGAGTGTCGGGAAAGCACATGGAAGAAGAGCAAAATCAATCAGAGAACATCCAGTACTGGGTGTGTGGGAAGGCTGAACTCAGGGCTAACAGAGGGACCCCAGGAGGGCACCCCCTGGGGGCTGAAGAGAGGGAGCAGCAGGCAGATTCGGCTGAGTGACTCTGCAGAGTCACCCTGAAGGCGAGAAGACTGTGGAGGGTGGGGGACATGCACGCACCCCTCCCTCCCCCACACAGCCAGAGCTGATGGCCACAGCCCCTCCAGCGGACCTAGGGAGAAGGGCCCTGCAGGGTGAGAAGCCCTCTGAAGGGGCCCTGCTTCCATCCCTTCCATCTTCAAAGTGCATTATCAGTGCAAGAAGTAGGGCGGGAGGCTCAGGGGGGTCCAATTCTGAGAAAGGGCTGTGCCAGCCAGCTCCCCTCCCCGTCTCCTCCTGCGTCCCCCCTTGCCCGCCCTCAACCCTTTGCGTGCTAAGACCAGAACTCTTGCTGGATCTCATAAGGGGCAGGCCTGTGTGTGTTCAGTTCAGCTCTGCACAGCGGCACAGTGCTGTCCTGACTCTGGCCCTCTGCATCCAGGTCCAGAAGCGTCCGCTCGGTGGGTGGCAGCGGCCCCGCCTGGAAGGGGAGCAGAGTTGGCAGGCCTGGCCGGTCCTCCACGGTGCTGCTGCTGCTGGCCAAGCAGGAGTCCAGGTTGCTGGGTGTCTCTGTGCTGGAGCTGTTGGCCGGGGAGGCGCTACGGGCGTGGCTGGGGGACACAAACCACCATGGGTCCAGCCGTTGCCGGTTGGCCGAAGGACGTGGCCGAGGCAGAAACTCCAGGGTCTTGGGTCTCTCCAAGGTAGAGTCCTGCTGGGTGTTCCAGCGCCTTGGGGTCGGGGGAAAGACCACATTGGGGTCAGGGAGACGGGGGAATTCACCTGGGTCTCGGCTGGGGCTGGGGGTTTTCAACATTCCTGGTCCAAGAGACAAAGGGAGAGGTATCAGATGACAGACCACACACGCCACTTACTCCCGGCCCCAACCCCCCCGCCACCCCGCCCCACGGACCATGGCCCTGACCACCTGGGATAACTTGAGAAATGAGCACCTACTCTGTGTTATGCAGTGTGTTGGCAGGCACTGGGGGTGTAACAGTGAACTACAGACCATATCCAGGGCACAGACCATGGTCCCTGTATCTTATAATAATCGGACACATGAGGTCATATCTGTAATGAAACAACTTAAGGAAATGTCTTTCATTCTCAGTTCATCCATTTAATAAACGTGTGATAAGAACAAGGGCTTCCCAGGTGGCACTCGTGGTAAAGAACCCGCCTGCCAATGCAGGAGACATAACAGACACAGTTTCAACCCCTGGGTCAGGAAGATCCCCTGGAGGAGGGCATGGCAACCCCCTCCAGTATTCTTGCCTGGAGAATCCCGTAGGCAGAGGAGCCTAGTGTGCTATGGTCCATACAGTTGCACAGTCAGACATGACTGAAGCGACTTAGCATGCTCAACAAGGACAAAGCAGGTATCAGAAACCTGCTGCCGCTGCTGCTGCCAAGTCGCTTCAGTCGTGTCCGACTCTGTGCGACCCCACAGACGGCAGCCCACCAGGCTCCCCCATCCCTGGGATTCTCCAGGCAAGAACACTGGAGTGGGTTGCCATTTCCTTCTCCAATGCATCAGAAACCTAAAGACTAGTAATCTGGGGGTCTCTTTTTCCAAAGAGGCCACCTGTCTGATTTTAACAAAAAAATCTGAGCAGGAGAAGGGCAAGCTGAATAGTGAAGTACAGCTGTCACTCATATTTGCGTCTCACTGAAAGGGTATTGCCACACCCTCCTCTCCTATGGGATTTCAGGTAGTTTTTATGTCAGATCGAGGTCTTCTAGGGAGCAAGGGATGGGGCAGGAGTGAGAGTGTATGCTCAGGTGTCTCAGATGTCAGCCAGAGAAGGACAGGGTGTGCAGCGGCACGGCAGTTCACCGGGACGCATCTCCACGTCTGAGAGTCAGGTGTGAGTAAGGGATGAGCGATGCAGGGTGTGATGCCCGGCTGGAAGCCTGCCTTACAAGTGTGTCTGTACTCATGGTCTGTACTCACTCTGTAATGACAGGCAAGAGCTAAGCTACGTGGCAGAAAATACCCTCCTGTGTGTGGCCAGATTCCTCCCTGTAATTGCAGTCTTCTTTCCAGGGAACAAACAGAGCTGGCCTCTTACCCTTGATGCGCCCTGAAAGTACTGGCCCGTACACTCCCAGATCCAGGGCCTGAGCATCTCACAGGAGTCCCAGTGGGATTCTCCCCAGATCCTGCCTGTCTGCTTCCCCTCTTCAGGGAAGACCCCCCTGAGGCACAGGACAGACAGACGTCAGTCCCCTCCTGTGGCCCAGAGCAGCCTGTCTCAACTGGCTGAGTCAGAGGAGGAACTTGAGGTCGGCCTGATATCTCCACTTCTGGGAGAGAGGCCCCAAGGCGGGAAAGAGGAAGGAGGAAGGAGGAGGAGGAGGAGGGCAGGTCTCACCTGCTCCAGGGCTGGGACTCAGCCCATTGCTGGAGGAGGGGCTCCTGCTGGCTGGAGGGGCAGCCGGCTTGAGGGCCCCGTCGGAAGGAGTCCGCCGGTGAGCGCTGGGCTGTGCGGGGGCCGTGAGGGTGACGTGGGTGGGGGTCAGTGACTGCTTTGGGTCTCGTTTGAAGCGCTCCACTCGGACGTTGACCAGGGGGTTGCGGGTGCAGGGGCTCAGGGCCGGGGCCTCCACGGGGCTGATGGGCATCTCGTACACCACGATCTCATCGCTGTCGGATCTCAGCAGGGAGCGGGTGGAATTGCACTCAGAGATGGAGGAGAGAGACAGCAGCGTCAGCGAGGCGGAGGGGTCTCCTAGCAACAGCACGGGCTCCTCCTTCTTGAAGAGCTTCCGGGATGGGGGGCTGGTGCTCCGGCGGGGCCGGCTGGCTCTCAGGAAGAGCCCCTCGCGCCTCTTCTTCTCCTCCCGGGCTGGTGGCTCGGGCTCCTCCGGGGGCAGCAGCTGGCACTTGCCAGCTTCCAGCAGGTCAAACCCGAGGCCCGTGGCAGCGAGGACGGCCCCGCAGCCGAGCAGAGCCACCTCGCAGCGGCGGTGGTTGGGGCCGCCCCGCTTGAGGCTGTTGGTTGGCGTCAGCTGAGGGGTACTGGTGGCTGAGTTGACCGGGGTGGGCTCCTCGTGACCGCCGTCGCTGAGGGGGCCATCCCCATCTTCCCCGCGAGGGAATGGGATACAGAGGTAGGACTGGCTGGGTGACGGCGGGAGACGACTCTCCCCACTCCGTGGGCCTTCGCTGTCCTCATCCTCTGCGGAGAGGAGAGAAGTGGAGGGGGAACAGAAGATGGGAACGAGGCTGCAGGAATAAAAATCTGGTCCTTCTCCCCAACCCCAGGTCCCTGGCTTAGTGCTAGGGATCCAGGGGTTGAATAGTCAGGGGTGCAGGACCAGGAACCAATAGGACTTCACACTCAACGGTGACGAACATGGGGAAGTCGCTCTCCCTCCCAGAGCCTGTTTTCCCATTTGCAGAAAAGGGGATCTGCCAATTTGCTCCTTCTGTCATAGAAGTGCCGTGTCAGTTTCCCAGAACAGGTACATCCTTAATTATTTTACAAGTTGAAACTGGAAGGGAATGGGAAGGGAGTTCAAAAGGGAGGGAATATATGTATATGTATAGCTGATTCATTTTGCTGTGCAGTAGGAACTAACTCTGGGCTTCCCTAGTAGCTCAGATAATAAAGCACCTGCCTGAAATGTGGGAGACCCCAGTTCGATCCCTGGGTTGGGAAGGCCCCCTGGAGAAGGAAATGGCAATCCACTCCAGTATTCTTGCCTGGAGAATCCCATGGACAGAGGAGCCTTGTGGGCTCCATGGGATCGTAAAGAGTCGGACACCACTGAGCAACTCACACACACACAGGAACTAACACAACATTGTAAAGCAACTATATTCCAATAAAAATTAATTAAAAAAGAAATGGGAAGGGACCTTGAATTTCTAGAATTGACAACCTACAGACTTGTCTTAAGACCCATTTCCTGCAAAGGATTAGAATCCTCGGCATGGATGAAGGCCAGTCTACTCTATGGACTGACTGATTATGACCTTGGAATTCTAGAGCGAGGAGTACTTTCTGAGAGACAGCCTGGAGAAGGCCTTACACATTTAGTAATCACAGGGCAACACTGGAAGAGCTTCCTTGGAGGAACACTGGGGTTCTATTGCCATCTCCCATTCTATGGATTCCCCACGTTAAAATACAAGGAAGCAGACCCAGGAAAGGCAAGTGCCTGATTCCACACCTCCCCCTGCCTCACTGCCCTAAGGAGACTATAACCAGCCCCTTGGGACAGGAGGTCAAGGGCAGATTCCACGGCAGCGGTGGTCATGTGGAAATATTCCCTGTAATGGGAGTAGAGCCAAACAGAGGGAATAGGGTGCGGGACCAAGAGTTGAGGAAAAGAGGAAACAGCCCCACGAAGCAGTGCTAGAGGTTTTGAAAGAGTCCGAGAAGCTTGGCCACAACTTCCCTGAGGGATCGGGAGGGAGTTAAGACAAAGGCAATGCTCACCCATCTCCATAAGGCTGGTGAACCCTGGCAGGGCTGGATTACTCCTCGGGCCCTTCCCCAGGTTGGGGGCGCTGGACGACCACTGTTTGTATCCATCTACCAGGGACTTGAGGCTGAACAAGAGGAAATGATGAAACTGTCAGAACGGGTTACCCCCTTTACCCTTAGCTCTGGGGGCCTCTCCCCATCTGCTTCATTACAGCAAAGCCCAAGAGCCTCAGGGTACAGGCAAAAAGCTTCCTGAGCCCACCTGCTTCTTTAACAGAAGTGCACATGCTCTAGGGACAGAAAAGCAGAGGCATGACACACCCCTACACATGCTGCCATGGAGCTGTGGGAAGACCTCCTGGGCAGGCTGGCGAGAGAACAGAAGGAATGAGGACTGCCCGGCCCTGGCCAGGGTCTTGCCTAAGCCCAACTTAAGGGAAAGGCCAAGACTCCACAGACACTGACTATAATACAACACACCAGTGACATTAGAAAGACTGCAATGCTGAGATGTGCAGTGCAAGGCAAGCACTGGGCAATGAGCTCACAGAGATGGGCCAGGCCACGCCACTCACACCACTTCTCAACTTCTCCTTCCAAGCCTCCAGCATGCTTAGGCAACTTCCAAAGCCATCCATGTTTCAAATACAAAAATCGACTGACAAAAGCTGCGTCAACCCAGTGCACTTTGGGACAGACCTATGTGGGTAGTACATAAGGCTGGACTCGAACCCTCGGCCTGTCTGGGAACGGAGAGGAAAAGGACAGGAGCTGGCTTTCAAATCCCTGTTATCTGCTCCCAGTGGCAAGTCAGTAATTCCAAGGACACACACTGGGTACCCCGCCAACCCTCTTACAGGACAGGGCATCAGAGGCCCACAAGCACTGGTCTTTTTCCTAAAGAACAGTGAAGGAGGCCTGAGGAATCTGCGGGCTATGATTGCCAAGGAGATACTGGGATTATAACCAGGGGCAGCTCTCATTTTAGGACTACAGAGAGCCATTCAACTAAAGCCCACTCTTCCCATCCCATCTCCAGGGAGGGAGAAGGACCAGCTTTTTCCCCTGCCTGCAGATCTCTGTTTCAAGTGCTATCAGAAATACCAGTGATTAAAGTACATTCCAGACATCAGTGATTTCAACCAAAATACACAGCCAGAGAGAAACATCTGCCAAACCCACAGCCTGAGACTTCTGACTGAAAATCTTATAAATCCCTTCCAGCTCTGGATCCAGGGAATTCAGATCAGCAGCGTCAAAGCCTGTGCTGAAGACCAAAGGATAAACAGCCATGTACTGATTCCCTAAAACAAAGGATGCTGGGAGAATCTTAACAACAGGAGTGGTCAGGGCAACGAGGAAACGTTAAGTCGGACCAACACAGGAATTTTCCCAAGGTGCACGATGGTACTGCTTCCAAAAAAAAAAAAAGTCAACATGGCCCTGGCAATAATGAGGCTTGATTCTGCGGGGTGTGCTGTGAGGACAAGGAAACGGGGGCGGAGAGGAGGATTATTATAGTACATGTGATGAGGTGGTGAAGATCAGACTCACCCCAAGTGGAAATGTGGAGACTCTGATGGGGTACTTAAACCATTAGCTTTCTCCCGTCTCTGAGGGGATCTTCAATGAATAAAGAGAATCAGTAGCAGGCAACAGTGGATACATGCTGCTCAGCCTCTCCCACCTGAGAACCCTCAAGGCTGGGCTCCTGTTACCTCGCCAGCTGCCCTCCCCTTGTTCAGTCTGCAAAGCCCACATCATGAAGGGATCATAACAAGATGGCCCTGCTGGAATGGTCACAGGTCCACGACCTCCCTATCTGTGGGATAAACATCCCAGGGGCAGTCACAGCTTAATTGGAGGAGGGGTGGGGGCTGTGAATCCATAGATAGCTGCTGATTACAGACAGGTGCTTATGTTTCCTACAGAAACATACTGTTTTTTTAAAGGATGGGGATGCAAATTCACCTAATGTTGTTGAATTCAGTACAGCTTTTTGTCATTATATATTTTCTTCAGTCAACAGGAACTAACATTAGAAACAGTATCATACAGAGGGTCTCAAAAATTCCCAACATTAAGTCTTTTCCTGAGATTTTATTTCTTCAGAGGAATTGATAATCATGAAAAATTAAGTCACATATTTTGAACTGCTTCAAAAGTTTTGAGGGCAAATCTATGTAAGGAGGAAGAAAATTCTAAAGTTAATGTTTTGTGTAATGTTGAAATGCAGTGAATTTACTGGCAAGACAAAAAATACACTGAAATGAAACAGAACCAGAGAGACTGTTGGAATCCATAGCCAACCTGGTAAAGCCTACTCAGAATCACACTAATGTCATAAATACCAAGGGACTCAGGGTGACTGGGTTCCTCAGCCCCAGCTCAACCCCACTCTAGCCAAGGCTCAAGGGACAGACTAGGGAGTGTTTGCACTTGCAGAATTTAGTACAGCAGAGCAACCAGGGGACTCCATCACTGATTTCTTATACAGCTTAGGGAGGCCTGCCCTACATATCTAAATTTTCTGTTCCAAGGTAACTAGTGACTTCCAAAGCCTGGCTTCAAAGAGTCCATCCTTCATGAACCAAAACTTATTTTCACGTTCTAGCATAGCAAAATAGATTTTGGACATGAAATCTTAGTATTCAGAGAAATACCAAGGCCAAGGCCAGTTACAGGTTGAGGGCACCTTTAAGTCTAATAGTCAACCTTAGAAGTTCTTTGGAAAGCCACTAAAAAGGATAAAGAGGGCTGCTGCTTATCCTCACACTTGGAAAAGTCAAGAAATATGGTTCTAGATTCTAACACAAGAATAAGAAGTATAGCCCATCACGTGCATTCTTCAGGTATGAAGCAGAATTGCATGAGAAGCATGGAAGAATCATCAGAGGAAGTATTTACGTAAGTTTATTTATGCAAGTTTACTATGAGCTAGCCCACCTTTTAAGGGACTTCCCAAAGATAAGCTTACTCAGGGTCAACTCCATGAGACAGGTATGGAGAGAATCCCCATTTAACAGATGAGGATACCTAAGGCCCCACTGCTGGGTGTGGAGGAGTCGGGATTCACACCCAGGCAGCCTGGAGTCAGCGTTCATGCGCTTCACTACCACGCTACAATCAACTGGTCTATGAAAGACCAGGACCCGTGGGCCGCAAACCCTCCGTGAGAACACGAGCACATCCAAGGCAACAGGGCCTGCGGTGTGCTTTGTCCAGAGGGGTCTCACACACATCAGCATGGTTATAGGGTGGGCTCATAGAGAAGGGCTAGTGGCCCTGGAGTGACCTCCGCCTGCACCTCCAAGGCCGGGTAGCTCTGCCTGCCTCTGGTTCAGGACAAGCCTCCGCTCAAGAGCCCTGTCATCTGGCCTTTCCTTCTCTCTCCTCTGGGCAGATGCTTTAAGGACAAGAGCCAGGTGTAAGTAAAACACTCAGGCGGAACTCCTCGCACATGCCAAATGCTTGGGCTACTTGCTCCTCTGAACAGGATGCTCCAGGGGCCGGCAAACTAACTCACGAGCTACATCCTGCCCATCACTTGTTTTTGTTCAGTTTTACTGGAACACAACCATGTCCATTCATTCACATATTGTCCATGATCTGTGGCTGCTTCTGCATTACCACCTCGTGGGGCTGAGTAGTTACTACGGAGACCACATGGCCCACAAAGCCTAAAATACTTCCTACTGGGCCCTTTATGAAAAAAACTGTGCCAACTCCTGAACTAGGAGGTTCCAGGGAACAAGGCAATTGGAAAACCTTCTTGTAAAGATCAAGAGGCATGTAATTTCTTTGAACAAGGTGAAACACACAACAGAGAAAAAGGTATTTCACGCCGCATTTTTAAAGGATTTCCCATCATCTGGCTCTTACCCTTCATCTCCTGAGGCAAATTCCTTCTGACCAAGTGTACTTGGCCCCCACGTCCGTCCCTTCTTCTTGGGGGCCCTCTTCTCCTCCTCCTCCCCCTCCTCCTTGGGGACCACAGAGTTCCGGCCCCAGGTTTTGCTGCTTTCGCCTGGTGTCACTGTGAATAATAAAGGTCAAATGGGATTAGGAAAAGAGAGAGGCTTCCCCCTAAACTAGCCTCTTCCTGACCAGATACACACACTCACATAACTGGAGCTGCAGGTGTGGGAGAGTCAGACTTTGTGAGCAACTCTGTGCCCAAGTGGAGCCTGCCGGGCATGTAAGGGAGTTCCCAGCCACCATTCACTCTGTGCCCTCAAAGTGCCAAATGTGGGAAAACCACCCAGATTCTTCCAAGTCCAGTGGAAGGTGGAATCCTGGCCAGCCAGTCACCAGAGCTCCAAACAGACCTGACTTAGGGAACATGTTTTATTGGGGGTGGGTGGGTGGGAATTGGCCTGGGGGATGATGTGGGGGGAGGGGGTGAGAAAGTAGGTGGGAGAGATAAGGAGTAAAGATGATGTAGAAGTGAAGAAATTTTGGTAAGAAAGTGCTGGAAAGCAAGGAAGTGAGGAGTTCAACACTATGGAGAGGGAAATTAGAGACTGGGAGCAACAGGCCTGGAGAAATATAACAGAGAGGGGAGGAGGAACCTTCTCCTGACCCTGACACCTTAGAGCAAGGGCTGAAACCCAAATTCTTCAGTGACTGGCCTTATATCATCAATGAATAGAAGGAGTGTGTTAGTTGCTCAGTCATCTTCGACTCCACAACCCCACGGACTATATCCCTCCAGGATCCTCTGTCCGTAGAATTCTCCAGGCAAGAATACCGCAGTGGGTAGCCATTCCCTTCCCCAGGGGAGAATGGAAGGAGCCAGTTATCAGAAAACAAAGAGTTAATGGGACTGAGGCAAAATACAGAGCACACGAGAAAAAGAATCCACTGATTTGATTTGATTTTTCAAGGAAAGCCCAAAATTCAGGTCTTGGGGGGTTTTCTCTGGGATGAAATCTCTCTATCTTTAAATTAGGGCGTATGCCCCTTCAACCTCTCCCTCCCACACACTAGGAATATATGTATATATGTGTGGTATGCCTAACTTCTTTTTAATAAACACCATCATAAAATAAAATTGGCTCAGATTTGGACTATTGTAAAGTATTTGGCAAGTTTACCTTGGAACCTGCACTTTGACAAAGCCCCTTCCTAGGAAGCATGGACCAAAGAAATACCATGATGCTCCAAATATGGCAGAGGTCCCAAGTCCTAAATATACCAGATCCCAAGTCCAGGGTACCTTCATCACATCCCAAATTACTCTGTAATTCACTAAAGATCCCGCCAACACCCACAAACCCCTCTGTAGGTATCTGGCTAACAGTGAAATGTAGAGGAGGCAGGGTCAAGTTCACAGAGAGATGAGGTAATGGGGGATAAGGGCCTGCATACATATGTGAGTGCAAGCATGCTAAGTCACTTCAGTCATGTCTGACTCTTTGCAACACTATGGACTGTAGCCCACCAGGCTCCTCCGTCCCTGGGGTTTTCCAGGCAAGAATACTGGAGTGGGTCGCCATGCCCTTCTCCAGGAGATCTTCCCAACCCAGGGATTGAACCTGCGTCTCTGAGGCCTCCTGCATTGGCAGGCGGGTTCTTTACCACTAGCATCACCTAGGAAGCCCTCACACGTGTGCATGTGTACACATACTGTCCAGGAGAGGTGGCAGAGTAATGACGGAGCCAGCCTGACCAGGCTGTGGCTGGACAGAACAGGGGACAGGTGCCCTGGTGTGTTCTGGCCCCAGCTAATTTGGGAAACAGACTTACACTGGATGGCGCGAAGGCGAGGGATGATGGTGGGGCTCGCAGGAGGGCTGGACCGGCTGTTGATCAGACTCTTCCTTTTATCCATGGTGGGCGAGGCCTGGACCGTGAACTTGTGCTGGAAGTCTGCTTGGGGGAAGACAAACAGATGTGTGTGTTAGAATTTTCCCATCATCAAATTCTCATGAACTACAGGGATATATGGACTCCCCTGGTGGCTCAGTAGTAGAGAATCTGCCCGCCAATGCAGGAGACTCAAGGTTCGATCTCTGGATTGCAAAGATCCCCTGGAGAAGGAAGTGGCAACCCACTCCAGTATTCTTGCCTGGGAAATCCCATGGACAGAGGAGCCTGGTGGGCTACAGTCCACGGGGTCACAAAGGAGCTGGATACTAGCAACTAAACAACAACAGGGATATGTGGTCCAAAACAGGAAATATAGCCAATATTTTATAATAACTATAAATGGAATATAACCTTTAAAAATGGTGAGTCATTATGTGTGCACCTGAAATTTGTATAAAATGTTACATCAACTCTACTTCAATTTAAAAAAATTCCTATGAGAGAATTGATACTTGCTGGCAGCCTTGAGGGATGGGCACTATGTCCTGAGAAGCTCCTTTTCAACTGGGAAATGTTTTCTTTTAGAATCATTTCTTTTTCCCATAGGGATGTGGCGGCTGGATGTATGCAGAGACAGAAGCTTCACTACCCAAGTGAACTTCATTAGACTGTTTTCGTAAAGCTGTCCATATAACGTACATAGAGGCAGCAAGTACCTACTTGGAATCAATTTTTAAAATATCATGAGACCTTGTCGATCATTCTGTGTGTGTGTGCTTAGTCACTTGGTTGTGTCTGACTCTTTGCGACCCTTTGGATTGTAGCCTGCCAAGTTCCTCTGTCCGTGGGATTTTTCAGGCAAGAATGCTAGAGTGGGTTGCCACTTCCTTTTCCAGGGGATCTTCCTGACCCAGGGATAGAACCCGCATCTCCTGTGTCTCCTAAATGGCATGTGGCTTCTTTACCCACAGAGTCATTGGGGAAGCCCAGTTGATTATTCTAGGAAATCTAATATAAAATACATAAACTACTCTGTCTCATATAATCTATTAGTACACATCTGCTTTTCTCAGGGACCAAAGCAGGGAGACCGATGCTTCTCATTAAGGGCAGGGTAACAGGATTAACCCACGGAATCTGAGAAAGTGAGCAAGATGCAGTTAATGGTCCAAATTCCAGTTTATTCCAAAAGCATTTACATCAGAGCATGAGGAATGTAAAATGTACATTCTCTGAGTTTCTGGGCTTCATTCTCCCCATCTATCAAAGGGCTTATCAAAAAGATCTGCCTGTTGGCACCTAGGTTTCCCCTCTAGACGGTGATCTCCCTAGAGGTGGGATCCATGGCTTTTCTATCTGCTTCCTTAGCACACATCAAGATGCTGGCACATGTTGCTCCAGAGATGCTTAAAGACTCTGTGTTGCCTGAAAAAAAAAAAAAATGTGCAGCAACACTCACTGAATTTCACTAACTGGATTCTCTTGTCTGTACCTAAGCCACCATCCCAGTGCTTAAAATCATCTACTACTGCTCCCGTTACGCTATTTTCCCTTGATTCCTTACACTTCTAATAAGTCTGCTTTCCTGGGGACTGACAGGCTCAGAATACAATGAACTTTTTTATCTACATAAACACACACATGAGTACTCACCTCCTTCCGTGGGTACATAAACTCCAGAGGCTCTAATTCATAGTTTCTTATTTCTTTGCATTTTCCCAAGGTGGTAACTACCGCAAATGTACCTTTGCTCAACTAATGTGTTTCTGAAAGGTTACGTGTAAATCAAATTCTTAAACATTCATCCTAATCTCAACTGCACACAGAGAACTAATTATTATGGAAACCCTGAGTTATTTTGCAGAGCCAGAAGTCTTCTTATCTCATAGGCACATGCACACACTCACCCTGGGATTCTTTTACCCCAATGACATCTTCATTCTCCAGGTTTTCCTACAGTAAGAATTGCCTGTAGGAATTGCCTGTAGAAAAGCATGCATGGTCATGCTTTCTAGCAGACTGGACCACACCTGCCTGTCGGGCTAGCCACGGTCATGGCCTTGCCCTCATGTTCTGTGTGCAGTCATACTCCAAAATCCCCCTTGGAAGGGTGAAGCTTCTCAGCAGACCAGGCTTTCCCGGGAATAGAACCTGGGTTTCCAACCAGCTCTATAAGGAACCCGGGGTCTCACGTTTCTGAGCCCAGTCCCTGGTTCCCACAGACCCCCTGCCGCACGAGCCCCTCGGCTCACTCATGCTTCGCCCAGGTCATGCGTGCTCAGTCGCTTCAGTCGTATCCAACTCTTTGTGGCCCCATGAGCTGTAGCCCACCAGGCTCCTTTGTCTATGGGGATTCTCCAGGCGAGAATACTGGAGTGGGTTGCCATGCCCTCCTCCAAGGGATCTTCCTGACCCAGGGATCGAACTCGCTGGTCTTACGTCTCCTGCATTGGCAGGCAGGTTCTTTACCACTAGCCTCACCTGGGAAGCCCTCCCCCAGGTCTCCCGGGTACCAACCAGAAGGGAGGCTAATGCGATTTCCATCCTTGAGCTTCAGCCGGCTCTTCCTGAACTTGCCCTTGCGCTTCTTGACCCGGGGCTTCTCCTGGCATAACTGGTGGATGATGATGTTGAGCTCTCGTTCAAGAATGTCGATCTCCCGCTCCGCCAGCTCCTGCTCCCGGCGCCGCAGCAGCTCCTCCTGGTTCTTCTGCTGGAGCGCGGCCCGCGTCAGCTCCTCCTCCCAGGTGCGTAGCTCCTGCCGGGCGGGTAGAACCGTCAGAGAGAAGGGGCACCCCTGGGGCAGTGAGGGGGCTCACCCCTGGGACAGCAGTGCTCACGGCAACCTGGACAGCTCTCCTCTAATGCCCCACACTTCACTCTCTGGAGGAGATGGGGGTGCTGGATAGCTAGTTGGCAAATGAACACCTGACCACCCAAATGGTAAGGGAAGACAGGCTCAGAAGAGACATTCTGAGTACACAGCTAGGGTAGTCACAGGCCAAGCCCTGCAGAAGGGGGCTGAGAGTTCCTGGTGCTGGAGAAGACTCTTGAGAGTCCCTTGGACTGCAAGGAGATCAAACCAGTCAAACCTAAAGGAGATCAACCCTGAATAGTGATTGGAAGGACTGATGCTGAAGCTGAAGCTCCAATACTTTGGCCACCTGATGCAAAGAGCTGACGCATGGAAAAGACCCTGATGCTGGGAAAGATTGAAGGCAGGAGGAGAAGGGGGCGACAGAGGATGAGATGGTTGGATGGCATCACTGACTCAATGGATATGAGTTTGAGCAAACTCCAGGAGATAGTTAAGGAGAGGGAAGTCCGGCATGTTGCATCCATGGGGTCACAACAAGTTGGACACGACTTAGGGAGTAAATAACAACATCTTGACTGATTGATTAAAATTATCTGTGACCAGGAAAAACAACAAAGTTTAGGTAGAAAATATAATCATATGGTGATGATCATATAATCATAATCATGTACTTAACTTTCATAGTCTCGGTTCTATTTTGATTTTTTTTTTTCTGTTACATAAAGGAATTTTTTTAAAAACCAGGGCCAACTTACGGTAATCTAGCTTAAAAATGAGCCAGCTATAAATGAGTCACACTCTAGGGATCATCTAATGTGCAAATAAAAATAAATACATTCCCAGGGTGGCTGTTCAAAAGGTTCGTGAGGCATGTCATCTAAATCTTGGTTCACCTGGTGAGTGAGTCCACTGAGGCATGTGGTTGAAGCTTTCATCTTATCTTAAAGGGCAGCCATGTGCTCTAGAGGGATGGAGACAGCCCAGCAAAGAGAAGCAAGAACATTTCCTGAAGTCTTTGCCAGGCACTTGCTCTAGAAACACCACCACACTGGGGGGGCAGAACCTCTTCCTTGCCTTCCCTTTGTCCTTCTGCGTGAATTTATAAATGAACTCAGCATGGAGTTCCTAGGAAGAGGTGGGAGATTACAGCATCAGGAAATAGGAGAGAACCCAGGAAAAAGAATAAAGCATCTGTAAACAACTTTATAGATTCTAAACTATTAATACTGGTTACTATAGGCCCATGATGAAGTGAAAAAAGGCTGTGGCTCAACTGGTAAAGAACCCCACCTGCCAATGCAGGAGACACAAGAGATGCAGGTTCAATTCCTGGGTCAGGAAGATCTCCTGGAGAAGGGATGGCAACTCACTCCAGTATTCTTGCCTGAAGAATTTCACAGACAGAGGAGTCTGGTGGGCTACAGTCCACGGGGATGCAAAGAGTCAGACATCACTGAGCAACAAACACTTTTACTTTCAGGATTGAAATGGGGTTGGAGCAGAGCGTTAAAACTTCAGAAGCTTTCATGTCAACAACCTGAGAGAACCAGGTCTAGAAAGGGGAGACTTTTTTTCCCCCCAATAAAGCAGTCAGAGCAACACTCCTGTGATTGGAACTTAAAATTCTCAATGAAATGCTCCACTCTAAGAAGTCATTCTGCTCTAGATAAAAATATAGAAATGGAACCCAGGGCTAGAAAAAAAGTATGTCACATACTGGGGAAGCAGAGCAGCAGGCAGAAAACAGAAGACAGAACAGAGGCAAAATGGGAATAAAATATTCTGATGAAAGGAGTGTTTCATTCAATTTGCCTTCTGTTCGCAAGAATACCTGCTAATGACCGTTGAAGTGATAAAAAGAATAGAAATGAGACGAGGGTGAGCACTTTGAAGGTTGGCTGGTACAGGGTAGATTCTCAGTAGTTGCTGATTAACTATTGAGTCAATGAATGAACGAAAGAAATGAGGAGAGGAGAAGACAATGTTATAAACGCAACCCTTCTTTATGGTACTATGGATTCATCACAAGTGCCTGAGAAATGAGCTTGAACTTCTTATTTGATGAACAGATTGACTGCTGTGTGTCCTCCAAACCCTTGGCTTTCTTGTTTTCACCGTCAGAATAAAAACACGTAGAAGATTCAGAAAAATTATTCTTGGTTGGTTATTTTGCTGCTAAATGGGAAAGCTAAAATTAGTTCAAGCTACTCTCAGCCTTCCTCTCTCCTACATGCTTTTGTCTAAGGAATGGCTTGGGTCTAAACTCCTTCCTTTAAGGGAATTCGAACCCCAGTCCAGAAACCAATCCATCCTCACATACAAGGGAGCAGCAGGTTGAGCTAACCTGAAGAGTGAATTACATGGGAAACCAGGACATTTATGGAGTACTGGCCTATGGCACCATATACCTGGAACCCCTCCAACAAGGTAAATCCCCTTCTTATGAAACACCTATTTGGGCATCAACTCCGTACTATATAAATCACATCTTTCACATACAATGATTTAAGAGGAATCTCTCCAGAGAGAAAGCTCATCATCTATCTTTACCCTCACTTGTTGAACTCCAAGACTTATAATGGAGAGGCCATCCACACTCAAGGCAAGGACTCCAAAACAGAGTGGTTGAATCTGTGGCCTTGGGCAAGTTAAAATGAGCATCGCATTTAATACAGAGGTAACAGCACCAACATCACAGGGTTGTATTACCTAAAACAATTACTAGCTTTTTATGCAAGATTATGTAAGAATTCATATAAATTACTTAGAGCATGGCATATAGCCCATGCTCTACACGTGTTAGCTACTATGAGAACTGGTTTGACTTTTCCTAGTATCTACTTTCTGACAAAATCCAGCTTGCATTTTTCTTACTGGTTGGTACCCTTATAGTGTCATCAATCAAAAGAAATAATCATAGAACTATATTCAATATCCTGTGATAAACCATAGTGGAAAAAATATGAAAAAGAATATAAACATACATATATATACACACATGTATACTTGCATCACTTTGCTGTACAGCAGTAACAAATGCAACACTGTAATTCAATTTGTTTTTGTAGTTCAGTCACCAAGTTGTGTCTGATTCTTTTGTGACCCCACGGACTCTAGCCCGCCAGGCTCCTCTGTCCATGGAATTCTCCAGGCAAGAATACTGGAGTGGGTTGCCAGTCCCTTCTCCAGGGGATCTGCCCAACCCAGGGATCGAACCTGAGTCTCCTGCATTGGCAGGTGGATTCTTTACCACTGAGCCACCAGGATAGCCCATAATTCAACTACACTTCAATAAAAAAAAAATTAAAAAACAAAACAAAACAAAACAGGAGTTAATGATTCAAAAAAGGTCAGGAACTCTGGGGTTCTTCTAGTTGGAATATAATTAGTAATTGGAACAGTCTCTTTTAATCATTCTGCTCAATGGTCAGTGAGGATCCACCCCCTCTCCCAGCTAAAGAATTGTCACAAGCTCATTGCATCCCCCTGCAGAATGCTCCTTGACTTGCCAAATAGTACCCTGGTGGCTCAGTGGTAAAGAATCCACCTGCCAATGCAGGAGACATGAGTTTGATCCCTGATCTGTGAAGACACCCTGAAGAAGAAAATGGCAATCCACTCCAGTGTTCTTGACTGGGAAATTCCACAGACAGGAAATTCCATAGACAGAATTAGAGGAGCCTGGTGGGCTACAGTCCATGGGACCACAGAGTCAGACACAACTAAACACAGAGTCAGACACGACTAAACAACAAAACCAGGCTTAGGATTGCTGCTGCTGCTAAGTCACCTCAGTCGTGCCCGACTCTGTGCGACCCCATAGATGGCAGCCCACCAGGCTCTGCTGTCCCTGGGATTCTCCAGGCAAGAACACTGGAGTGGGTTGCCATTTCCTTCTCCAATGCATGAAAGTGAAAAGTGAAAGGGAAGTCACTCAGTCGTGCCCGACTCTTAGCGACCCCATGGACTGCCGCCTACCAGGCTCCTCCATCCATGGGATTTTCCAGGCAAGAGTACTGGAGTGGGTTGCCATTTCCTTCTCCAATGCATGAAAGTGAAAAGTGAAAGGGAAGTCACTCAGTCGTGCCCGACTCTTAGCGACCCCATGGACTGCCGCCTACCAGGCTCCTCCGTCCATGGGATTTTCCAGGCAAGAGTACTGGAGTGGGGTGCCATTGCCTTCTCCGCTAGGATTGCTACATTGCAGCAAAACATTTACATCTTCAGATCGGCTTTGGAAATGATTTTTAAGTTATTTGTTTAGGGAACAATGATGATATTGGAAAGAAGAGATGGTTTTGGAACCAGAAGGCCCTGGTTCAAGATTCTGCCTCCTCACTTACTAGTTGTATGGCTTTAGATAGATACTGATCTTCAGCTCTGAGATGCAAAAGTTAATAACACCTGCCCTACATGCTGTAGCAGAGGCCATAAAACTCCTGGATAAAACGGATGAAAAGGTCTCTTCAGACCTTGCAAGTGAAAGAACTGGGAAGCCATAAAGACAATTTTAGACACTACTATTATATTGCTTTCCGAATTTCCACAGTGGGGAGTGAGACGGGAAAGAAGAAATTAACCAAGTCTACCTTGGACATCCCTCGTGCCCTGAGCTGCAGGTCCTGAGGAACAAGCAACATAACTGCTTTGATTTGGATTAGCTTCCTCCGTGTGGACCCTGACTGTTAGCTAGACACTACGGCATAAAACGGGGCCATTCAGAGAACGGTCACCAAAACAAAAAGGCAGATCTCTAATGGGCTATGAGTCTCTGAACTCCTCAGTTGGTTCAGCCTTTGAGCCCTTTCCATAAAAACATGAAACATGACAAATAATTTGAGACTCGTGGTATTTTTAGCCCATGTGCTGTTTCTGATCCTGATCCCCAAAGACACTGGGAGGATGCTCTGATAACTGTTCTCAGCGTTCAAGTATCCCTATATCCTGTTAACCCCCTTTGACGAGTCCATTGCAGAACCAAGACACCTTTCTAGAACCTTCTCGTAATCTGTCCAGCCGCCAGACTGAGACATCCTGTTGGTACTTGCCCAGTGGTGCTCCTCCTCCAGTTTGGACAGTGAAGTAGATACTCTGCAAGGACAGCTTTGGGCTCATGACTTCCCTTACTTATTCCTGTGAGTGCATGCTCGGTCAGTTGCTTCAGTCATGTCCAACTCTTTGTGACCCTGTGGACTGTAACCCACCAGGCTCCTCTGTCCATGGGATTCTCCAGGCAAGAATACTGGAGCGGGTTGCCATGCCCTCGTCCATTTATTCCTACCACATCCCCAAAAGAGAGAAAAACTCTCTTATCATGTGAGGTCACACCTGAGTCCTGGAGAACGCTCCACATAAAGCCAGGAAGGAAAAAGCTGCTTCGATATCACAAACCAAGCAGGAAGGTGGCCGCATCACAGTCTTGCTCAGAGGCTCCAGTGGAGAAGGTCCACTGAGTCAACACATGCCTTCTGCTTCTCTTTCTTACCTTTTCTTTGGCCCTGAGTTGGTCAAACATCTCCTGAATCTCGTGTTTCCAGTCATCCTGCAGGCAGTGGAAGGAGTCCTTGGGCATTTCAAAGAAACCAGACTCCTCTATGGTAGTTAGCTGGTCCAGGATACTCGTGAAAGATGGGCGTGAATGGGGGTCGGGATTCCAGCAATCTGCATGGAGCACACGAGTCAGGAAGCATGAATGGACAGAGGCAGACGGAAGACTTAGGATGTCACGTGACATCTGACAGAAAACCACCTCTTATTTCTTCTTCCAGAAACAGAGAAACTGGCATTGAGGGAACTCCCAACAGGGCTCAGGAGGTAAAGCAAGCTGCCCAGCATTACAGTCATCAGGAGTGAAACTGGAAACACAACACAGCAACTCTGCACCCACTCTGTTCTACTCATTTAGCAGAAGAAAGGCAAGTCCAAAGAGTTTTCTTGCGTAAAGTACAACAACCACAGTTTATCAAGTTAGCATAATACATGATTCCAGGCGTGACAATGGGTAGTTACACTTTGGGCCTCAATTTCCCATAAATAAATGAGCTACCGTCCCCCTCCTTGATGTGCTGATGAGATGAAAAGCACAAGCAGGGGGCCCAGAAAAAGTGAATTCTATCTTCTCTCAGCTCAGTCCCTAACTAATGGGGGGGCTACCTATCCATTTAACCTTTCTCAGCTTAGGGTTTCTCAGTGATAAAAATCATAGGGCCTAACTAGACGACTTTTAGAATTTTTCTCTTCTTAGATCTTCTTCATTTCTACACATAAGACACTGAGGTCTTGAAATAAAAGCTACTATTCTTATTTTGCATTAACTAATATACCGAAGCACTGCATAACAGCCTTTAGTTTCTAAGTTAAGCTCTACGGTCACTAGATGGACAGAAGGGACGGGGGTGACTCCAGTGCAGCAGGGTGCTGATATCATCTTGAGCTAACTCTTGTAACCATCTTTAGGATTCCTCCTGGAGTGACTCCTACTTCACCTCCTCTTCCAGTTACTGGTCATGCAGAACTGGCCACAGTCTACCCAGTGCTGACAGAAAGGTCAAACAGTCTCCAGTTTTGTTCCAGCCAGGGGTCACTCACCTTCCATGAGTTTGGCAAAAGGTTCCGGGCATGTAGAAGGAATGGGAAGGGCAAGCTTGTTCATGGCCACTCCATAAGCAACTGCTAAGCCATCGATTCCCCGGAAGGGCACCTCACCAGTCAGGAGCTCCCAAAGCAGCACCCCATAGCTAGGGAGAGGAAGAAGACAGAAGTCACACAATGAACCACAGCTGTAACTTCATTGAAATAGCTAATGAGGCTTTGACGAGCATCCCACATCTTCTCTAACATGTAGGGAGACTAACAGAACAGACATACTGCCGTAATATAAAAGGGAGGCCAAGCCCTACTGGCTATAAGCAAAAAGCCCTACTGGCTATAAGCAAAAACTCTGGAGTCAATCATACTCGGTTTCAAAGTCTTATTCTTCAAATTCCTCATCTGTGAAGTGCGAAGGACATGAGCAGTTGGACAAGGCTATCATGAAATGAATGCTCTATTGTTTAAATCATTGCTCAAGGGCCACAGCTATTCTGTGGTTGCTATTGTGAATGTAATAAACTGGATGAAGAGGAAGGCTCCCAGGAATATATTTTTTTCTGCTTTAAGAAAACTTTAGCTTTAATCACCAGATATATTATTTTCTTTTAAATTGTATGTAAGTATAGTTGATTTACAATGTTGTATTTAATTCCTACTGTATAGCAAAGTGATTCAGTTCCATTCAGTCGCTCAGTCGTGTCCAGCTCTTTGTGACCCCATGGACTGCAGCACGACAGGCCTCCCTGTCCATCACCAACCCCCGGAGTTTACTCAAACTCATCTCCATTGAGTCGGTGATGCCATCCAACCGTCTCATCCTCTGTCGTCCCCTTCTCTGCCTGCCCTCAATCTTTCCCAGCATCAGGGTCTTTTCAAATGAGTCACCTCTTCCCATCAGGTGGCCAAAGGATTGGAGTTTCAGCTTCAACATCAGTCCTTCCAGTGAACACCAAGGGCTGATCTCCTTTAGGATGGACTGGTTGGATCTCCTTGCAGTCCAAGGAACTCTCAAGAGTCTTCTCCAACACCACAGTTCAAAAGCATCAATTCTTCGGTGCTCAGCTTTCTTTATAGTCCAACTATCACACCCATACATGACCACTGGAAAAACCATAGCTCTGACTAGACGGACCTTTGTTGGCAAAGTATTTGCTTTTTAATAATATACACACACACACCCCCCACATGTATACTTTTTCATTTGGTTTCCACTATGGTTTATCACAGGATATTGAATATATTTTCCTGTGCTATACCGTGCCTGTGTGTGCTCAGTTACCAGGTCATGTCCAACTTGACCTCATGGACTGCAGCCCACCAGGCTCCTCTGTCCATGGGATTTTCCAGGCAAGAATACTGGAGTGGGTTGCCATTTCCTCTCCAGGGGAATCTTCCCAACCCAGGGATCGAACCTATGTCTCTTGCACTGGCAAGCCGATTCTATAATACTGAGCCACCTGGAAAGCCCATAGAATACGACCTTGTTGTTTATCCATCCTATATACAATGGCTTGCAATGCTAATCCAAAACTCGCCTCCCCTTTGGCAACTACACATCTGTTTTCTACATCTGCGAGTCTGTTTTCATTTCGTAGATATGTTCATTTGTGTCATATTTTAGACTCCACGTATAAGTGACATACATAGTATTTGTCTTTCTCTCTCTGACTTACTTCACTGCGTGTGATAATCTCCAGGTCCATCCATGTTGCTGCAGATGGCACTACTTCATTCCTTTTAATGGCCAGGTAATAGTCCATTGAATACGTATACCACACACATCTTCTTAAACCAGTCATCTCTTGATGGGCATGTGGGTTGTTTCCATGGCTATTGTAAACAGTGCTGCTTAGAACATAGGGGTGCATGTATCTTTTCAAATTACAGTTTTGTCTGGGTATATGCCCAGAAGCCTATTCAAAAGCAGAGACATTACTTTGCCAACAAAGGTTCATCTAGTCAACGCTATGGTCTTTCCTGTGGTCATGTATGGATGTGAGAGGTGGACTGTGAAGAAGGCTGAGCGCCGAAGAATTCATGCTTTTGAACTGTGGTGTTCAAGAAGACTCTTGAGAGTCCCTTGGACTGCAAGGAGATCCAACCAATCCATTCTGAAGGAGATCAGCTCTGGGTGTTCTTTGGAAGGAATGATTTCTTTGGAAGGAAAGTCACCTCATGCGAAGAGTTGACTCATTGGAAAAGACTCTGATGCTGGGAGGGATTGGGGGCAGGAGGAGAAGGGGACGACAGAGGATGAGATGGCTGGGTGGCATCACCGACTCAATGGACGTGAGTCTCAGTGAACTCCGGGAGTTGGTGATGGACAGGGAGGCCTGGCGTGCTGCGATTCACGGGGTCGCAAAGAGTTGGACGCGACTGAGCGACTGATCTGATCTGATCTGATCTGATGCCCAGAAGTGGGACTGCTGGATTATATGGCAACAGATACATTGTTTGTTTAGCTTTAGAAAAGCAGAGAGATGACCACCAGAAATAAACAGATTTTGTTCCTGCGAAAGATTTCTTGCAGTGCCCATTAGGCTGAGTAGATTCTTGCCCGTGACCAGCGCGAGTGCATCCATAACAGTGAACTCTGCCTAATTCAAAGGGGCAAGTTTCACAAGGGCGGACTGCAGTGGTGGAGCGGGGCAGGCTTCAAGTTCCCTCCCTACCTTCTAAGTGCACATGAAGAATTTCTTTTCATTTGTCCTTGGAGTTAGAGAACCAGGAATATAGAGTTTAGTGGAATAATTATCCTATGAATTCACAATCACAACCAGGCAAACTCATGTAGTGTTTAATCCTTCCAGGAATAACTCAGGAACAGAAACCACAAGGCCATGAGCAGTTGAAGAGGGTCTTTCCTTATATTTGCAACACAAACCTCAATTTTTCAGTAATACTCATCGGTAATACTCATCGACCAACAAGAAGACATATTAATTTTAAAAAGAATAATAAACCCAGTAACTATTTGACCATGGTACCTTGTACATACAGCATGCTAAGACATTTACAAGTGTCATCTTGAATCCCTACAACAAACCTGCAAGATAAATATGATCATTTTTCAGATGAGAAAAGTTAAGTTTTAGCCACATCTATTAAGGGCGTATATAGAGTAAGTCATAGTGGACCTCGACCAATTCTCAATTCTTTCTCCCTAGACTGCCCTTCTACCATTTTTCTGCTTGATAAACTCTGCTAATTATCTTTCAAGATCTGATTCAAATGCACCACCATTTATTCATTCATTTTAAACATCTACTATGCATCAAACTCAATGCCAAGCACTAGGATATAGGATAAAAATACACAGATCTTATCCACAAAGAAATCAGAGAAAGGAACAGAAAAAAAACAGTGCTTAGAATACAGAGAGAGACGTCACAACAGAAATACTATGAGGGCGCAAAGGAAGGTCACCTACATCAGACCAGGACAGAGTCAGGGGGCAGCTAAACCCTGAGCAAAACTTTGCTAAGGGAGGTAGAAAGGTCAGGGATCAGCATAAAAAAGGGTGTGGACTTGCCGTCAAAGGGCTCCAAGTGGCCTGGCATGGCTCCAAAGGAAAGCAACTTCTGTGCCAGGGCATCCCAGGGGTCTCTACAGAGGGACCCTCAGAGTGGACTGGCCAGTCTCCTTGGACAATGGCTTTCTCCCAGTGAGCCCTCCAGATACTATACATTTTTTTCATGTATTTTGACGGGGGGGGAAAAATAGCCTAGTAGACTGGTAGTTACAGGTCTTGTCTTGTCCTGACAGGAAGTTGGATTTTAGTCTGAGACTGATGGGAACAATTGGACGCTTCAGGAAGCCTTCCCTGACACCCCGACGTGTTACTCAGCCCTTCAGTTGTTTGTTTACCAGCCTGTGGTCTCCTAAAGGGCAGGGACAACTTGTTCGTAACCTTTGCATTCTCAGGGCCTTGCCCAGGCTCCGGTACGCCTACACCCTCACATAGTGAATGAGCTGATGCGTGGATGTAGGAGCGAGGGCACAGCCAGACTGTCCCGCAGGCTGCACCAGGTGCTGCAGAGTCAGCCCCAAATATCATCAGGAACTGCACCAGGGCACTTCCGGCCAAACCTCTCAGGTGACTTATCCAGACAGCAGCCACGCTGGGCAGCACCCACCCAGGGACCCCTACAAGTTCTAGGCACTGCTACCTAGATTCCATGCTAGAGTCATTCCCGTGTGTGTTCCTGGCACTACTGCCTACTCCTAGCCTGAGGAATGAAAACTCAATGTTCCCCAAACCCCTTTCTTCCATATAGCCAAAGACAATCGATATCCCAACCCTAACAACCTGGAAAAACAGGGTGTTTTCAAAGATCCAAACGTATCCAAAGATCCAAAAGTATCCTGTCTGTGTCCTCGAGTCCCGCCTGCTCTGGTTTTTACACTGAGTTCTACTCCAGGGTGATGTCTCAGGCCACCTGGAAGCGGGAGGAGCCACGGACCCTCCCCTCCAGCTTCCACAAGGGCAGCTCTGCTCTCACCTGTCTTGGTCCTTTGTTCATGGGCTTTCCACTCCATCTGAAGGGCTCCACAACGAGGAAAAGTGGGAGAAGTGCTGCTCAAGAAAGACTTAGACTTAAGTCAAATGCCTGCTTTACCACTTACAGCCGTGTGACCTTGAGAAAGCAAGTTCACCTCTCCAAACCTGTTTCCTCAACCGTGTAACAGAACTGGCAATCCCAACACCTCACAGAAGAGTTGCAAGGAACAAATAACAATAACTACCCTGCATCCTGAAACTGCCACCTATTGCTGGAAAATGCTGCGTGCTTCTCCACGGAAAGGGCCTGAAATGAGAAAGGGTCTGGAGGGGCACTAGCATTCAGGGAAGGAGCCCTTCTGGGGATGAATTAACCAAAGTGTTCCTCTGCCAATGTTCCTCTGTATTTTTATAACAGAAAGTGGGTGATATAAATGAAGGTTTGGTATTCCTTGGCAGGACTAGAGTCCAAAAGGGGGACTGGAGAAACACCCATTAAGTGGATCTGAGCCCCTGGGGAGAGGTACACATGATTTACCTTGGGTTTAGCCTATTTTCTTGCCCTCCCAGGGATAAGAGAAGGTCAAGAAGTCTGTTCAAGACCATTTACAAGTGGCCTCCCGGTACCAGCTAGCTAGAACTCTGCTTCAGCATCCCTTCCGCTGAGAGAACTGCCAGCTCTCACAGGGCTGCCAGTAATTTCCCAAGAGTCCTCAGAGCCCAACCTCAAACCCTCGGGAATGCACCCTGTGTCAATCATTAACCACCTTCAGAGGTGCAGTAATCCTTTCCACTGGTAATGCTGGATGTGGGGAAGGGGTGAAGGAAAGGCTGAGAGTGAACACCTTCCGAACCGAAGGTCAGCAATTCTGCACCTGTCCTGGGCCAGGGCTGTTTTTCTTATTAACCTGCATGGACTTTAAGACTGTCAGCTCAGGGGTCCACTCTCTAAAAGGAGACGGTGTTCCCTTGAATGGGCTCCTGCACTTGGTCATCAGCTGGGACCCCGCGTTGCAGGAACCACACTGACCGTTCAATAATCTTGGCAAAGACAACTGAGGTACCATACGTGAATGCACTTTGCAAACTGGGAGGTAGCATACAATTGCTCTTCTTATTGTTAACCAGACCCTCATTCAAAATGACAACATATTTACTAATTTATTTACAAATATACACATTAATATATTTATTGACATAATAAATACTTATTAACATGGCAATATGGGGACTTCCCTGGTGGTCCAGTGGCTAAGACTCCGTGCTCCAAATGCAGGCGACCCAGGTTCAATCCCTGGCTAGGGAACTAGATCCCGCATGCTGCAACTAAAGATTCCACATAGATCCCACATGCCCCAAACCAAAGATCCCGTGTATGACAACTAAGACCTGGCACAGCCAAATAAATAAGTTACTTAAAAATAAATATTAGAAAAAAACAAAGAGCAAGAATCATAAAAAATACACAAAACCATTTTTTTACAATAAGCATGAGCATTCATGTAAAAAAGGATAAATACAAAAAAAAATGGCAATATGTTCATGCTGCATTACAGTCAAAAAGTTAGCTCACAAAACAGAAATGATCCCATTTTAAGGGACGGGTGGGTGATCATGAGAACAGGAATAAATACACCAAAATGTCATCATAGATTATCTTTAGAAGTGCACTGTGGGTGATTTTCTTCTTTTCTTTCTTTTTCTCTTTTGTTTATCCATATTTTCTAATTTTTTTTCCTGCAGTGAACATGTTTTCCTTCTGTCATTTAAAAAACTTAAAATAATTAACAAAATGCCCCCACCTCATCCTACACACCACAGGCAAGGAGTCACCATGGGAGGATGCCCTCCGACTATCACCACTGCCCTCCCTGCACAGCACCATCAGAGGGTAAGAATGTCTTCTTGAGGGAGTCTGGGCCATTCTCATCCTACGCCCCATCACAGCCTGGAAGAGGTCCAGAGAACTATCCTTGAAGAACAGTGAGACACACTCTGCTGGCCCTGGGCACCTGGCAACTGCAGAGGCCCAAGGCCCTGGATGAGTTCAGCAGAGTGAAGGCAAGGTAGGAGAGCGCAAGGGAAGGTGGCTGGACTCAGGCTCAGCCCAGCATCTGACACTGAAACCATACCATTACCTCTCGCACTCAAGGCCCATAAGGTAGAAACGAGATAGGAATAAAATGATACCTGGAGGATATCAAGCTTGTTTTGCAGAAAACCAGGGAAACCACAGATACAGAAAACAACCTGCTGAGAGCCTCCTTCAAGGCACATTGAGGGACTAGGACAACCAGTAGTGAACTTAGATAATGAACTTCACACATTACAAGCTGAAAATCCACCTCACGTAATGTAGGGAAGCCCCCTGAATTTGCACAGGCATGAAGAGCAGTCAAGACTGTGCAGAGAACTCCAGAAACTCAAAATCACTTTCCACCAATCATTTCCTAGTCCCTTCCCCTCTTATTCCCTACTTCCACATAAATATCTCACCCAACAGCTGATTGATTTTTGTTGTTTAGTCACTAAGTCATGTCCTACTCTTTGTGACCCCATGGACTGCAGTACACCAGGCTTCCCTGTCCTTTACCGTCTCCTGGAGTTTGCTCAGATTGATGTCCATTGAGTTGGTGATGCCATCCAACCATCACATCTTCTGTCATCCCCTTTTCCTCCTGCCCTCCATCTTTCCTATAGCATCAAGGTCTTTTCCAATGACGTGCCTCTTCACCTCAGGTGGCCAAAGTATTGGATCAATTGATTAGGGAGACAGATCTGAGCACTGCTTCCTGCTTGGCTGCCCTACAATAAAAACTTTTTCTCTCTGCAAAAGTCTTGGTGTTAGGTCTTTCCATTATGCAGCAGGAAGCGAGCACACTTGCTTGGTCATAACACAGAGTAAGTAATTTTTAAATAAACATTTCTTGAAGGAGTAATGCATTATAAGTGAGTTTGGAAACCAGCTTTGTCCTGAGTTCCTAGACATGCTTTGGCCCTCTTGGGACATCCTACTAGGTCTCAGGCATCATGGGCCATGGGCCAATCCCCCTGGAAGAGGGGGCCCAAAGTGCAGGATTAAGAGTACACAGATGGTGAAGTGGCTGCAAGCACAGATTTTCAAGAGACACATATCTAGTTCAAATCACAGCTTTACCTCTATCACCTGGGTGAACCCAGGCAACTGAGTTCAATCATCTAAGCCTCAGTTATCTCATCTGTAAAGTGGAAATAAGAATACCTACTTTTGGAGTCATCTTCAAATTAAAGACAAGCTGCTTCCCCTGGATAAGCTCTCTTTCTCCTTTTCTGTGGGCTATAAATACAATACTTCTGCAGAAGTAACTGTCACTCAGATGTAACTGTTCGGATGAGAACAACATGCTGAGGGATCCTGAAAGAATCTGAGTTCCTAAACAATCTCAAGGGGCACAGCTGTCCCACCAGTTTGGACAGGCTGGACTACTCCTTGAAAAAGAAACACATTTCTTTCATTGGTAGGTCTCTTTGTAACAGCCAATTAGCTTAATACATCAACTAATCTAATTAGCCAACAGTCAAGCAATGAAAGTGTTAAGTTGAAGTGTATGAAATTGCTGTTTTTGTAGGTCAAAAACAGTTGAATATCAGGATATAGCTTAACCTAATGAGATCTGGTCAAATATTTTCTTCACAATAGCTACTTCACCCTGTAATTAATGTGCATGGAAATAAGATTCAATATTCAGAAGCTGTAAAGCATCATTGAAAGAAATTAAAGAAGGTCTAAATAAATAGAAAGATATCCCATATTCATGGATTGGAAGACCTAGTATTACTTAGAAGGCAATACTCCCCAAGGTGGTCTAAAGATTTAACACAATCCTTACAAAATTCTAGCTGCCTACTTTTCAGAAATGGACAGAAAGATCCTAAAATTCATGTGGAAATTGAAGAGATCCAAATAGCCAAAATAATCTTGAAAAAGAAGAAAATTGGAAGACTCACACTTCCTAATTTCAAAACTTACTACAAAGCTATAGTACTTAAAAACCAGGTGACATTGGCATAATGGTAGACACATAGATCAATGGAGTAGAAGTGAGAGTCCAGAAATGAACTCTTACATTGTGGTGAACTGCTTTTCGACACGGATGTCAAGACAATTTAATAAGAAAAAAACAGTCCTGTCAACAAGTGGTGCTGGGACAACTAGATAGCCACAAGAAAAATAATGAAATTATACCCCCACCTCACACCACATACAGAAGTTAAGTCAAAATGGAACAAAGACCTATACGTTAAGAGCTAAAATTATAAAACTCTTAGAAGAAAACAAAGGTATAAAACTTTATGACTTGGTTTCTTGGACAGGACACCGAAAAGCACAACCAATCGAAAAGCAGCTGATAAACTGGACACCAAACTTTAAAAATGCTTGTGTTTCAAAGGATAACATCAAGAAAGTGAAAAGAAAATGCACAGAATGGGAGAAAATATTTGCAAACCATGTACCCGATAAGGTTCTTGTATGTAGAATATATAAAGAACTCTTTCAACATAAAAATGGAAGGACTCAATATACCTCAATTTTAAAACTGGTAAAGGATTTGAACACATTTATTCAGAGAAGATATACAAATGACCAATAAGCACATGAAAAGATGCTCAAGATCATTAATTAGGGAATACAAATTAAAACCACAATGAGATACCGCTTTACATCCACTAAAATGGCTGCAATAAAAAAAGAACCAGTGTCGAGATGATATAGAGAAATTGGAACACTCGTGTGTTGCTAACGGTAAGCCATGGTAAACAAAAAAATTGTTTGGCACTTCCCAAAAAAGTTAAATAAAGAATTACCATACGACTCAGACAATTTCTCTCTTAGGTATGTACCCAAGAGAACTGAAAACATATGTTCACACAAATGTCTGTAGCAGCATTATTTACATTAGACAAAAAGTGAAACCACCAAAAAGTCCAACTAATGAAGGAATAAACAAATTGTGGTATATCCATACAATGGGATATTATTCAACCATAAAAAAAACGAAGTTCTGACACATGCTACAACATATATGAATCCTGAAAACATGCAAATGAAGGAAGTCAGACACAGAAGACCCCTTACCATGTGATTCCATTTATACGAAATGTCCAAAACAGGCAAATCCATCGAAACAGAAAGTGAATTAGTGGTTTCCAGAGAGTAAGGGTAGGGATAGGAGATAGTGGGGAATGACTGCTAATAGGTATTGAGGGCTTTTTTAAGTGATGAAAAATATTCTGCTTGTCATGGGTTGAATGGTGGCCCTGAAAAGGTACATCCAAGTCCTAATACCTAGAATCCTTATTTGGAACAGAATCTGCCCTATAGTCTCTGGAGAGAGTACGATTCGACTGACACCAATTTCAGACTTCTGGCCTCTAGACTAAAAATTTCTACTGTTTTAAGCCATCAGGTTTTTGGTAATTTGTTAAAGCAGCTTTCGGAAACTAGTAATAATGATGATTAGTGTAAAACAATGTAAATTCACCCAAAAAAACAACTGACTTAAATATATTTTAAAAGATACACCTTATGGTATGTGAATAATATCTCAATAAAATTTGGGAGAATGGCATTGAAACATGTATAATATCATATAGGAAACAAATCGCCAGTCCAGATTCGATGCATGATACTGGATGCTTGGGGCTGGTGCACTGGGACAACCCAGAGGGGTGGAGGGAGGGGGGTTCAGGATGGGGAACACGTGTATACCTGTGGCGGATTCATGTTGATGTATGGCAAAACCAATACAATATTGTAAAGTAATTAACCTCCAGTTAAAATAAATAAATTTATATTAAAAAAAAAGCTGTTATTTAAAATACACACACATACAAGCTCACTTTACAACACAGTGAGAAGCAACAACTTCATAGACAAAATATAATGATGATCTATAAGTCCTTTAAAGGACTTACAGATCTAAAGATGATCTAAAGTCTTTTCTTTTGTATACCAAGGTGATGCTACTGTCTCACAGCCATAATGATGCTTAGACTCTGCAGATGCTCATCCTCCCATTAGTGGGAACAAGATTTTTAGCTCTGTGTCTTTGTGACCTTTTGGGCTGACATTAACTAGAGGGATGGTTGGTCTAATCTTTGACTCTGCAGTTCTGGGCACATGCTTGAGACCCATCTTCCCATTTCTTTATCAATGCTCAATGGACAAGACAGATCCTTAACTAAAAGCTTAACTGGATAACTGGAAAGGATAATTTCCAGCCCACCCGGAAAAAAGAGACAGCGCAAACAATACTCACCAGCTGAAGAGCTTACAGTGAGAACAAGTGCATCAGTAACAGCCACTGATGCTAAGGAAGCCAGGGTGACCGTGGGGAAGGTCTCCAGGAGTGACTGGGTCCCCCACCATCCTGTAGGTCAGTACACACTGCCCTAGAATCTCCTGGTCTTTCTGAGGGATCAGTCACCAACACAAAGAAGCCTACATAGAACTGGTACCAGCCACAGCACTGGAGGGACTTCTGGTTGATGAGGCATTAGAAATTGTCATTGAGCAGTGTGGAATTCAGTATAAATTGCTCTAAAGAGGTCACCCAGACCTTCTTGGGGGTGCCTGGGATTCTGCACCAATTCTCCGAGGCATCTGTGCAGTGAAAATACACGTGGGGAAGGCTGACTGTTCACCTCTGGACCTTACCTCCACACGTCGCTGCCTTTGGAAAACATGGAGGCACGAATGACTTCAGGGGCCATCCAGGCATACGTCCCGGCCGCGCTCATCTTGGTGGTTCGGTGCCATTCCCGAGCCAGGCCGAAATCAGTGATCTTCAGAACCTTGTTGCTCAGGTCTCCATTCTCCACCTTCTGGAGGATCAGTACTGGACAAGGCAAGGAATATAGAAGAGACCAGAGAGTCTGCATTAATGACAGGAAACCACGCAATACACAGCCCTCCTGCCTTCCTCTGGGCCCCTCCTGCAGGCTCCGTCGTGCGGCTACCATGGGTGGATGGTGGAGCCACCATCCTTAAACACCTCGGATGCATCCATTCTAGTGCCAGGTATATTGCAGGCATGATCTTCAACCCTCACAACAACCTTATGAGGTAGATACTATCGCCATGGCTACTCTAAAGATGAGGAAACTGCAGTGCCACTAAATAAATTTTCCAAGGTTACTCAACTAATAAGGACAGGAGTGAAACCCCGGCAGCCTGACTCAAGAGCCTCCTCTGTTACCGTGACACCGTAGGGCCCCCTCACACCCCAGGACAGAAGAGCAGGGGGTCACAGCTGACTCTCCTGAGGAGAAGCTCCCCGGGCTTCCTGTCTCTTCCAGGGCACTCCTGGGCTTTCACCATCAAGAGTGGAGGTGCTTTTTGGACTTCTAAGGTTTTCAGACAGTGTCTGAACAGTTTCCCTGAGCCTCTGCAAGTGACTTTATTTAAAGTCTTATGAAAGCATATCTTTTGGGCAGAGATTTTCCCCTAAATTTGAGCTCCTGGGATGTGAGGAAGCCGAGCCTCCATTTCCACAGCTGGAACAGTTCCCAGGGCCCCTGGGTTAGCACCCCTCTGAGGCCCAGATGCTGAACCACCTAGAGTTCAGAGCTCTGTGCACAGGATTTCAGAGAAGGAGGGAAGATTCTCTCTGGCGTTCAAGTCTAAATGCGAAGAGCAGGAGAAGAGGGTGGGTTTTAGCTGAAGTCAATCCCTCAAGTCATACAACTGTACTTTTCTTTTCCTGCCCCCTAAACCGTGCCCAGCACACGTCCACTAAATTGTTACACAATGAAAGGATGTGGGTCAAAGTTTTCTATGTCAATCCCTCAAGTCATACAACTGTACTTTTTTTTCCTGCCCCCTAAACCGTGCCCAGCACACGTCCACTAAATTGTTACACAATGAAAGATGTGCATCAAAGTTTTCTATGTTCTGTGTGCGTCCCAGAAAATCAGCAGTAAAGAGAGACTGTTGTTGTTTAGTTGCCAAATCTTGTCCAACTCTCTGCAACCCCATGGACCGTAGCCCACCAGGTTCCTCTGTCCATGTAATTTCCCAGGCAAGAATGCTGGAGTGGGTTGCCATTTTTTCTCCAGGGGATCTTCCTGACCCAGGGATCAAACCCATGTCTCCCGCTTGGCAGGTGCATTCCTTACCACTGAGCTACCAGGGAAGCCCCAAAGAGGGATGACAAGCAGCTATAGGGATAGAAGCACAAAAGAAAACAGCTCCAGCCACTCCCTGGATCTAATGGACTAAGTTTCTTTCCTCCATACCCTCTCCCCTGCTCCCCTGACCCCTGACACACCCCCGCCCACTCCAAGCTTCCAGCATCCTGAATGGGTCCCAGCCTTGAAATGCTTGGGAGATTAAAACAAACAACTGTCTCTATCTCATCTAATCACAAAAATCTTCCCAGATTCTTCTGTGCCTCTCTCCCCTTCTCTGCGGGTAGAGAGATAACAGACTAATAAGCACTCAGACTGCTGGGGAAGCGGCACCAGAGAAGCCACCATGCCCGCCCCAGTGGCAGTAACTGGTCACCGAGCATTTCTCTGAGCCACCTGTAAATCGAAGACTCTGGGAGAGCCCTTCCCCTTACAGATCCAATGGGGTGACAGGATTGGACAGGTGGCTGGGACGGGGTGCAGTGGGAGGAGCGTTATGGTTTCACAGTGCTTCATGAGTCCAGCTGAGCTTTCTCAGAGCCTATGCTGGAACAGGAAGGCAGAGAAGTTTAGATGCTATGACAGGAGACTGACTTTTAGAAATGGGATGGCCTACTGAAGGTGATTTTCTAAATATATTAGTCTCTGGATGGCTTAAGAGGGATAGTCAAAAGATGCAAACAGGCAAGAGGCAGCCCAGGGCAGTTTGTGTAAACTGGAATGCCTTTAGACAGTGCCCGTCCAGCCCAGCTCCACCTAATCTCCATGACTCTCTGCGGCCTTACACCCAGATGACCTCAAGCATCTGTTCTAACAAGTTGGGCCCCTGAAGGCATGGAAGTTAGAAATCTCTGGCCTAGGGGTCCTGCCCACAGCAAAGGAGAGAGGTTATAATCCTGGTAGTCAGTAATTCTAGCAGATGGTTGCAGTCAATGGTTCTCAAGAATAGTATCCTGAAATACTGGTATCTACCAAATATGTATTACTATTAACAATCAAAGCAACAAAATTTGTGAAAGCCGTTTTTTGGTAGTTTTTTAAAACTGAGATGAAATCCACATAACAGAAAATTAACCATTTTGAATTGAACAATCCAGCAGCATTTAGTACGCTTGCAATGCTATACAACCACCACCTCTGTCTAGTACCAAAACATTTTCATCACCCCCAAAAGGAAACCCCATATCCATTAAACAGCTATTATATGCAGAGTACATCATGTGAAATGCCAGGCTGGATGAAGCACAAGCTGGAATCAAGATTGCTAGGAGAAATATCAAGAACCTCAGATATGCAGATGACACAACCCTTATGGCAGAAAGCAAAGAGGCACTAAAGAGCCTCTTGATGAGGGTGAAAGAGGAGAGTGAAAAAACTGGCTTGAAACTCAGCATTCAAAAACTAAGATCACGGCATCTGGTCCCATTACTTCATGGCAAATAGATGGAGAAAAAGTGGAAACAGTGACACACTTTATTTTCTTGGGCTCCAAAATCACTGCAGACGGTGACTGTAGCTGTGAAATTAAAAGATGCTTGCTCCTTGAAAGAAAAGATATGACAAACCCAGACAGTGTATTAAAAAGTGACACCACTTTGCCAACAAAGTCTGTATGGTCCAAGCTATGGTTTTTCCGGTAGTCATGTATGGATGTAAAGAGTTGGACCATAAAGAAGGCTGAGTGCCGAAGAAGTGATGCTTTTGAACTGTGGTGCTGAAGAAGACTCTTGAGAGTCCCTTGGACAGCAAGGAGATCAAACCAGTCAATCTTAGAGGAAATCAACCCTGAATATTCACTGGAAGGACTGATGCTGAAGCTGAAGCTCCAGTACTTTGGCCACCTGATATGAGGAGTCAACTCATTGGAAAAGACCCTGAGGCTGGGAAAAATTGAGGGCAGGAGGAGAAGGGAGCAGCAGAGGATGAGATGGTTGGATGGCATCACTGACTTAATGGTCATGAGTTTGAGCAAGCTCCAGGAGATGGTGAAGGACAGGGAAGCCTGGTGTGCTGCAGTCCATGAGGCCACAAAGAGTTGGACACAACTTAGCAAGTGAGCATTATCATCACACATCATCCCCGTTCTCCCCTCTTCCTAGCTTCTGGCAACCACTAAATTGCTTTCTAATGTTTCCAAGGTTCACCCACATTGTAGCTCACACCAGTACTTTAATCCTTTTTTGTGACTGAACAGTATTCCATCATATGTATATACCATAATTTGTTTCTCCTTTTGTCCACTGATAGACATTTGGGCTGTTTCCATCTATTGATTATTGTGAATCTGCTGCTATAAATATATGTGCACATATACTTGTTTGAGTGCCTGTTTTCCATTTTGGGGGGTGTATACCTAGGAGTGGAATTATTAGGATATATGGTAATTCTCTGTTGGACTTTCTGAGGAAGCACCAAATTATTTTCCACAGCAGCTGAACCATTCTTCATTCCCATTAGCAATGTATGAGGGTTCTAATTTCTCTGTATCCTCACCATACTTGCTATTTTCCTTTTCCTTTTTCTTATTATAGTCATCCTACTAGATGTAAAGTGGTATCTCACTGTGGTTTTGATTTGCATTTCCCTAATGACTAATGACACTGAACACCTTTTCTCATGCTCGTTGGCCATTTGTACGTCTCCTATGGAGAAATGTCTGTCATTCTTTCGCTGAGTTATAAGTTCTTTATATATCCTGGATTCTAGACCCTTATCAAACACATGATTTGCAAATATTTTTCCCTCTCTATAGGCATTTTACTTTCTTGATAATGGTCTTTGATGTACAAAAGTTTTTAATTTAGATGAAGTCCACTTCACCTATTTTTCCTTTTGTTGTTTCTACTTTTGATGTAATACCAAAGAACTGCCAGATCCAAGTTCATGAAGATTTGCCCCTATGTTTTCTTCTAAGAGTGTTATGGTTTCAGCTCTCATATTTAGGTCGTTAATCCATTCTTAGTTAATTTCTGTATTCATATGAGATAGGGGTCCAGTGCAGTCTTATGCATGTGAATATCCAATTTTCCCAGCACTGTTTGCTAAAAGGGAAAGCTTTACTTTTTAAAACAGAGTGGAGCATAGTTTCCTCCAAACATGTTTTCCTAGGTAAGAGAGAAAGGTTATATTCATAGCAGCTTACTTATCTACACCACTGCTGTGAGCCCATTCCAAGCGTCTACTGCTGACAAACACAGATGCAGCAGTAACAAACTACTGTGGTTTTACTTCTTGGAAAACTTAACGATCTTTTATCAAAATCTGGTGAATTCCATGAAAGCGTATCGTATAAACCCCCCTGTCGTTGGGGGTGCGGTAGAACAAATGCTGAAGACTAACAAATACAAGTCAAGAGAGGTCTGGCCAGGCAGAGGAAGAGAAGAAAAAGATGCACTGAACTCAAATCCTAGTGATTAATCAGATATAGGGGCTTGACACAGAAGGAAGACATCTCTTGTCTTTCAGATATGGATAATAAGTAGAATAGCAGTACCCCTAACTGAGAAGTTGAAAGACAAACCCATTTGAGGAAGCCAAGTTCAATCTGGGACATAATGGGCTAGGGTGACATTAACAAGAGTCAGTGAGAATAGAAAAAAACAAAAACAAAAACAGGCAATCTAAATTCCAGGCTTGACATTTTCCATGCAACGCTTGTTAAGTTTCATAAACTCTGCATCATTATTCCTGCTTCTATAAAACGAGGATAAAGATTAATGGCAATACAGTGATAAGGCACCCACCAGAGTGCCTGACACATAAATAAATAGGCACGCAGGACATTACAGCTATCGTTACCAGTATTATGATTAAGGGTCTCATATGTATGTGGAAACCACGGGACTCTGAGTTCAAAGTATTGAGAACTCTATTGGAAAGCCTGGCAGGCCCTGACACATAATAACCATGCAATACGTCTTTACTGTATAAATACATGGGCTTCTCTCATGGCTGAAACAGTAAAGAATCTGCCGGTAATATGAGAGACCCAGGTTCGATCCCTGGGTAGGGAAGATCCCCTGGAGAAGGGAATGGCAACCCACTCTAGTATTCTTGCCTGGAGAATTCCATGGACAGAGGAGCCTGGTGGGCTACAGACCATGTGTCACAAAGAGTTGGACATGACTGAGTGACTAAATCAAATGGTTGATTAAATAATAATGATAGCTAACCGTTATTGATCACTTATTATATACAGACTTAGCTCGTTTCATTGTACTTCGCCTTATTGTGTTTCATGGATACTGTATTTTTTAAACAAAATTGAAGATTTGTGACAACTCTGCATTGAGAAAGTCTACTGGTGGCATTTTTCCAACAGCATTTGTTCACTTCATGTCTCTGTGTCGCATTTGATAATTCTTGCAATATTTCAAACTTTTTCATTATTATTATGCTTATTATGGTGATCTGTGATCAGTGACATTTGTTCTTACTGTTGTAATTGTTTTAGGGAACCATGAACCATGCCCACAAAAGATGGCGAACTTAATTGGTAAATGTTGTGTGTGTTCTGACAGCTCCACCAGCTAGCTGTTCCCCCATCTCTCTCCCTCTCCTCAGGCCTCCCTATTCCTTGAGACACAATATTGAAATTCGGCCATTTATTAACCCTACTATGGCCTCTAGTCAAGAAGGCAATGGCACCCCACTCCAGTACTCTTGCCTAGAAAATCCCATGGATGGAGGAGCCTGGTAGGCTGCAGTCCGTGGAATTGCTACGAGTCAGACACGTCTGAGCGACTTCACTCTCACTTTTCACTTTCATGCATTGGAGAAAGAAATGGCAACCCACTCCAGTGTTCTTGCCTGGAGAATCCCAGGGACAGGGGAGCCTCGTGGGCTCCTGTCTATGGGGTCGCACAGAGTCGGACATGACTGAAGCGACTTAGCAGCAGCAGCAGCATGGCCTCTAGGTATTCAGATGAAACTCTCTCACTTTAAATCAAAAGCTAGAAATGATTAAGCTTAGTGAGGAAGGCATGTCAAAAGCCAAGACAGGCCAAAAGCCAGGCCTCTTGCATCAGTTGTTCAAATGGCGAATACAAAGGAAAAACTCTTGAAGGAAATTAAAAGTGTTACCCCAATGAACACACGAATGATAAGAAAGCAAACAGGCTTATTGATGATATGAAGAAAGTTTGAGTGGTCCAGGTAGAAAAATCAAACCAGCCACAACATTCCCTTAAGCCAAAGCCTAATCCAGAGCAAGGCCCTGCTGCTGCTGCTGCTGCTAAGTCGCTTCAGTAGTGTCCGACTCTGTGCGACCCCATAGACGGCAGCCCACCAGGCTCCGCTGTCCCTGGGATTCTCCAGGCAAGAACACTGGAGTGGGTTGCCATTTCCTTCTCCAATGCATGAAAGTGAAAAGTGAAAGGGAAGTCTCTCAGTCGTGTCCGACTCTTAGCAATCCCGTGGACTACAGCCCACCAGGCTCCTCCGTCCATGGGATTTTCCAAGCAAGAGTACTGGAATGGGGTGCCATTGCCTTCTCCAGAGCAAGGCCCTAACTCTTCAATTCTATGAAGGCTGAGAGAGGTGAGGAAGCTGCAGAAGAAAAGTGTGAAGCTAGAAGAAGTTGTTTCAAGAGGTTTAGGGAAAGAAGCCATCTCCATAACATAAAAGTGCAAGGTAAAGCAGCAAGTGCTAATGTAGCAGCTATAGCAAGTTTTCCAGAAGATCTAGCTAAGATCTTTAAGGCAGGTCACTCCACTAAACAGCAGATTTCCAGTGTAGATGAAACAGCTTTATAGTAGAAGAAGCTGCTACCTAGGACTTCCATAGCTAGAGAAGAAAAGTCAATGCATGATCTCAAAGCTTCAAAGGACAGACTCTTTTAGGGACTAATGAAGTGGATGACTTCAAGTTGAAGCCAGTGTTCATTTACCATTCCAAAAATCCTAGGGACCTTAAGAGTCATGCTAAATTTACCTGGATGGGTACCAGGCAAGCCTGGATGACAGCACCTCTGTTTACAACATGGTTTACTGATTATTTTAAGCTCACTGTTGAGACCTACTGCTCAGAAAGATTCCTTTCAAAATATTACTGCTCACTGACAATACGTGTGACCTCCCAAGAGCTCTGATGGAGAAGTACAATGAGTTTCTTATTGCTTTCACAACTGCTCACACGACATCCATTCTGTGCCCCATGGAGCACGGAGCAACTTTGCCTTTCAAATCTTAAAATTATTTAAGAAATACACTTCTTAAGACTATAGCTCCCACAGTGATGTATCTGATGAACCTGCACAAGGCCAATTAAAAAACTTCTGGAGAGGATTCAACATTCTCGATGCCATTAAGAACACTAGTGATGTTCAAAATATCAATATTAACAGGAATTTAGAAGTTGGTTCTGACCCTCATGGATGACTTTGAAGGGTTCAAGACTTCAATGGAGGAAGTCTCTGCAGATGTGATGGAAAGAGAAGAAATAACATGAATTAGAAGTAGAGCCTGGAGACATGACTGAATTGCTGCTGCCTCATAATAAAACTTTAACAAATGAGGAATTGCTTCTTAATGGATGAGCAAACAAAGTGGTTTCTTGAAATGGAATCTACTTCTGGTGAAGACTGTTGAAACAACATAGGTAGAATATTACATAAAACTTAGTTGATAAGGCAGCTGCAGGGTTTGAGAGGACTGACTCCAATTTCATTCTACTGTGGGTAAAAAACTATCAAACAGCACTGCATGCTACAGAGAAATCATTTGTCAAAAAAAAAGTCAATCAATCCTGTAAACATCTGTGTCTTATTTTAAGAAATGGTACAGCCACCCTGATCAGTCAGCAGCCATAAACACTGAGGCAAGACCCTCCACCAGCAACAAGATTATGACTCACTGAAGCTTCAGATAAGGGTTAGCATTTTTTAGCAAGAAAGTATTTTTAATTAAGGTATGTACGTTGTTTTGTGGACATAATAGACTACACTCAATAGGCTACAACACAGTGTAGCCTGTGTTTTATATGCACTGGGAACCCAAAAAATTCATGTGACTTGCTTTATTGTGATACTTCACTGTGGTGGTCTGGAACCAAATCCGAAATGTCTCCAAGGTACAAGCCTGTAGTGGAGTTATGCTCTTTACATGATGTATGTAAAGAGCTTGCCATCACCTTGCTGCTGCTGCTGCTGCTAAGTCGCTTCAGTAGTGTCCGACTCTGTGCGACCCTGTAGACGGTAGCCCACCAGGCTCCCCCGTCCCTGGGATTCTCCAGGCAAGAACACTGGAGTGGGTTGCCATTTCCTTCTCCAATGCATGAAAGTGAAAAGTGAAAGTCAAGTCGCTCAGCCGTGTCTGACCCTTAGCGATCTCATGGACTGCAGCCCACCAGGCTCCTCCATCCATGGGATTTTCCAGGCAAGAGTACTGGAGTGGGGTGCCACTGCCTTCTCCATGCCATTACCTTAGTTAATCCTTAAACCAACCCTATAAAGTAGGCATAATTATTTTCCCTATTACACCTGTGCTGAAACAGACACAGAGAGGTTAAGTCAGCTGCCCACAGCAAGTGAAGGATGGAGAGGTGTTCCGAAGCCGGATCTCTCTTCACGTGTTGTGCCATCCAGAGAACAGGAAGAAATCCTATACATCTTTATGGCTTAGCTCAATTTCCACCTGATCCCTAATGCTGTCATTAATCAACTAGTCTTCACTGCTTTCCTTTTTCATGAAGTATTCCTTCAGCACCCAAAACCAGTACCATATAATTTAACACTATATACTATTTTCTTAAAGATTTTTAAAGATTTTTTTCTTTTGCTGCACCAGGTCTTAGTTTCTGACCACTAGGTCTTAGGTATGGCATGTAGAATCTTAGTTGCAGCATGCAGAATCTAGTTTTCTGACCACAGATGGACCTCCAACCCCCTGTACTAAGAGAGCAAAGTCTTAACCACTGGACCACCAGGGAAGTCCCCTATATGCTTCTTTTAATTATTCCCAACTGCTGCATGTACTTGTCTCATCATTCCCTTTAGAATGTGATGGAATATAATTTCTAGAAGGCAGAAACTCAATTCTCTTTTTTCTGAGACTCATGCCAACGCCCCTCCAGGAACCAAGCAGAGGACCATGCTCTCAGAAAGAACCGACCCCTCGCTGGTCCCTTATTTCACTGAAGCAGTCTCTGTGCACCTTCTCAGACTATCCACTTCCTCATCCTGTTGCTGCTGGGGCTGGAGGGACATCTCTCCTACATTATCCTACCGTGAAGCACTGAGGGGAGCCGGGTGGGTACCAGGCAAGACAACAAGACCAGAGAAAGGGGGACTACCTCAGCCAGGGTTACTGGTGACGAATACATCCTGCTGCTGTCAGGCGGGAGGGGGGACCCAAGGATAGATAAGATAGAGATGTTGTCCTTAAGCGCCCCCTGCATGATGTATGCAAAGATATGTGACAAATCTGAGGATCAGCTCAAGACGACATGTGCGTCAACTGAGGGCTCACGTTTTACTCTATCTGCAGTAAGATAATCACAGTTTTCCAAACCTCAGTAAACCAAGGACACTATTTCCAGACAGGCTACCACCTATATCCATTTACTTAGTACTTTTCTTTAATCTGACTTTTTAAAAATTACTAAAAGAAGACATTTTATATCATTATTTTAAGTGGAAAAAAACAAATATTCTCCTAGTATCAGGTAACCTGTGCAAATAAATAAAATGAGAACAAAAATTAATGTAAGTTTTAGCAGATCCTGCACTAGTCAAAGTTCTGAGTCTAAGACCAGGTGCCTCTGTTAGAAAGAAAAGGGTTAGAAAGGAATAAAGGCAAACTCGCACCAAAATGAATCTTGATCCTCCATGAATTCAGAGAGGGTGAATGACTTTCTATGGGATTTGATGTTCTCTAACACAGACCACCACCAAGGATCTCAAGTCCATCCCCCGCTAGAACAACAGAGGGAGAAGCGAATGAATCAGGCAGGGGGGCCACAAAGGACATTGAGAGTCCAACCAAGCATCATTTAGCTGGAGGCCAGGCTCTCCAAACTTGGCATAACTGAGGAGACTTTCCCATATGTCCTAATGGGAAATTGAGCTTTGGTTGATGAGTTATCATTTTGAGATTCCTTATTAATTATTCATCTCCATTAGCACAAGGGACTTTGAGTCGCTAAATGTTCACCTTGGCTCCAAGGTTCCCACATCCCCAAGCTTTCATTTAGCCCAAATGATTCAACATCATCTCTCCCAGATTGAATAGGTCCAATTCTGTTTTGAGAGCTGTGTTTTGCTTGGTTTAGTTTTTTTTTTTTTTCAAAGCTTACTGTCAAGTATATATACACATGAAAGGGTGTATAAAACACATAGGATTTAAAGAATAAGATAAAAACCCATCTGACTCCATCCAGTCCCTAGAAGTTCCACATGTTCCTCTCCATCACATCCCTTCCCCTCTCTCCAGATATCTCACAATCTTGACTTCTACTGTTGTTCAGTCACTAAGTCCTGTCTGGTTCTTTGCGATGCCATGGACTGCAGCACACCAGGCTTCCCCGACCTTCACTATCTCTTGGAGTTTGCCCAAACTCATGTCCATTGAGTCGGTGATGCCCTCCAACCATCGCATCCTCTGTTGCCACCTTCTCCTCCCGCCCTCAGTCTTTCAAGGCATCAGGATCTTTTCCATGAGTTGGCTCTTCTCATCAGGTGGCCAAAGTATTGAAGCTTGAGCTTCAGCATCAGTCCTTCCAATGAATATTCAGAATTGATCTCTTTTAGGGCTGACTGATTTGATCTCCTTGCTGTGACTTCAGTTATTCGCCCCTGTTATCTTACCCCCTATGTATACATCTGTGAATTAAGATGTAATTTAGTTTTGAAAAAGCAAGTGACAAGCACAAATGTAGCCAGGTGTACTAGTTTCCTGGGGCTGCTGTCAAATTAACACAAATATGGCGGCTTAAAACAACAGAAATCTACTGAATCTCAGATCTGAAGCAAGACCTCTGGTCCAAAATCAAAGTGTTGGCATTCCCTACCTCCAAAGGCTGTAGGAAAGAACCCTCCTTTGCCTCTTCAGGCTCCTGGTGGCTGCCAGCAATTCTGTATTCCCCCGCTTAGGGCAGCATGACTCCAATCTCTCTACTGGCCATCTGCCCTCTGTGTCTGTCTCTGGTCCTCACATGGCATTCCCATCACTGTGTGTCTCTATCCAAAATTCTCTCTTCTTATAAAGACACCAAGCATTGGACAAGGGCCAGTTCTCATACCACAGGACCTCATCTTCACTTGATTACAGAGACCCTATTTCTGGAATTCCCTGGAGGTCCAGTGGTTAAGACACCCTGTACTTTTGCTGTAGAATGTTTGAGTTCAGTCCTGGCTGGGGAACTAAGAGGCCACAAGCCACGTTACATGGCCAAAAGAAAAAAAAAAAAAAAGAAAAAACAAAGACTATTTCCAAATAAGGTCATAGCCACAGGTTAGAACTTCAGCATGTCATTTTTAGGGAGACACAATTTGACCCACAATACAGTAAAAAATCTTGCCTTTGCTAGAAGAAAGCTCTCAAGGAAATAAGCTAAACAGTGTCTGGCCATGGTCCCGGAGAACTGACAAGAGCCCTTCCTGAGAAAGTCAGTAAGCAAGATCATATATGAGGGCTAGAAAAACTGGGTAGGTGGCCACAGTGGGGAAAGTTGACTGCAGGGAATTGTGGGGAGAGATGCAGACACTGGACATCCATCAGAAATATGTTTGTGGGGGGTGGAATCCCTCTATTTTCTGTTTCTAAATTCACTTGGGCCTACCTCAGGTTCTTGGGGTTGGTCAGAGAAAACATTTTTGTCTATCCAGGCAACAGAGTTTCATGAGCACATGAGCAAGACAGCCAAGTATGGATAAGAATCCTGATGAGGATCCCCAGGTAGTCATTCCTCAGGTTAAACTGACGGAACAGTGGCAGTAGGCGAGTTGGAGATGACAGTCCTCAGTCACACTTCCGGATCTAAACTGCCCCCTCTATGTCCCATGCACAGCTCCACTCCTGGGGTCTCCTCTCACAGTCCTCGGGGGCTTCCCTTCATGGGTATCCTCTGTCCTGTACCCTGCTTTCTCTTTCTGCTGCTTTCTTCTCTTACTTTAGTGATAGGCATTCTCCAACAGCTCCTTAGAATGCACGGAAGGTACACTTTTTTGTTATAAAAGTTCTACATTCTATCCCCATACTTGGCATAAATGATGAGATTTTCCTTCATCATCTTGAAGGCATCATGCATCAGTTTCTTGCTTCCAACACTGCAGTTCAGGAATCCGGAGCCACTTTGCTTCCTGATGCTCTGTATGTGACGTGTCTTTTTCTTTCAGGAAATTTTGAGTCTCTTTTTAATCCCCAGTGTTCTGAAGTATCAGAGGGATGCGCCTTGGGTGAAGACTTTGTGAGTCCTCTCAAATCTGAACACTCATGTTCTTCAGTTACAGGGAGTTTTCTTGAAGTATTTCACTGTTGTTTTCTTCCCCATATTTCTCTATTTTCTCTCTCTGGAGCCTCTATTGTTTAGGTCTTAGGCTTTCTTATTGATCTTCCAATCTTCTAATCTTTTCTCCTCTACTCTTTCATCTTTTTTCTCTTTTTGATCTTCTTCCTGAAATGTCATCACTTTGTCTTCTAACCCTTCTATTAGGCTTCTCATTTCCCCTATCATGACTTTAATTTCTAATGACCTCTTTTTTGTTCTCTGAATTTTTTTTTTTTCAACTGAGAGGCAAGCACCTTCCCAGAACAATCTCTGAGCCGCAGCAAAGCAGAAAGGGAAAAAGCAACCGATGAAGAACCAGAATGCCTGGCTTTCTGGCCTCAGTGCTATGCAATCTTCACCAGGCCCCTGTGGCCCACCTCTGACCTTCTCAAGAGTGTAATTCCTTGAAAGCTGTGATAGTCTCTCCCGGGGGTCAGCGCAGCTCCCCCACCCATCTGAGCTGAAGGCCAGCTACACTTAAGGGCTATTAGGCCAGAGGCATTAGACCAGAGGATTCTAGCCCAGAGAAAAGCTCTCCTCACCAGACCCAGCCAGGCCTTAGGGTGCCTGAGTCAGCACCGAAGACACTGCTTCCTGCAGCCCGTTGTCTCCAGAGGATGAAAGAAGACCTCGGGCTCAGCCCCATCCAGCATTCTAGAGAACCGGCAGTAAAATCCCACAGCAGGCTCGCTGTGGGGCTGAATCAGCCGGAGCCACGTGGAAGAGCCTCACTTCACTGGCCACTCGCGTGCGGTGAGAGCACGGCCAGCACCCAACCCCGGCCTCTCTGTCCCCACCCTGGCCCCCGGCCCACTCTGTCCCCCTGGGCGAGGCCGAGAGAGGCCGGACAGACCTGCTCACCGAGGCAAATGATTCACCGCCTAGCCTCCCTGACTCTCCGCCTTGGGAGAGGTGTGGCATTGTCTGGAGGCGGCAGGGAGATGCCGGCGGCCGCTGCGGCCCCAGCCGGGTTCAGCACTGTGAGCAGAGCAGAGCTGCGCCGAGTTCCGCGGGCACAGCCAGCAAAGAAAACGGGGCTTCCCGGCAAACCCTGGGCGCAGGCAGCCAGAAATCCCTGTCGGGAGAACTATAGAAAGATGGGGCGAATCGGGTGGTTGGGGATTTCGGATCCACTCTCTCAGTACAAAAGAGGAAACCAAAGTGAAGGGACGTGTGCAGTGCACTCCTGGCAAAGCCAGAGAACTTGGTAAGAGGAGGGATTTTGTCCAAGTGCCAGGGCAAATCTGAACTGTAATGGCCCCCCTTCTGTAACCTGAAGAGGCCTAATAAGTGTTCAAAAAAATAATGGTCCTGAACGAACAAATGAATATTAACTATCCCCAAAGATTTCTAATTAAGTCAGTTAAGGCAGTAGCCCCAAATACGTGTTTGAGGACTGGTTACATTGGATTCACCAGAGGCGCCATCAATCACTCCTGACCTTTTAAAATATGTCCTTTCAGCTTAAAAAAAATTCTATTATGATGACAGCTGTACTTATAGTGTGTGTTGATTAAGAAGAAAACACTAACCAGAGCTCATGCTTATGGGAGCCTTCGTGTGTGCAGGGCACTAAATGATTCATGTGCATAATCTTATTCAATTGTCTCAACCATTCTGGAAGGCACGGCAAATATGGAGAGTGACATGAAGACAGGCTGGTCCACAGCGGGCAAGAGATAGGGACCAGACATAACCCAGGTCTGAATAAAAGCACAAGGAGAGCCCCAGACTACCAGGCTATATGAAACACCCCGGAGAAAAGTGTTTTTAAATGAGTTTGCATTTTACCAACACAGTATCACCTACACACCTTTTAAAAACAGAAATATGAATACTCATCCTTTCTACAGTGCCTTTAGATTCAAAGGCACCTAGCAGCAGTCCCCTCCCCCTGGGTCTGCTGCCCACCATTGGGAATTGCTGATGGCCAGGCTGCCACCGGAAGCCCATTCTGCAAAAAAAACAGCTGGTTACTGCCCCTGGGGAAAGGGTCCACTCGTCTGCTGTCATCTCCCATTGAAGAAACAGGTGTCCCAAAGCCTCTGACTCCAGAGGGATGGATGGGTGAGCACCTCCAAGGAAGGGTTAAAAAAGAAGGACAGACTCAGCAGCATTTGTGAGAAAGAAAACAAAGTGGAAACACAGCAGAAACGAACTGCCACATTAGCAATCCTGGCAGCGTATCATGAAAGGGCTAACAAGGGATTAATGGTAGGAAAAGAGCTTAAAATGTGTGACCCAGACTGCCAGTCGCCCTGCAGTGGTTATGCTCCCCTCCTCCCATAGTAACAGAACCCTCCATTTCAAGATGGGCACCTGGCCACGGATAACATTAACATTTCCTAGGCACCTTGTTCCAAGGTACAGCCAGGTGACTAAGAAGTATCATGTGACTGCTTTCTGTAACCTGTCTTAAAGGACATCAGCTCAGGGCTTTTGGCTCTTCTTTTCATCCCTTCCTACCCTGTGCTGCCTGGAACATGAATGTGATAGCTGGAGGTCGAGATACCATCTTGGACTAGGAGGAGAAGATCATGCCCAAAGGCTGGCAGAGGTACAGACAGGAAGGATTCTAGGGCTCATGGAACAGAGATGCTGTGCCAGCCATGGACTGGTCTCCTGTTAAGACCTTTACATACAAGAGAAACAGATTTATTTCAGCTACTGTTACTTTGGGTGTCTGTTTCTCATAGCTTAGCTAACCTAATCTAACTAATATAAAGTTCAATTTCACTACTATAAAATCTCTTTATAGCAAAACAGAAATAGACACGTTAAAATTGAAAATCTAAACCAAAAGCCACATTCCAGGCAATAAAATCTCCATATGATATAGCCAAAGATTTGGACAGCCTCTCCAAACTGCTATAAAATGATTCCATTTGAAACGGGTTTCAGCTGCATATTTTTTTCTTAGTAGAATGTCATGTTCTATAATAAGTGTTGACTTAAATCCTTCCCCCCCAAAAGCCCACATGTATAGAGGGCCCATATGCATTGTGCTAAGTACAGAGTGTTCAAATATAAATAAAACCAGTACCTCCCCTCAAGAAGATCACTAGCCAGGATGGAGATTCAGGGAGTAAGAAAGGCAAGAGCAGGAGAGCTTTATTTTTCATTATGAGCCTTGTGATATAACTTGGCTTGTCAAACCAGATAATACACATGTGTTACTTTAAAAATATGCATAAAAGATATATTGTTGTTTAGTTGTTCAGTTGCATCTAGCTCTTTGCATATCAGGCTTCCCTATCCTTCACTATCTCCTGGAATTTGCTTAAACTCATGTCTGTTGAGTCAGTGATGCCACCCAACCATCTCATCCTCTGTTGCCCCCTTCTCCTTCTGACCTCAATCTTTCCCAGCATCTGGGTATTTTCCAATGAGTCGGTTCTTCACATCAGGTGGCCAAAGTATTGGAGCTTCAGTTTCAGCATCAGTCCTTCCAAAGAATATTTAGGGTTGATTTACTTTAAGATTGACTGGTTTGACCTCCTTGCAGTCCAAGGGACTCTCAAGAGTCTTCTCCAGCACCACAGTTCGAAAGCATCGATTCTTTAGCGCTCAGCCTTCTTTATGGCCCAACTCTCACATCCATACATGACTACTGGAAAAACCATAGCTTTGACTATACGGACCTTTGTCAGCAAAGTGATGTCTCTGATTTTTAATACACTCTCCAGGTTTGTTATAGTTTTTCTTCCAAGGAGCAAGCATCTTTTAATCTCATGGCTGCAGTCACTGTCTGCTGTGATTTTGGAGCTCAAGAAAATAAAGTCTGTCACTGTTTCCATTGTTTCCCCATCTATTTGCCATGAAGTAATAGGACTGGATGCCATGATCTTCATTTTCTGAATGTTGAGTTTCAAGCCAGCTTTTTCAATCTCCTCTTTCACCTTCACCAGGAGGTTCTTTAGTTGCTCTTCACTTTCTGCCATTAGAGTGGTGTCATCTGCATATATGAGGTTATTGACATTTCTCCTGGCAATCTTGATTCCAGCTTGTGATTCATCCAGCCCAGTATTTCGCATGATGTACTATGAATATAAGTTAAATAAGCAGGGTGACAATATACAGTCTTGGCGTACTCCTTTCCAAATTTGGAACCAGTCCATTGTTCCATGTCTGGTTCTAACTGTTGCTTCTTGACCTGCGTAAAGGTTTCTCAGGAGGAAGCATTTCCCACAGTTTGCTGTGTCCACACAGTCAAATCCTTCAGCATAGTTAATGAAGCAGAAGTAAATGCTTCTCTGGAAGTCCTTTGCTTTTTCTATGATCCAAGGGATGCTGGCAACTTGATCTCTGGTTCCTCTGGCTTTTCTAAATCCGGCTTGTACATCAGGAAGCTCTAGGTTCACATATTGTTGAAGCCTAGCTTGAAGGATTTTGAGCATTACCTTGCTAGCATGTGAAATGAGCACAATTGTGCAGCTGTTTCAACATTCTTTGCATTGCCCTTCTTTGGAATTGGAATGAAAACCGATATTTTCCAGTCCCGTGGCCACTTCTGAGTTCTCCAAATTTGCTGGCATATTGAGTGCAGCACTTTAACAGTACCATCTTTTTGGATTTGAAATAACTCAGATATTTAAAAGATATATAGAAGGCAATTTAATGATATATAACTATATATGTGACTATATACTAAGAAGATATTAGTATACAAAAATACATAATTTGATCAGTCCTTTCTGTTAAGAATATGCTATCTATCTACCACATAGAAAAACACCTGAATGCTATGGGATTGGGATGTGGGGTGATAAGCTTTTCTCTATGTTCATCTATATTGTTGAAATCATTTAAAATAAGCACACAGTTTTTGTTTAAATTTTTTAAAGTTAGGTCATTTAATAACACTAGTAGCTACCATTTCTTACATGTCTGCTATTGTCCTAGGTACAATACAAGGACTTCACATACATCACCTCATTCAGTCCTCATGACAACCCTGCAAGGGGAGGTGACATCCTTATTTTACAGATTGGAAAGCTGGGCTCAAAAGTTAAGTAACCTGCCCGCATCTAGGCAGAGAGAGAGAGGCAAGATGTGAACCATGCATTGGATTCTGTGCCCATGCCCTTTCCCTGTACCATGCTGCCCCTCCCCTCCAGGGTTCTGATGTTTAACAGATCCATCTCTAAAAGCCCTTGTGTCTCTATAATGCTGGTCTCCCCTACACCAGTGTACGAACCACATCTGGATTTGATGTGTCTTGGGGCAGCCTCAGATTATAAAGTAATTGGGCAGACTGCTCACCTAATCCTATGTCCTGTATCGGCAGAGCCACTGCTAAGGGTAGTTTTCTCTGTCAAGTTGAAGGTTACTTCTCACTGGAAGGGACAAGGAGGGATAATTGTGTTCAGAGCGGAAGAAAGCTGACAGAGAAGCCCCAGAAACTAGGAGTCAAATGTAATTCTGAGTCCACTGTCCTTTCCACTAGAACCTGGGGGACGAGAGGGGAATCTCTAAAGCTAAAGCATTTGAGCATTGCTCTAGATGCTTCTAGAGAAGGGAACCTGCCCTTTATATGTAAATGGGAGGGCTTTAGAAGTGAAGTCTGTAAATATTTGGGGAGCTAGAAGCTACTCAAACTAGGACAGCTTTGACAAGGTGAGGTGGCAAAGGCTTGCTGGGGGCAGCTTCTCACCAGCCCAACTCAGGGCACAGGTGTGCTAGAAGCACCATGGCTAGCATGTTAGCTTGAGGGTTGGGACGAAGGTCTCATGGGCAGGACACGTAACCCCCCTGCACCAGGTCTGACACCACTTCAGAAGCTGTGAGGTTTGTTTTGGGTTGTACAAGCCAACCCTGCAAACTCAATACCACCGACCATCTCTCAGTCCCAGCCCTCTAGATGGCACAGCTGGGCAAACCATCAGTAAGGTCAGTGGAGAGCTGGGGAGAGAACGTGAAATGTTCAAAAGAGTGAGGATAAGAAGTCATAAAGCAGAGACACCCCAGGCTCTTCAAGTTCACCATCACCCCTGGGCCATCACCCTCAAGACAAGTGAGACAGGTGCGGAGCGTAGCAGGTGGGGCCAACATGGCTGTTCATTGGAGCCCAGAACAAAATGTGCTTCATCCAGGATCTCCACTTCAATGTACAGGATCCTCTCCCAGGGGCCCTTCAGCCATGAGGCTGGAAGATCTATGAAACGCCTCTGCCTGACTCATCCAGCTGTCTGCCTGACTCTAGCTCCTGGGGCTTGGCCCAGGGCAAATATCATTAACCCTTTCACAGGCGAGTCCTCAGTTCCTGCCCCCACACATACCAAGCCACCATCCACATCTCTTTTTCCTTTTCTAAAATGTGTGCCCTACCCAGTGATTCACCTCCAGATCAGCAGAAGCATCCCCCAGAGAGCGGTAAGAAAGGCTGAGGTTCATACATCAGAAAGGCAAAGAATAAGCATCAACGCCGAAACTCTGCACCTGGGTCTCCCAACAGGGAAATGAAACTCATTGCTCATCCACCCCAGGAAGGACAGTTCATCATGTTCAAAACGGGAGGGAAAGGTTATTTTAGGCAGGAAGATTCTCCTTGCTCCATCACACTCCAGGGCTCAGAAAGACTCCTATCAGACCAGCCTGGTGCTATTAACAATGGTCAGGGTACCCGGGATGGAATTCTGAAGCACAAGGAGCAGCCCCTCACCAGAGGGCAACGTGCCCCAACTGGTCAACTCTTGAGATCCTGGGCTCTGTCCACAGACCTCAGGGCCCCATCCTGGCTAACTGGAGCATCCAGCCTCCTCTCCAGGAAGGAGCCAACATGGATGGAAAGTGATTTGGTTAACTAGTCTCTAAAACACAACCTACACCCAGGATCACAATGAGAACTGAGAGAATATCCAGGCTGTTACTCCAAGAGATCAAGACTCATCCCCACTAAACATTCCTGTGTGAAAATCCACTGAGTTTGGCCAGTAAAAGTTACCAACTGCTTCGGTTATTGGAAAAAGTCAGCTGACACTTAGATAGGCAAAGGGAGAGGAACAGAATGGGATGAAGAGATGATCTTATCAAGAAACACAGGATGGCAGTTCGCTCATTCTCACATTTCTATGCCCATTCGTTCTGGCCACAAAGCTACACCTATAACCACTTTCATCATCATTACTGGGTTTATGTATTTATGGAGCACTTCCTACATGCCAGGCACTGTGCTGAGCATTTCACAAGCACTATCTCTTTTAAAAACCTCAAACATGGGCAGTGTTCTCATCTCTAGTTACAGATGAAGAAACTGTGGCTGAATCAAGTGAGGATCTAACTCAAAGTCACACAGCCAGGAAGTGGCAAAGCTGGATGAGTGGCTTCAGCTGCCATGTGCTTGATGATCTGACTCTGCCCCATCTTATTTGAGCATCCCCTGCCGAATAACAGGCAAAGGAAGAAACTCCTCAGAAGAAGGTCACAAAATATACATCTGCTCTTGCAACTGTAAAGAAGGGTCAGGGCTTAGTCCATGGGAGAGCATCAGAAGGCCACTCTAAGGAGGGGGAATAATGTGATTCCAAGCCAGAGAGGGGAAAAAAACCTTGATGCCGCAAAGAAATAGGAAAGAGTCCCTTGTAGCTGGAGCTGAACCTTCATGAGGGGAAAAGGAAAAGATGGAGCTGGATCACTGGGCTGGGGCAGGACCGGAAGACACAGGCCACACGGAGGGGCGGGGTTCTATCCTGGAGTCACAGGCAGTTTTTAAGCAGGGAAGCGGTGTGAGCAGATTTGTGTTTTAGTCAAACAACCAAGGCTGCAGTGAGACAAATGGAACTGAAAAAGCAAGAGGCTGGCAGCAAGGACACAAGAAGTAACCTATTAACTGTTCAGGGAAGGTGATGAAGAATGAACTAGGTACTGGGGGTGGGGATGATGGGAGAAGAGACAGAGTCATTAATTACACTAAAGGGAGACAGAGTGGCCAGCCAGTCCTAGGAATATCCTCTGGCTTTGCATGACCCGCTTGCTCAGGCAGGGAATCTGTATGTCATCAGTCTCATAGGAAGGTACCAGCATTCAGTGAGTACAGGGGGGCTTTTGGATGCCCCACTCCCCTACCTCTGTGCCAACATCTGCCCACCTATTCTTTCCTTCCAGTAGGGACTAAAGCTGCCCATCTCCTTCCAGCCTCTCCACAACCACCAAGGAACATGGTTTCTTTGCTTTCAGTTGTAACCACCAACTCACACCTTACTAACTGTCCCCGTCTGGACCACACGCCGCTCCACAGTCCAGACACGCTAAGACCAGAAGAGCTCCGTGCTGCACTGGCCTGGCACCGTGGGCCAGCCCCAGATGCCAGGGCCCTGCGCTTCACGGTGTCAGCCAAGGGTGTGCAACCGAGAGCTCAGCGAACGGCTAGGGCTAAGAATCAGGCCAGAGGGGATGGATTTGATAGACGAGCTTGCCTCAGCTGGCTAGGGTGTTGTCCTGGAGAGCCAGTCCTCAGTCAGGTACCTGGGCCTTAAGATAGCTAACGGGACTGTGACGCAGAGGCCTTGGTTCACACCCCAAGTGTGTCCAGGGTTCCAGGCCAGTCCCGACTGGCTGGCCATGTCGTGACGACGGGCCACGGGGAGCAAGCGAGAGTCACATATACACGTGTGGACCAGCACTTGAGAAGAAGCTCAAGGCACTAGGCTTCCTCGTAATGTGCCCACGTCTGTGCTTGCCACATGACTCAACAGCAAGAAGAGTGGCCTTCTGCTACCTTTGGGGGCTGGAAGATAGAAGAGAATGTGGTAGGGAATTACTCTGTTTAGAGACCGACAGTGGCTCCAGTAGGCACAATAATTCATCAGCCTGTTTCAAGCTATTTTTCAGTGACCCCTTGACTAGCCCGTTTTCCACAGAAGCTTCCCTTTCATCTCTTCTCTAGATGTCATACCTGCTTCTTACCTCCCTCATGCTGCTAAGGAAAAGTTTTCTTATAGCCAAGCTTCCTGTGATTAAAACAGAAAAACTGGTATCACCTCCCTGACCAGAGTCACCAGCACATGTTTGCTGGATACCTTGCTCTCAGCAACATCCTAAAATATGACTATTTAAAAAGTCAGATCTTTTGGGCACCTATAGCCCAAAAATCTCAGATCCACTTGGGCACCTATAGCCATTGCCATCTTGTACAAATTAAGCTCAGATAACACAGCTGGACTCCAGTCCTGAGCTCTTCCAGACACAGATGGCAGCAGAAGGAGACAGAAAGCCAGAGACACAGCCCCTACACAGCCACTTTCCTTATTAAAGTCATCTCCAACACCCGCCTGCCCTGAATATCCCTACCACCCGGCTCAAAGTGACTGAGGACAATGGCCAGATCTCTGCCATGCCTAGGAAGCACCCAGCTGCAAACTAGATAAAAATAAAAATTAAAAAAAAGAGTCATCACGTCAGACTCTTGATGATTTTGTCAACAGTCACTCTTCTTTCTTGGCATGTGGGTGTGGGGGGCTGCTGCATGACTGGCTCCCTAAAATCTTGTATCCTCAGCTCTGCCATCAGAATTCCCAGGGCAGGCATGGCAGGTTGGTTTTCAAATGGCACAACACCTCCCATCTTAAATGCTTCCTCCAATGAGACCCGACACCCCTCCCCCTGAAAGATGTGTCTGTGGCCTGTCTGTGAACCTGGGTGGGCCTGAGACTCGCTTCCACTGCCAGGAAGCAGAGGAAGTGACACTGCGTGACTTTCAAGCCAGACCAGAGAGGATGACGCAGCTTGGTCCCTGGAGCACTTGTGCTTGAAGTCTTAAGCCACCATGTAAGAAGGCTGAGAGCCCTGAGATACCACGCTCCTGGAGGAGCAATACACCAGCAACCTCACCAGCCATCCTAGCCTTCCAGTCCTCCAGCCCAGACACCAGATACGGACATGAACAAGTCTTCCAGATGATTCCTGCCTTCATCTGCAGCCTCACCCCGAGCCTTCAAATCTTCCCAGCAGAGGCTCCAGACACCGAGAGGCAGAAAAAGCCATTCCCACTGAGCCCTCCTTTCCTGACCCCAAATCTCCATGAGTATAATGAAATGGCTCTTGTTTGAAGGGTGATGTGTTCTGAGGCAACAGTCATAGAAGCAGCTGGTGACATACTTGTGAGTCTATTCTCAGATCTACTGCCACCAGAGAAGCAGCTGCTCTTGGAAACAGAATTTTAAGAAAAAGAAAAGTTCCCTTTTATTGAGCATTTACTTTGCGCCAGGCACTGTGCTAAGAGCTAATGTATAATTTCACTTAATGCTCATTCTGGTGCTGTGAGTTAAAACTAGGATTATCCCCATTTGACAGAAGTAGAAATGGGCCAGAGGCTGAGGACCTTGCCCAAAGCCAGGTCTGCCTGACTCGGAGCCCCTAACGCTGCTCTTTGGCCATGCAGAGACAGAAGCTGTTTCTATAGGGAAGACTCAGTTCCTTATCTGGCTTTCCTGTTCAGTAGGCCAGGTCTGGGAATTCCCCGAAGAAGCTAGGTAACGGGGGCATGGCATCGACAAAAACTTGGCCTTATCTGAGCAGGGGCTGGCTCCCTTCCCTATAAAGCCACTGCTGTGGCCTACCACCCTTTTGGGCTCCCCAGGTGGTGCTAGTGGTAAAGAACCTGCCTACCAGTGCAGGAGATATAAGAGACGCACCAGTTTGATCTCTGGGTCAGGAAGATCCCCTGGAGGAAGGCATGGCAACCCACTCCAGTATTCTTGCCTAGAGAATCCCATGGACAGAGGAGCCTGGCAGGCTACAGACCATAGGATTGCAAAGAGTTGGACATGACTGAAGTGACTTAGTGTGTGCGCACACACACATCCCACCCTTTTATTGATTCTCCCTGAATCCCACTCCTTCTTTAAGGTCTATCCATCAAGGCCTTCCAGAGAATTCTCCATACCCCTGCCCGTCTCATATATACCTGGCACACTATTCCATACGGCTTCATACTGTGCTGGTTGTTGGGGGGTGTTTACACAGCATGGCTCTGAGGATGGGAAGAAGGAGGAAAAGACATCTGTGTAGGCATATGATAAAACAACTGACCCATCATATTGCCTACGGCATCGTTATAATAGCAGACACAGCCGTCTCACACAAGGACCTGTTGGACTGAGAATCGTCACCCAGGCTCAACGCAAACACTCCAGGCTTTGCAATTTGCACTTCACCCGAGGCATCAAGGGGAGAAAGGATTTGAGGCTGGAGGAGGAAACAGCAGGGCACACCATAGAGACCCATCACATCACCTTGCGAGGGAGGGAGCCCCAGCCACAAAGGCTCAAAACAGTGGGGGCTGCCATTTTGAACCACAAGTCCTTAACTGTCCTAGAAAGCTAAGAGACACAGATTAAAGCTTCCTGTGAATCATTCCTCAACCTCTCTGCCTAAGTAGGGAGGGACCAACCTCCAGACCTCCTCAGGTCAGACTAGCTTTGTTCTGACTCACCGTCTTCCTGTCGGTGCCACGGATGCTCTTGCCAATACCTTCCTTCCACCTCCATGCCCACTGGGATGGGTGAGACAAGGCGTGTTGCCTTCACCTTTCCAGCCTACCTCCAAAGAATACTGTACTTCCTCTGGGATGGAGTTGAAGATCTTACTATGGCAGTAAAACTCAAGACTACATAGATTCTCAAGGTGGCACAGTTCAGTTTCCAGGAGAAGGCCTGCCTGTTCCTTCCTTCCTTGATACCTGGGAAGCTGGGCATATTGGGCACAGCCAGAAACTGCTTGGGAATAAGCTCCACTGCCTTATGTGTTGTTATTAAAGAACTTCTTCCTTTTTCCTGAGCAGGGACACTCTTACTCTTCCTGGAAGGTTGTTATCGGTAAACTTCCCATTCCCAGTCACTTCTCCTATATACTACATATCAAATCAAGCACCAAAAAGCTTATGATGGGCCTAAAACTGGCCAGATTCATGGTCCATCCAACCTAGAGCCACGCAAATAAGGCCAGACTCACATGTTAGAATGTGAGCAGAGATGTGTTCAATGGCCAGAGGAGGATCCTAAAGTAATTCCAAATTAGGTGGACTTGACTTATTTTCTTAGGCAGAGGGCTCATGTCCACTGCAACACTTCTTTAATCCATTTTTTTCCTCCCACTCATTGTCTTTACACAAAGCAGCCCACAAATTTCCTGCTTAAAATTCCATTTTACAAAATGTTTTTGTTGGGCTGAATGTGCAGGATTCTAGTCCTTGTCCCCTTGCCTGTCCTCCCATCACAAAAGCGCAAAAGTACAAGTAGCAACAGAGTCAAAATTCTGTCTGTGAGGCAGGAGAAGGGGACAATTGGGAAGCTTCACTTAAAAGAGATCTGTGCACGCGTGCTCAGTCTGACTCTTTATGATCCCATGGACTGTAGCCCTCCAGGATCCTCTGTCCATGAAACTTTTCAGGCAAGAATACTGGAATGTGCTGCCATTTCCTCCTCCAGGGGATCTTCCCAAGCCAGGGATCGAACTCGCATCTCCAGCATCTCCTGCATTGGCAGGTGGATTCTTTACCTATAAGAGTTTGGGTGCTATTCCCTCAGTGATCAGTCCTAATCAGGGCAGTAAGGAATGAATGGTGAAAAGTCTACAGCAAATCCCCTACATACAAACCTTCAAGGCACAAACTTTCAAAGATACGAACATGTATCTGGTTCCAGCAAGGAATCAGAACCTGTGTCATCAGCATCAGCTGTGAGTGAAATTGCAGCTTGCCCTCCGTATCCTACAGCTGAGGATTCTTCAGCTCTGCTATCTTCCACCTCCTTCCCCACCTGCAGTCAGTAACTCTTCTTGCCTGTGTGCCTGATGCCAGACCCTGTATTCTAGCTGTTGTACTTTTCAAGGTACTGTACTATAAGATTAAAATCATTATTTTTTGTGCTTGTCTTTTATATACTATTTGTATGAAAAGTATTATAAACCTATTACAGTACAGTACTATATAGCCGATTGTGTTAGTTGGGTAACTAGGCTAACTTTATTGGACTTAAAACTGGCCTTATGAATGTGCTCTTAGAAGGGAACTCATTCATATATAGGGGATTTACTGTGACTTCTTTTTCACAGCATTAATCTAAGAATATAAGCGGGCACCACAAAGCATGCCTAGCAAGCTGTCTTCCACAGGGCATGGAATCGCCATACTGGTGCAACACAGTCCATCTGGTTACACACTCAGCTGCAAAAGCAGTGCCCCAGGAAGGCCTGCTTACCTCCCAGATGACACGGAGCTAAGAGTTGTGACATCTGAACAACCACGAAGGGCTGTGCCATTAATAAATGTGTCCAGACACTTTCTAAATGTTTACATTACTCTTCTGGTTAGAAATTTTTAAATTCCATAAACAAGCATCTGTGAACTTATCTGGAAATCTAGCAGACATGTCCCTTGTTTAACCAAACACAAAACCATAACATAAACACAAGCAAAACCAAGATAAAACCAATAGAGCAGAAACTTCCAGAGGCGCCAGAGGCCCCTGAGCTGGAACAGTGCAGGATCACCCCCCTGCAGCTCCAGATGTGGGGACGATCAGCCCCACAAGCCACGGGATTCGAGTTCAGGCACCATCATTCTCTAGTTCTGTTCTTGGGCAAGGTGTTAAGCCTCTCTCAACCTCAGTTTCCTCTACCGTTAAATGGGGGTAATCACCACCTCTGCCTGGAGTACCTTAGATACTGTTCCAAATCAACCCCTATGATGGCACCAAATGCAAAATATGATTATTCTTCATCCTAACTCTAAGAATACGGGGGGTGGGGAAAGTAAAGGGACATGTATTGCTTCACCATGAATAACAAGCTAAGGGAACAAAATCAGATAGTGCCACAGCACATTAATCATCTTAAATCACCCTAGAGAAGCTTTTCCTGGGAAAACGTAAGTTGATTTTCCATTACCATCCATGGGACTTGATGGAGTATCCTTCCATGTCACCAGCTGCTATGCACTTGGGACAGACAAGTAATTTAATCCAAATAATTAGGAAGGGTAGGTCTCCTATGGCATTGTGGGTAGGGAGGGGAGAAGAATTGCCAATGGTAGTGAGATTACTGATCCACCCCTGGGCCTCCTATATCTAAATTCAGGTAGCCAGGAGTTCACAACTTAAGATATAAAAATGTTTTTCAATCTGATTAAAAAATGGGCCAGGATAGAAATTTTTCCTAAGAAGATACACAGACGGCCAACAGGCACACGAAAAGCTGTCCAACATCACTAATCATCAGGAAAACGCAAATTAAAACCACAGTGAGGGTTACCTTTTGTGTACCTGACCTTGCACACGTTAGAGTGGCTACTACCAAAAAAAAAAAAGAAACAAGTGTTGGTGAGGGTGTGGGGGAATGGGGAATCCTTGTGCACTGTTGGTGGGAATGTAAACTGGTGCGGCCACTATAGAGAACAGTATGAGGTTCCTCAAGGAAACTTTAAATATAGAAGGACCTTATGATCCAGCAATCCCACTTCTGGGTATATATCCGAAGGAGATGAGATCACTATCCAGAAGAGATATCTCCACTTACATGTTCACTGTAGCATTATTCACAATTAGCAAGTTACATAAAAAACTAAGTGTCTGTCTTTGGATGAACGGGTAAAGACGAAGTGTATATATATTATGGAATATTATTCAGCTATAAAAAAAAGAAACCCTGCCATTTGTGACAACATGGATGCACCTTGAGGGTATTACACTAAGTGAAAAAAGTCAAAGACACATACTGTATGATCTCACTGACCTGTGGAATCTTAAAAAAAGTCAGAGTCATAGAAACAGAACAGAATGGTGGTTCCCAGGGGCTGAGAGGTGGGAGAAACGAGATGCCAGTCAAAGAGTACAAACTTCCAGTTATAAGATAAATAAGTTCTGGGGATCTAATGTACAGCATGGAGACTATAGTTAATAACACTGGATTATATGCTTGAAAGCTGCTAGGAGAATAAATCTTAAATGTTCTCACCACACAAAAACACAGTAATTATGTGAGGTGATGGATGCATTAACTACTCCTACTGTGGTGATCATTTCACAATATTTATGCGTATCAGGTAATCATGTTGTACACCTTAAATGTACACAATGCTATATGTCAATCATATCTCAGCCATACTGGTGGGGGGGGGAAAGAAACAAAGATTTTTTTACTGTTTTTTTCCTCCTGAAAATTAAACCACCTAGAAAACGAGTGAATACTGTTATCCTTCTACATAATACAGAGAAGAAAATGACCAAGTTCCTGTTGGCAAGCAGGAAAGACAGACTTCACTCCGACCTCCAGGTCCTGTAAGTTAGTCATCGCTGATTCCCTGGTTGGTGTCAAGAGCCTCAAGCCACCACTACCCACCACACCACAGGCAGAGTAACTGGCCATTGTCAGGGTCTGGGAGTGGCTGAGAGAAAGAACACAGTCACGAGATTCAGTAACCCAGCACGCCACTCAACTTCTCCAGGTCACAAAAGAAGGTTCCTTTAAGCTCTAACCTTACCAATAGTCACAAGAGAAAATTAGGGTCACTGGAAACTGAAGACTATCTCTGTTTCACTCAGCCATGGCCCTTTGCCCTTCCTCTTGGATTCTGAAGCTTAACAGAAGGCAGGAACAAATAAATATAATAAATGTCCAGATAGTCTGTGAACTATGACTATAATGGTAGGAGAAGATGAGGTCTATTGAGCAAATCATATACAACCATTAAAACAGCCAGATTTGCACAGTGGAATCTGGGATAACTTTTTTTTCCCAATCATCATCCTTCTTCCTGTTACACTGCTGTATCAGGCACACCAGGTTGGAAACAAGTCACTAGGATTTGCAGGGGAAGATCTTACCTTCAAGATCCATCACTACCTCGCCCTTGTGCCAGGTTTGGGGTGCCCCAACTCTGCTCCCAGGGATGGGCAGACAGACGGAGCCTTCAGAGGTAGGCAATTCCAGAGGCAGACATTAGGCGTCTGACTTTCCAAGCAACTTCAAGGAACCCTTTCCATAGGGCCCCAAGCTCCCAAAAAGTTTATGGAAGCCAAGGCTGGACAACCATAAAGGCAGCTCACTCAGTAAAGGAGTTTGAGTCCATCCGGAAAGGAAGTAGGAACAGAAAAGGCAAGATTTCACAGCAAAATTGGAACTGCTGCCAAACATCTGGACTGCCATATGTAAGTCCTATGTTAGGCAGGGTAGGGGAGCAGGGGAGACAGGAGCAGGGAAGATGGAAGAAGGAAAAACAACAACACTTCTGCTGTCAAGAATCCTAGTGGGCAGGGTATAAATTAGGAGATTGGGATTAACATATACACACTATATATAAAACAAACAACCAACATGGACCTACATACATATTGGTTCTCCAGTGGTTAGGACTCTGAGCTTTCACTGCTGAGGAACTAAGATCCCACGGCACATGGTGTGCCCCCCACCCCAAAAAAACTTACTGAAAAAAAAATCTATAGTGCAATTGGAGAAAATATAAATAAAATGCTGAAAATACAACTATAAGACAAATCATACCCAAAAGTACAAGATCACTAATTGTGGATGTAAATACCGAGGGAATATAGCTGCTGGAATTACAATAGATGTATGCGCCACTTACTGTGTGTTGGGCACTGCTAAGAGCTACACCTACACGATTTTATTTAATCCTCACTTCTACCCAGTAAAATGAGGGAAGTGGGATTACAATTATTCCCATTTTACATTTGCAGAAACCAAGAGAGTACATCCTTTTCCGAAGGTCCCAGCTAGCATCAGAGCGAGGATTCAAAACCAGTGTCACCCAGAGCTCACGTGGGCTCATTTGAAGTGGAAAAGGGGGTTCATCTCTCAAGTGTGGGCTCTAAAGGAGGAGAGCTTGAGTGTTTTCTGGAGAAGGTATCTGGGGGCAAGGGGATTCATGCACGGGAAAAGGCACAAGGCTGGAATTTGTGATGATCAAAACCACAAACATTTCTTGAGGAACTTTTAAGTGCTGGGCACAACCAGATTTGGAAATAAAGCTGTAATACCAAGAAGGAAAAGAGGAAATCATACTCCATTCTCCTTCCAAAAGAAGACAATAACACTTAAAATAAAATCTCTTTCACCCACTCTGAATATTCCAGGGTCTCAAAAGAAACCATGCCACAAAAATGCTACATTGATTTGGGTAAGTCGGGACGGGGATGCAAGAAAGGGCATTCCCTTTGACCTTGGCAGCAGACGAAAGAGCAAGAGAAATATATTGCCTTCCTCCTGGGGCAAAAGCATTTTAATTGTCAGCTGAGAGGCCAGCAGAGCCATAAAACTGGCCAGCTGTCCCATTCAATCAGGCCAAAGGCCATAACAAGACAAGGCAGTGTTCTCAGGGGGCCAAGTGCTCGGAGTTAAGGCTGGGTCCAGATATAGCAAGAGGCCCGCACACAGTAGGAAGGAGCGGCTGGGGATCGATGCCTTCCGTGGCTTCAGCTGGAACAAATCTGCCCGTTTTGGTGGAGAAGGAAATGGCAACCCACTCCAGTACTCTTGCCTGGAAAATCCCATGGACAGAGGAGCCCGGTAGGCTACAGTCCATGGACTCGCAAAGAGTCGGACACGACTGAGTGACTTCACTTTCTTTTTCGTGAGAGGGATAAAACTACCCCTGGCTAACTTGGCAGAAAGCAGGGCTTTCTGGCTGCCTAAATCCCCATACTACTTTAAAAAGGGAAACCCAACTAGAGCCTGTGTATACCTAAAATAACAAGAGATAGAAAGAGCGGGGAAAGGGGCAGCCCTTCACTGAATGTGGTTCTGGGTGATACCTTCACGGTAAGTTTCTTCGGTCGTGTCCGACTCACTGCAACCCCATGGACTGTAGCCCGCCAGGTTCCTCTGTCCATGGAATTCTCCAGGCAGGAATACTGGAGTGGGTTGCCATGCCCTCCTCCAGGGGATCTTCCTGACCCAGAGATCAAACTGGTGCGTTCCTTATGTCTTTTGCATTGGCAGGCGGGTTCTTTACCACTAGCACCACCTGGGGAGCCCAGGTGATACTTGGCGCACATCATTTCAGGCTGTCTTAAAACCGCGCTGCTCTCTTTTGTCGTGTCCACGTGTTACAGATGAGAATCCTGGAGCTCCAAGAGACACACCCAATGTCAGGGGCACAAGAAGTAGCCTAAATCCGAGTCTCTCTGACTCCCAAGCAGTGTTCCTTCCGTGAGACCACATGGCTCCCAGTGTCAAGCTTAAGGGGGAAATGCTTACTTCTCAAAATCTTTGAGTTTCCCACAGAGAGCAAAACTCCTGGGAAAGTTAGGAAAGAAGGCGAAGTATGATCCACAGCCTTAACACTTCTCATTTCTGTGTCTCACGGCCACTTTTCGTGTGCTGCACAAGCAGTCTCCCTCACTTCTGTTGGTGCTGGGCACAGAGGCACAAGATTAAAAGTGCCTAAGTGGACTGGAGGGCTTCCCTCATGGCTCAGTGGTACAGAATGCCCCTGCTAATGCAGGAGACATGGGTTTGATCTCTGGGTGGGGAAGATCCCCTGGAGAAAGAAATGACAACCCAATCCAGTATCCTTGCCTGGGAAACCCCTTGGACAGAGGAGCCTGGCAGGCTACAGTCCATGGAGGTCGCAAAGAGTCAGACACAACTTCGTGATTAAACAACAAGTGGTCTGGAGCCCTGCCTGAAAAAGCCTTGTGTTGTTGATTCAGAGGACCGAGTGGGAAACCAGCCGCAGAGCTCTGACAGGCCAGGACGCCCCCTCACTCAGCTCCAAGGACAGAGGTGGCCTGTGATGAGCTGCGTCCTGCTTCCAGGAGGAAGGCTGCCCTTGGTATATTCTAGGTCCCTGGCATGATTCACGTGGCCGGAGCATCTTGTCTCAGCAAGGCCATCTGTCACGCTCCGAGCAGCAAAGGGGGAAGGGAGAACCTGTGGGCTCCAGTCAGCTGTTTCCCCACTGAACCGCTTGGTGAAGACTCCCCATCGGGAGCTCTGGCCCCCGCAATGAGCCCAGGAAGCAGGGAGCCTGGGCGCCCTGTAGCGTGACACAGATTTAGACAGAACGCGGGGTCATCATCCACCCCCGACACACACACATTCACACTGGATCGTGTAATGTCAGCCCCGGGAGGGAGGGATCTCAGACACCATCTCATCCAAACCTCTCATTTCACAGGTGAGGAATCTGAGGCCCAGAGAGATGATGAGATGTGCCTGGGACCACCCAGCCCGTCTGCCCAGGGGGCACCGGGTCAGTGCTCCTTCCACTGCCCCATCCTCTTCTTACCCAGACGCCCAACTAAGAAGCTCTCCTTTCGCCATAACCTGCTCTGAGCCTCAGATGAGTATAAGCTGTAACCCTCTTCTCCCAAAATTAGTATGAGCTGTAACCCTCTTCCTTCCAAACCTACACACATTCTGCATAGATCCTTCCTTAATAAGAGGAGCAAGTGTGGTTGAGCAGGAAGCTGATGGGGGTCCTGACAGGGACTTCTAGGTAAAGAGATGGGTGACCTGGGAAGAAGCTCTCTTTTCCTTTTGCCTCAACCAGACCACTGTCTCCACTCTGTGTCCCAGTTTCCCATCCATAAGTGATCCCGAGCTACCTCCTGGGAATGGGGGAAAGCACCAAGTCAGGAATGGAAAACTGTCCAAGAGCCACGGCGGGGAAGAAGACACAGACAGACTCCTGTCTCCTCCGAGATCCCAAAGCACAAACCTTGACCCTGAGCAATGACAGTCCCACAGGCCACCTGCAGAAAGGGGAGATGGCTACTTAGCTGTTACCAGGTTTGGGGTGGGGGGTGTGGGGAAGAGAAGACAGAACAATTTCCCTGACTTTCAAGGTAACCAAGGCTCGAATCAGAGGAAACAGAAATAGCAGGGAAGGGACAGAAGAATGGTGTGGAAATTCACAATTTCCATCCTTTATCCAAATCCTTTCCTGCCCTGAACCCAACCCTTACCATGGTGTTCTCCCTAAGCTCAGGGTTCAGTCATAGTCCAGGGACACCTACAAAGATCGTCCATACAACACAATCCTCTGACCACGCCAGCACAGGCTCTGCAGGTACCTACATGCTCTCCAGGGCCTGGCTTCTCCCTGCACCTGAGTAAGTTACAGAGCAGAACCCAGGGTTGCCAGAGGAAAAACAGGTGGGCAGCCTCCCCCAGCAAGCTGGGCAGAATGAGGGCAAATGTTCCACGAAGAGGGCAGCACCCTTTGCGAATCCTAAGAAGGGGACCCGAGCCCCTCCAACCTCAGGAAAGGGCTGAGGCTAGAGAATCCATGGGGAGTGTTCAGGCACCATCACCTCCTGGGGGCCCGTGCTTGCACTGGGCTGGTTTTAGGTCCTTCTCTGTGACCCCACAGGGAACTCCTTGAGGGCAGGGCTGTGTCAATTATAGCCCCAACACCAAGTGCTCAAAATGACACACCAACGAGAGCCATCTCTGCACAGGAGATGGTCGTGTTCAGGTGAAAGCGGGAAAGCAAAGCTTCCAGGCAAAGTTGAAGAACTGAGAGGTGCACATGGCTTGCAGCTCAGACCTCCCAGCCTCGCCCGCTGAGTCCCACTCACCAGGATGGTTCTTTGCTTCATTTCTGCTTTATTTACTTATGTATTTATTTTGACTTGCAGAATGTGTCTCTGTACCCACAGAAAATGGAATCCATCCACTGAACACAATACTTTAGGACATGCCTCGTATACCTGCTGGGTAACCTTAGAAAGAGCCTCCTGCTTAGCACTGACTCCAGAGACGGGCTAGCAGGAAGTGGCCAGGTGTGACTTGAGTACAGGAAAATGAGTGGGGTTTGGCCAGGCAGAGAGATGAGGTGAGGGTACCTCTGAAAGCAAGCTTCATCCCACAGCAACAGTAAGTGTGATGAGGGCCCCATGGGTGGGAAGTAATACACAGCCGGTTCCAAGGGAAAGACGAAACTGGCCTGGCTAAAGGGGAAACACCTGCAGAGGAAGAAGAGGGAGATAGGACAGCAAAGACCCGTGAGAAGTTGACATCTGAAAAGAGGAAGGCTAGCTGAGTTCAAGCTGACATTTGAAAAGGCGTGGCTAGTCCCGAACCAAATCCAGTTCATCGCTCACCTCTGCTCTTTCAGCTGTGAAATTAACAATGAGTTCTCATGAGTTAATGACATGTGGACACTAAGACCCAGTAAACACAGTAACATTACTCCTAATTATATAAAACAAAAGCACTACACGAAGTAAGTAGTGGAGCAGTGAGACACCCCAGCTAACCCTGAGCAGAGTGCAGGGAATGGTGCAGCCATGAGGAGTCAGACCTGGTCTCCAGACCAGCAGCGAGAGCCCAGAGAAACAGCTGCCTGTTTTGAGTCTCTGCTTCCTATTTGTAAAATAAAGACATGCACAGTCTTCACTCTGCAGGGTTGCTGTGAAAATTAGATGGGAACCCACATAAAATGCTTAGATAGGGCCTGACCAAAAGAGAACACTCAATAAGCAGTAGTTGCTTGTTGTTATTATTATTTAGAGGTTTGGTGATGATGATGGTTATATACGGGTTTGGTTTAGTTAATATACTATATCTAAATACTGTAGATGTTGTTGCTGTTTAATTGCTAAGTTGTGTCCAACTCTCTTGCGACCCCATGGACTGTAGCCAGCCAGGCTCTTCTGTCCATGGGATTTCCCAGGCAAGAATATTGGAGTGGGGTTACCATTTCCTTCTCCAGGGAATCTTTCTGGCCCATGGATCAAACCCGTGTCTCCTGCTTGGCAGGCAGATTCTTTACACTGAGCCACCTGGGAAGCCAAAATAGTGTAGTGGAAAACTGTAAAACCTTTAAATATCTTGTGGTAGAAGAATATTTATTTAATAAGAAAGTGGTCACAATATAGCAAGTTGGCAGTGGGGAGAGAAAGCAGGCTACAAGCAATGTACTTATTAGGATTTCCTGTGTAAGATTTGGGGCTTCCCAGGTTGCTCTAGCAGTAAAGAACCCACCTGCCAATGAAAGAGACATGGATCAATGTAAGAGACATGGGTTTGATCCTTGGGTCAGGAAGGTCTCCTGAAGGAGGGCATGGCAACCCACTCCAGTATTCTTGCCTGGAGAATCCCAAGCACAGAGGAGCCTGGCAGGCTACAGTCCACAGGATCACAGTCACACACAACTGAAGTGACTTAGCACACACACACAGTTAAGATTTAGGGGTGAAAAGAAATATGCAAAAATGCCAAAAAAAAAAAAAAAGGAAAAACACACACTGCGTTTAGCTCTATGTTCTTCCATGTTTTTTAATGGGAGGAAAGACGTTAATAACAAAAGTAATACCACTACCTTCACTTTGAGCAAGGCTTTTCATTTTCCATCACCTCATTTTTATACTAATTTTATTTTTAATAGCCCCTATTAAACTGTTATTTTGCCAAATGCCCTTAAGCCAAAACCCTGAACTCCACTTACCTACCCCCAAAAGGACAATCTTTCCACTAAAAGACCATCTTTCACTAACGTCTTTGCTAACAATCAAGTGGCTGGCTTTCCCCAGTGTGAGGAGCAGAGACACATAAATCCACTTTTATAGCCAGGACTTCAATGAGTAGTTTCAAGAAGAGATGTTGAAGTTAATGATGCACTGCAGTAGAGTAGTAGAAACCGCCCCTTAAATCAGGAGTCTGAGCCACACGTCCCAGCACCTGGCTAACCCTGCTTTATTGGCTGTATAATGGTAAATATCTAATCAATATCTAAGATAACACTTCTTCCCAATGCATGTTCCCAGACTTCATGGTAAGACTGCCAGCTGTTTCCCCACCATCCATGTTCTCTCTCTTCCTTGGTAACAGACCCTGATTATTGGCCAGGATCCATGCCAACCCAGAATAAAACCCTTCACTGCCCAGTGGTCCCTGTACTAGCCATGCCTACGGGACTCCATTCTAGCTACTGAATACAGGCAGATGTGTTGTGCTGGATTTCTAGGAAGCTAAAGGGAGACGACTCAGCCACAGGAGCAGCTTCCTCTGTGCTTCTGCTTTTCCTGTTCCTTCAGGCCTGTGACTCAGACCAAATAATTGGCGTTTCAGAAGTCATCTTGGATCCTAAGGCAACCCTGAGATGCAGTAAAGAGAGGTGGAGATGCTTTAAACACCCCTGGCCTTCCTTTCAAACATGAATGTACACCTTGTTTTAGCCACTGTTACTTTGTTTTGTTTTTTCAAGTTATGGGCATTAAACCAAAACTTACTTCAGATGATACACGAACAACCTAAGATGTTCTATGCTACACATATGTCGTAAATAGCACATGACTTTTTTAAACGGATAATCAGGATATATTATCAGCCTGATAATCAGCCTTTTAATATATCACTTTTTTACTGAACTTTTTGTAACAGTTAGATTTTATCACCAGCTACTTTGTTTTTTCCACAAGACAGCCCCCATGTGTACCTTACTCTTTTCTCTGGGGGTTCAAAGTCAACTAACACATATAATTCACAGAATTCTGCCCTCACATGACTATGAACAAAATGCGACTCTCTGGAGCTCCTAATAAAAACCAAGAGGAACAGGCCAGTATCCCCAAATCTGCAAAACTCAAAGAAGTTACAACTCTCAAACTGGAGGCAAAGAAGTGACGTAACATTTCTAAAATGATTTTCAAGTCGTGTATACACGGCAATGGAATAAAAACAACAGTGTCATCAGGGCTCATGTTGGATAAATTCAATCACAGACAAACAGCCACCCAATGAGCTACCCCCAACTCACATGTGAGATTTACAGCAAGCATCAACATCAGCACCAACCAGCAGCCCAGTGGACTATGAACATTTCAGGGCATCAGTGGTCTTGAGGTCCTTTAAAATAGTATGAGGTCCTTTAAAATAGTATGCCCTGCCACCATACACTGTACCTGAAGGTCCCCCTCGGGAATCCTAAGACCCACATTAGGACAAAGGACCAGGCTTTTGTCTCCAAGGAGACAGAATGACACTCAGGTCCCCTGCACCTCCTTAGCAAGTTAGCTTTCCTTTCATAAGAGTTTAGACTTCCAAGCATAAATCAGAAAATGTAAAACCTCGTATCTGCAGCTTGAAATTATACCCAGATGTAAAACTTCATAGAGGAAATTATTAACTTTTACAATCACCCTGGCCCAAGTTTGTAAATGGGCTCAATTATGTAAGATGAGTGCACAATGCCTAGCTCACCCAGCATGATAAGGATATAAGAATGCATTTTTTAACAATTCAGCTTCTATATCCCATTTTCTACCAACACATGAGCTTATTCTCACTCCATCATCCAAAGCAATCTCTAGGTAGAAAAAAAAATTTTTTTTTCTTAAAAAGGAAGTCAGCAGAAGTTTTAACTTATTTTATACATTTAAAGGGCTTTCCTGGTGGCTCAGATGGTAAAGAATCCATCTGCAATGTGGGAGACCTGGGTTCAATCCCTGGGTTGGGAAGAACCCCTGGAGGAGGGCATGGCAACCCACTCCAGGATTCTTGCCTGGAGAATCCCCATGGCCAGAGGAGCCTATAGTCCATGGGGTTGCAAGGAGTCGGACCGACTAAGCACACCCACACACACATTTAAAGAACAGAATTGTGCAGGAAGGATGAGAATAATCATATAGTAAAGAGAGAGAATAATGGCAGAAGGAAAAGAGAAACCAGATTTATTTCATGGAACTGAAATCCTTCACATGCATTATATCCAAAATACATATCTAATGCTCCATACTCACCAGGAGGAAATTTGTTCTTATTAAAGGGGAAGAGGATGCATGTAGATGAGGTAAGGGTAACAAATGCTATTTTAAAGTAAGTTGGAAAGTATATTTCTGTATATATGGGCCATATATGCTTTTTAAATGTCTGGGAAAATATGCCAAATGCAATATATACACTTCCAGAAGGAAAACATTATGGGTGATCCTTCTTTCTGTTTATCTACACTTCCTAATTTTTAGAACAAAAGCACTTACTACCTATGTTATTTAAAATGTATTTTTTAAAGTTAACAGATTCACAATAGCATCAAGACAAAAATAAGCCACATGTGGAACAACCAGGAGGAAAACAAGGTCTAAAGGATTTCTGGGCTCAAAGCTGAAGGACACAGAGCGTGAAATTTCTGGGACCCCAAACTCCTAACGCCCTCCTCTCTGGACAGGCTGCCCAAAGTGACTTTAGGCATATACCACTTAGCAAATTGTATCCTCTCTACCATGCACTTTAGGCCAGGGAAAGTCCAAATTACCACACAAAAGAAGCATACTCCCAAGGCCTGCTGATTCAGCTAAGGAAAGAGACTGAAGTTTATACCAACCCACCATTTAATTATGTCTAACACTTGCTTTACAATCTGGTTTATGGGTTCTAGATGTTTAATAAACAGTTACTTCTCAGTTCCCTGCTATTAAACACTATGTAGTTATGACTATTAATTAATACCACCTTGAGGCTCTCAGGAGAGCTGTAGGTCTACCAGTGAGGTCGTGTTCCCCAAGCTGACACGGTTACCTGAACGGGCCTCATGGCTTCAACGACACGCCTCCTCTCTCTTATACCCCTTCTCTGGTGGGAACTCAGGTTGGATAGTTCAGACAGAAATGCAAACAGATGGTATTGGTTTGCTTTATCTATTGTTTCACGGAGGAGGAAAACTCCTTTTGTGTTCAGAAGCACCCACCCTTCCCTCAAAATGGAAAAACGCATCTAAGTGTTTTGTTTGAACAGCACATCACAGAGTCACACACTGCCAACCATGCCTGCTAATTGGGTTTTTTTCTTTTTTTGGTATTTTTCTTCTCTTTTTTTTGGTAATTTTTTTTTTCCTTTTTCTTTCTCTTTTTGGCTGTGCCATGTGACATACAAGATCTTGGTTCCCCAACCATGCCCTCTACAGTGGAAGCATGGAGCCCTAACCACTGAACTGCCAGAGAATTCCCAAAGGATGGACTGGCTTTAAGCAGGGCATTTCACTGCCCACTAAGATTCCTGAGACATCCACTTCAACCCAAGCTATGACCGGGTCTGAAAGTGATCTCAAGCCCTCCAGCCCCACCTCTCTGTACTCACTGTTGCTGGATTTAAGGTCACGGTGGATGATGGGGACAATTGCCTCATCATGTAAGTAGTTCATCCCTCTGGCAATCTGCACGGCCCAGTTCACCAGGATGTCTGGGGGAATCCTTTTCCCAGATAACACTCTATTCAAAGGCCCTCCACGAGCAAACTCCATGACCAAGCAGAGGTTGGGTTCCTTCAGACACACCCCCCGAAGGGCAATGATGTTGGGGTGCTTCAGCATGGCAAAGAGCTTGGCCTCCTGGCGGACGTTCTCTATGGTCTGGCTGATGTCCTCGTCGGGATCATGGCGAGCTGCTTTCACAGCGACCTCATCCCCTATCCAGAAAGCACGATAGACCTTCCCAAAGCCCCCGATGCCGATAATCTCTTCCAAGGTCAGCTCCGCAAAATCAATCTCTAACACTGAGAAAGAACAGGAGAAAAGGAGCAAGTCAAAAACATTTGAAAAACACCATTTAATCACCCATTTACCTAGCTGGGTAAACCCAACAAGCTGTCTGTTCACTTGGCTTTTCAGTCTCCCCGCAATAAACTCCCCAAGGACAGGAAAAGCGGGTAACATTTTTTTCTGTGGCCAGCGCGTTATCTTTAGTGACTGGCACATAGTAGGTATTCAATAAGTATTCACGAAATAACTTCTACTTGGAACTTCATGAAGAATACTGTACCGAGAGCAACCATTTTAACTAAAAGAAAAACTGGGGGAGATCAGTCCTTGTGTGGCTTGTTCACATTTTACTGTGTATATACCAGGTAGCAAGAAGCATGTAGTACAGTGCCAAGGCAGACAGACAACAGCCAAAGTGTGGTGTAAAAGAGCTTCGGTGGTGGTATGATCCGAAGATGAGGGAAATCACTCACTCCCACCACAGGACAGGGCTTAAGAGGGTGGGTGGGAAAAGGATTCTCAAGGAAGGAAACATCTGAAACAGGCCCAAAGAATGAGAGGAAGGGCTATCATCAGGAAATGAAGACCAAGGTGGAGAAGACAGTCCCGGCAGATGGAAGGTCATGAGCCAGAACACAGGGCACGAAGCACTTATTCACAGCAGACGTGAGGTGGAGACAACCTAGACGTCCACTGACAGATGAGTGGATAAAGAAGACGTGATGCACACACACAATTGAATGTTACTCGGCCATAAGAAAGAATGAAATCGTGCCATTTGCAACAACATGGGCGGACCTAGAGATTTTCATAGGAAGGGAAGAAGTCAGACAGAGAAAGACAAACACCGTATAATATCACGTGTATGTGGAATCTAAATTATGAAACAAATGAACTTATCTATGAAACAGTAACAGACTCACAGACACAGCAGACTTGGGGCTGCCAAGAGGGTGAGTGTATTGAAGAGGGACAGAGTGGGAGTCTGGGGTTAGCAGATGCAAACTAGTATATATAGAACGGATAAACAACAAGGTCCTGCTGTTCCTACAAGGGAACTGCATTCAGCATCTTGTGATAAACCATAATGGAAAAGAATATAAGGAAGAAAAAGTATATGCATAACTGGATCACTTCGCTATACAGCAGAAATTAACACAGCATTGTAAATCAACTCTACTTCAATAAAGAGAAAAGGCGGGGGCGGGGGGAAGGGAAAGAACATGTGCATGAAGGTATATAGCCTACCAGGAATTTCAGGAGTCCAGGGCAGCTGGATTATATGCATTAGGGTAGATGAGGCTCAAAGTCTTGCTGGGGTCAGACTTGTGACTTAGAAAGAAAACCAACTCTGGCAGCTATGTGGAACGTAATAGCAAAAAGGACCACTAAGGAGACCGTTGCAGTAATCCAGGTACATAAGCACGAGTCAAATCTCAGGAGCCGTGAAGGCTGGAGATCAGGGAAAAAAATCAGGAGATCTTCAAAACTTGGTTTTACCAGGACCTGGTGATTAAAGTGTGCAAGAAAGAGGAGTCTCCAAGGCAACATCTTACCCCCACCACAGTTCCAGCCCTGAGGTTCCCAGTGACACCCCCACCCTCTCATTTCCCATCCCAAATCCAGAGTTTGAATCTACCATACTTGACTGTATCTTTAGCTGTTTGGAAAAACTTCCATGGATAGAGAATAATAACCACAAGTGATTATGAATCTTGAGTTAGATATGGTGTTGCTGTACAAGTGAAGTGCTATTTCATGTTTCTCTCATGAAAACCCTATTCTCTGTCTTCTCAGTCTCTTCCCTTGTCTTCACCTAGCTGACCCAGCTGGTCTCAAGTCTCAGCTTAACTATAATCTCCTAGAGGAACTTTTCCTAACCCCTCTACTAAACGAGGCCAGGCCTCCATCAAGCACTCCCATAGCAGTCTCTATTGGCAAGACTCAACAAAGTTATAATTACTTGTTCAATGCCTATTTTCCTACTAGACTGCAAGATGCATGAGGGCTGATCCTCTCTGCCTGACACACCACTGTCCTTTACGTGCTGATTCAGCTGGAGACCAATAGAGAGTAAAGCAAAATGGGGAGAATCTACTTCAGTATGAAAGAAATCAAACTCAGATCTGGGGAAAAGCTGGAACTGGACCTCCTGAAACAAATACAGAGAATAGTCACACTGCTACAAAAGAAAAAACTGAACACAAAGATCACATATTTCTGAACTCTTGGCAAGACCGAAAGAGGAGATGCCCACTGCAGACTGTTCTTTTCTATTCTCAGCCAGCTCCACAATGTCTCTATTCTCCATTCAGATGCTGGTGGTGTTCAGAACTAGGTTCCTGCTCAGTTATAGCATTTCCATCCTATCTAGGGCTAATGTTCATTTATATTTTGTAATTTACCTGGCAGTCTGCACAAAGAAAACTCTAAGGAAGTTAGTCGGACTGCCTTTAAGTATACAAAATACGTGGCCCATTTGCACCCTCAAAGTTCCAATTGTTCAGGATTATCACCTCAGTGACCAACACAACATTGTAAAGCAATTTTCCTCCAATTAAAAAATAAATTTAAAAGTTTTATGAGAACAAAAGTAAATAAATGACAGCAACAACAAAAGATCATCACCTTATCTAGTACCCCTCTTGAAAAATAAATGGTGTGTCCTGCAGACTAATAATCTACATCCATTCTACAATCCTCCAGTATACCTTTCAGTACTACAGAAGCTGGAAAGTTTAAAAACTATATTTCCCAGACTTCTTGACAGAGTGCTGGTTCAGCCAATGAGATGCGTAAGATTCAGAAGGCAGAAGTGATATGGAGACCATCTCCTTGCTGCTTCTCCTGGTAAGCATGGCTGTGGAGAAGTGGGTTTTCTATAATATCAAATCAGTGTCCAATTATTAGGCTTCCCAAGTGGCGCTAGTAGTAAAGAATCTTTCTGCCAATGCAGGAGATTAAGAGATGTGGGTTCAATCCCTGGGCCAGGAAGATGCCCTGGAGAAGGAAAAGGCACCCTACTCCAGTATTCTTGCCAGGAGAATCCCATGGACAGAGGAGCCTGGTGGGTTATAGTTCATGGGGGTAGCTTACTAGTTTTGCAGATGTGGAAGGAATGTTGCAAAGCCAAGTAGTCACCTAATCTCCAGACAGCAACTACAACAGGGTATTGGAGAAGTCAACTTCAATGGTAACTCCTGATTCTGTACCTTCTCAGAGAAGCAGCTTGTCTGGTGGGCCAGGTCTGCAATGGACTGCGAGTTGGTCCCATAGTTCTAGCCAAGAGCCTCTTCCTTCTCCCTGCCCTTCCAACAAATCTACAAGCACCCAATTTCTTCTACTAAATTGTTTTCTGTTTAAAGTAGCTTGAGTGTTTTTAGGTCCTAATACGAATCTTGACTGATTACTAATTCTTATCTATTACATGAACAAGAAAAAATATGCCTACGTCAAAAAGAGATTAGAACCTTCCTGGAGAAAAATGTAAGTTATGTTAGGAATCCCTTAAGGGGTCATGGAGGGAGCACTCATATTTTTTCCTACCAGATTTTTTTTCATGGATGAAAAGGTAGGTGCCTGTTTAATAAATGCATATTTACATATCTTATTCCTCAGATATCTGAATTCTCCTTAAGGAAATTAAGTGCTGTATTTTCTTGTGTATCCACCCTCTTCTTTCCTCTGGTCTGAAGCATAGTTGTGAACACACAGGAGGTGTTAAATATTTATTTAAACACTTATCATCGTTGTTTAGTCACTAAGTCACGTTCAACTCTTTTCAACCCCATGGACTATAGCCCACCAGGTTCCTCTGTCCAAGGGATTTCCCAGGCAAGAATACTGGAGTGGGTTGCCATTTCCTTCTCCAGAGGATCTTCCCAACCCAGGGAATGAACCCATGGATCCTGCATTGGCAGGCAGATTCTTCACCACTAAGACACCAGGGAAGCCTCTTATTTAAACATCAGTTCAGTTCAGTTCAGTCACTCTGTCATGTCCGACTCTTTGCGACCCCCTGAATCGCAGCACACCAGGCCTTCCTGTCCATCACCAACTCCCGGAGTTCACTCAAACTCACATCCATCGAGTCAGTGATGCCATCCAGCCATCTCATCCTCTGTCGTCCCCTTCTCCTCCTGCCCCCAATCCCTCCCAGCATCAGAGTCTTTTCCAATGAGTCAACTCTTTGCATGAGGTGGCCGAAGTACTGGAGTTTCAGCTTTAGCATCATTCCCTCCAAAGACATCCCAGGGCTGATCTCCTTCAGAATGAACTGGTTGGATCTCCGTGCAGTCCAAGGGACTCTCAAGAGTCTTCTCCAACACCACAGTTCAAAAGCATCAATTCTTTGATGCTCAGCCTTCTTCACAGTCCAACTCTCACATCCATACATGACCACTGGAAAAACCATAGCCTTGACTAGACGGACCTATGTTAGCAAAGTAATGTGTCTGCTTTTGAATATGCTATCTAGGTTGGTCATAACTTTTCTTCCAAGGAGTAAGCGTCTTTTAATTTCATGGCTGCAGTCACCATCTGCAGTGATTTTGGAGCCCAAAAAAATAAAGTCTGACACTGTTTCCACTGTTTCCCCATCTATTTCCCATGAAGGGATGGGACCAGATGCCATGATCTTCGTTTTCTGAATGTTGAGCTTTAAGCCAACTTTTTCACTCTCCTCTTTCACTTTCATCAAGAGGCTTTTGAGTTCCTCTTCACTTTCTGCCATAAGGGTGGTGTCATCTGCATATCTGAGGTTATTGATATTTCTCCCAGCAATCTTGATTCCAGCTTGTGCTTCTTCCAGCCCAGCGTTTCTCATGATGTACTCTGCATATAAGTTAAATAAGCAAGGTGACAATATACAGCCTTGACGTAGTCCTTTTCCTATTTGGAACATGAGGACTTAAAAGATGTGATTCTGAACGAGGGTGCTGAAAGGACAGCTCCTCTGATGGCATTCCACAGAAGACAGAAAACCTCTGTGGGGAAGGCAAAGCCATGATCTCTCTCTCTCTCTCTCTCTGTGTAGAACATAAACTCTCATGTTCTTGCTATTTAGTCAAGGAAATATTTTGACCAGCCTTCAAGAAAAGCATAGAAGAGAACTTACAAGCAGACAGAAGACAGAATAGTGGGGGATGTGGGGAGGGTCCTCTCCTTTCTCTTCCCTGTTAGGAAGTCCTTGTGGATCGAAACTAGACTATCACTGCAGCTGAGAACATGTGGGACTCCTTCCCTTCCCTGCTCCTGTCAAGACCTGGTTTTAAGTAAGAATCAGGTCAAGTCTCATGCAGCACATATTTCGGTTTCTGTGGAAGAATATTTCCAGGAATATCAGGAAAAAATCCTTATTTCTTTCAGTCTTGGAGTCTCTCAAATGTATCCTTAGAAACTAAACATATAGGCACATTCTGATGAGTTTGGGGTAAGTGAATAGTACACACATCACTCATTTAAAAATCTTAAGTACATCTGAAAATATACCCTTATATTTCTGGTGAGTACAAGAAAAAGAAATGTAAATCAATCATATCCTTAATTTATGCCCTGCTTGGAAACAAAAACAACTCTCCTGTAAGAGAAACTTTTTCTCAATACCTACGGTGATAGATCTCCAAAGATGATATAACTGTACATTTTCCATCTTTCACTAAAATAAAGAAGATGAGCATGCTCCTGGGTTATTTATATTTGTCAGCCCCACGGAGAGCTAAATTCTAATACCTACATTGGAGAAGATAAAAGCACTCTATGAGTGTTGGATGATTTATAATATCCTTCCTATATGTTTTCCTTGTCACAAGATTTAGCAATTTCCTCCTCTTCTGTTTTGATTAAAGTCTGCAACAAAAGTTTCACTCTGAAAAGCAGCATTTGAAACTAAAACTGAACATTATTCATGGCAACCCACTCCAGTATTCTTGCCTGGAGAATTTCATGCATAGAGAGGAGCCTGGCTGACTTGAGTCCATGGGGTCGCAAAGAGTCAGACACTACAGAGTCACTAACACTTTTGTGTCTTCTATTCACAATCTAATAGCAAAATTCATGCCCCAAAGAGGAAGTTTGAAAAACTAACTGGGAAAAAGTTGTCAAAGGCTCAATTTCATTCAAAGTCTTTGGAGACAAGACTTTGTCTTTTTTCTTTGTCTTTATTTTCTGAGTGACAGTAACTGAACCGATGGACACAGCATACAGACCAGAAACACTTGATCAGATCAGCAACTTCTTTTAGCAAAGCACTGCACTGAAATTATATATTTACATCACCAGTTTCCCTCATGTGTGACTTTTAAGTACCTCCTCACTTTCTCATTTCTTTATCCCCTGGTATTTAACACAGTATCTCTCTTTCGCTGGGCACTCTTATTGGGTTTTGATTAGAACTAAATTTTCTGAATTATCAAGAATTAAGCCCAGTCAAGATCAGAACTCCCAGTGTGGCTAAATAACTTAACAAGACCTTCAAATGCAATGTTGTTCAAGTCAATTATTTCAGTAAGTACAAGATGCTTCCTAATTTCTCATCATCTGAGTTTTAGATATAGGAATCTATTCTATCCAAGGTAACTTTTGTTACCGTAAAGGTGAAGCCCTAGGCACCCAACGGAGAAGGAGCTTCTAACATGGTGCAGTGTGGACCTATCTGGCTTTCTGTGCATGGGTTCTTCCAGCCTCGGTCAGGTTCACTCCTGACTGCTCTGACAGTGGGAGCACTAAAGATACTAAAGAAACTCAGTTCCTGCTCAGGAACCTCACAGAGCTCTTCTACTCTGACACCAGATGTCTCCGAAAAACAAATCACCAAACATCACCTACAAAGAACCTCAAAATATGACATGTTTAAACTACACTACTCTCTAACATGCCAGACCAACATCTCTTCCAATATGAGACCGAGTTCATCCTCAACACTATTTGGGACATTATATGCTAGGACCTTTAGCCTTCACTTTTCCAGCACTAGAGCCAAAAAGATGCAACAACTGGAAACAATGTAATTTGTCACCTCCAGGTATTATAAAGATCAAATAGCAGAAGCAGGAAGTTTTTAATTGAATAAAACAGAGAGAAAACAAAGGAAGCTAAATACTTGAATGTCAATTTGACAGTCAAAACAAGGAAAGAGGCTATGATTTTTATACTAATGGCTGTTATTTAATAAACAGGTTAAGATATAATACAATTGTTTGGGTGAAAATAAGTCATAGGACCAGAGAAATAACTGTTACAAGTGAAAGTTTTAAACTATTTAAAGTTATCCCTCGGTAATGATTTTTTAAATCTAAGGGGAAAAGTACATAAAACATGGAATAAATAAAGATACATGTGTACTAACAATACTTTTTTAACAGGAAAGAAATTATGGAAACCCTCAAATACAAAATAGTGTAAACTGTACCGGGAGATATTTACATCTTTCTTCTAAAACCACCTAGCATCAAGGATTAAAGGATTCTAATAGCAAGTTAACTCCTTTGAAAAAAAAACAAAGAAAAATTCATTACAGGGTGTGTTACAGGGGGCTCCTGGGAAATTGGTGAAAACCAGGACACTGGAAGAAAGGCCCTGGGAGGGACCCCTGGGTATCATTCCCCTGAGATTTGGCAAATACCAAATATAGGCAAAGATCTAGGGTGAGAAGAAAGGAGAAAATATATTGTCTAGGTGTCAAGGGGCTGGGATTTAACCACTCTACCCTGTGCTCCTGATCTCTCTGGGGGGAATGACATACTTTACCCTCTCTATCATTTCTCCACTCATCACCTGCCCCTCCACCCACTCTCTCTCTCTCTCTCTCACACACACACCCTTCTTAGCACATTATTCAATAAGACTCCTAAAGGTACCACTTTTGAGATACAAGATTAGGATCGAAGAAATCAACATGATATTTCAAAGGTGTTTCAGAGGCTTCCAGGACTTGTGAACCAGCTCGGCCCTGAGGGAGACACCACCATCTCCTTTAAACCAAAAGTAAGGGGCGAGGACAGGCGATAGAAGAGGTCGGGAAGGTCCCCGATTTGAGGACTAAGGTTATTACAGAAACCACCAGCTTGCCTAAAATCCTGCCAGATTTGCGGGGCGGGGTGGGGGGGTGGGCGGTGGTGTTGGGGCTTCAGGATGTGGAATCGAGCTGCTGCTGAGGTGGTCAGGTGAAGGTGAAGAAGCCCAAGCGCCCGAGGTTCCAGGCGAGGCCTGCCTGCGGCGTGTCTATCTTACCCACTGCACCCACCAAAGCCCGTGCAGCCTGAGCGCGCGCGCGCACACACACACACCCAGGTCAATCATTGCCCACCCCAACCTAACCCTCAGGGAGGTCTCCCCTCCCTCCGCAATCATCCCCAGGCCTCCATCATCCCCCGCCCCCCTCCCCCGCCGGGCTCCCGGGCCCGCCTTCGCCTTACACTGAATGGGCGGGTAGCAACTGGGGTCCTCGCCGCCGGGCTGGCAGCGGCTGGAGAAGGCGCTGCGCGGGGTCACGTAGTTGCTCGGGAAGATGCCCACTCGCTGGTTCAGCTGCCCGGTCCACCAGCCCTCGTCGCCGGACACCTGCGAGTCCTTGGACAGCACCTCCACCACGTCGCCCAGCCGCAGGGTCAGCTCGTCCTCGCCCGCCGCCTCGTACTCGAACACGGCCGTCCAGTAGGGCAGCGGCGCGCCGCAGCCCAGCTCCCGGGGGGCCGCCACCGCCTCCTCCTCCTCTTCTTCCTCCTCCTCGGCCCCAGCCCCGGCTCCATCCTCCCCCGGCGGGGCGGCAGCGGCGGCGCTCGCCAGGCAGCCGAGAAGCGCTCTGGAGGGCTCCATGGAGCGGCCGATCCATAGGGTGCGGGGCTGCCGCCGCCCGCAGGAGCCGCCGCCGCCTATTGTTCATGCGGCTCCGCAGAGCTGGGGGGACACCCCTCCCCCGACGGCGGCCTCAGGTAGGGCCGGGGTTGGCGGGGCGGGGAACGCCGGATCGCTCGGGGCTGGGGCCGGCGGGGCGCGGCGACAAGTGCGCGGAGCTGGAGTGCTCACCGCAGCATCGGGGCGAGGCGGGCCGGAGCCCTAGCCTTCGCGATCGCCACTCTGGGGCGGCCTGGCTACCTCCGCCGCGGGTAACCTGCTCGCGCAGCTGGTGCCAGCAGCCGCCCGCCGCTGCCGCCGCCGCCGCCGCCGCCAGCCGGCCGCTGCTCCCTGCTCCGCGCTGCGCCCCGCCCCCTGCGCCGCCCTCACGCCCTGGACCACCTGACGCGGACCTGGCTCCACCCCAGCCCTGCGGACCCGAGGGGGCGGGGCCTCTCTGCTCCCGGGCCCGCCCCCCGGGCTATCCGGTCTTTCCATTGGCCGCCACGGACCCCCGCCAGCCATCCACCCCGCCCCTCTCCATCCACCCTGCTCATACGTCACGGGTCCCCCCTGTCCCCGTCCCCCGCCCTGTGCGGGCTCGCTCATTCTCAAACCCCAGGTTGACCCATTTCTCTCTCCCATTGGCCCGTCGCAGCTCCAACCATTGGTCTGAGCTACCTGTCCGTTTCCTGGGAGTGTTCAAGGAAGAGGCTGCGGTTTCATTGGGCGCCTGAGAAAGGAATGGGTGGTTCCGCAAAGGTAGAGCCGAGCCCTCCTCATTCAGACCAAAAAGGCTGAAGGAGACCGCTCCCTTTGTTTGCTGCGAAGGGGTAGGGAATCCCATTGGGCACCACCTGTGTTCTTGATCTTAAAGTGAGCTTTTGAGAGTGAGCGGAGGAGAGGCGAGCTGGGTAGGGCCCTCTGGGAGAGCTCTTTCTTCTCCAGCTCCTTCTTACATTTGGATTCTCCCTTCTCTTGGAGATGCCTCTGCCCCAGTCCCTACCAGGTGGATCAGCTTCGACTCCCCTCCGACTGAATTGCACCCCTACTCCATCTGTAACCTTTCGTCTATTAAGGCCTTCAGGCCCACTGGAATGCTCTTTAGAACTCTTAAAACTACAGTTCTTGCCCTTTATGAGGGCTGCATACAGCTTGCCCTTCCTTGGGTTTTTGTTGGAAGAGAGTCCAATATCATCGATTTTTAGAATTCAGACGAAGAGAGAGAGAGAGAGAGAGAGAGAGATCACTTTATTGGGGCTCAATTTGAGGGTGGGAAAGCTGTCGGTTGAAGTGGGCTTGGTCTCTCTGAAGAGACTCCATTTTTCTACAAATCTTGAATTTCTTTCATCTGGGGGAATTGCACCTTGGATCGCGGTAACCTCTGTAGAAATCAGATTAAGAATCAAAGCTGAATATACACACAAAACGATACTGCAAGGCAGACTTTCCATCTATCTTTTTGTTATCCTCCACTTCTCAAACCTTAAGAAAGAGATAGGTGGCCCCGAACATTTCTTCTGTGCTTAAATTCTTTCACAGCAATATAGATTTTCAATGAGAAGATTCTGTGACTTTTCAAAATAAGCCCATACTGAGAGGTCCTGCCTGATCTGTGCTGAAGTTTTCCCCTTCCGTGGTAGGAATAGGTCTGATTTACTTGGCAAGTTTAGTGCTTCACGTTTTTTATTGTTGTTGTTATTTAATTTCATTTTTTAAAATTTATTTATTTTAATTGGAGGTTAATTACTTTACAGTATTATATTGGTTTTACCATACATCAACATGAATCCGCCACGGGTGCACATGTGTTCCCCATCCTGAACCTCCCTCCCCATACCATCCCTCTGGGTCATCCCAGTGCACCAGCCCTAAGCATCCTGTATCATGCATCGAACCTGGACTGGCGATTCATTTCACATATGATATTATACATGTTTCAATGCCATTCTCCCAAATCACCCCACCCTCACCCTCTTCCACAGAGTCCAAAAGACTGTTCTAGACATCTGTGTCTCTTTTGCTGTCTTACATACAGGGTTATTGTTACCATCTTTCTAAATTCCATATATATGCGTTAGTATACTATATTGGTGTTTTTCTTTCTGGCTTACTTCACTCTGTATAATAGGCTCCAGTTTCATTCACCTCATTAGAACTGATTCAAATGTATTCTTTTTAATGGCTGAATAATACTCCATGGTGTATATGTACCACAGCTTTCTTGTCCACTCATCTGCTGATGGACATCTAGGTTGCTTCCATGTCCTGGCTATTATAAACAGTGCTGTGATGAACATTGGGGTACATGTGTCTCTTTCAATTCTGGTTTCCTCGGTGTGTATGCCCAGCAGTGGGATTGCTGGGTCATATGGCAGTTCTATTTCCAGTTTGTTAAGGAATCTCCACACTGTTCTCCATAGTGGCTGTACTAGCTTGCATTCCCACCAACAGTGTAAGAGGATTCCCTTTCCTCACACCCTCTCCAGCATTTATTGCTTGTAGACTTTTGGATAGCACCCATTCTGACTGGTGTGAAATGGTACCTCATTGTGGTTTTGATTTGCATTTCTCTGATAATTAGTGATGCTGAGCATCTTTTCATGTATTTGTTAGCCATCTGTATGTCTTCTTTGGAGAAATGTCTGTTTAGTTCTTTGGCCCATTTTTTGATTGTGTCATTTATTTTTCTGGAATTGAGCTGCAGGAGTTGCTTGTATATTTTTGAGATTAATTCTTTGTCAGTTGCTTCATTTGCTATTATTTCCTCCCATTCTGAGGACTGTCTTTTCACCTTGCTTATAGTTTCCTTTGTTGTGCAGAAGCTTTTAATTTTAATTAGGTCCCATTTGTTTATTTTTGCTTTTATTTCCAATATTCTGGGAGGTGGGTCATAGAGGATCCTGCTGTGATTTATGTCGGAGAGTGTTTTGCCTATGTTCTCCTCAAGGGGTTTTATAGTTTCTGGTCTTACATTTAGATCTTTAATCCATTTTGAGTTTATTTTTGTGTATGGTGTTAGAAAGTGTTCTAGTTTCATTCTTTTACAAGTGGTTGACCAGTTTTCCCAGCACCACTTGTTAAAGAGATTGTCTTTAATCCATTGTATGTTCTTGCCTCCTTTGTCAAAGATAAGGTGTCCATAGGTGTGTGGATTTATCTCTGGGCTTTCTATTTTGTTCCATTGATCTATATTTCTGTCTTTGTGCCAGTACCATACTGTCTTGATGACTGTGGCTTTGTAGTAGAGCCTGAAGTCAGGCAGGTTGATTTTTCCAGTTCCATTCTTCTTTCTCAAGATTGCTTTGGCCATTCGAGGTTTTTTGTATTTCCATACAAATTGTGAAATTATTTGTTCTAGCTCTGTGGAAAATACTGTTGGTAGCTTGATAGGGATTGCATTGAATCTATAGATTGCTTTGGGTAGTATACTCATTTTCACTAGATTGATTCTTCCAATCCATGAACACGGTATATTTCTTCATCTATTAGTGTCCTCTTTGATGTCTTTCACCAGAGTTTTATAGTTTTCTATATATAGGTCTTTTGTTTCTTTAGGTAGATATATTCCTAAGTATTTTATTCTTTTTGTTGTTTCAGTTTGGGGTTAATCTTTAGACAAACTGAAGACAGTGAGGCAATTTGAAAAGATAACCAGGGCTGGCATCTCCAGCTTTGCTGCCACCAGCTGCAAGATCTTGGGCAAGTACTAAACCGTCTGCTCATCCTTAAAGAGAAGGGGTGATCTGGAAGATCTGTCATCTTACAGACCTGAGATTCTGTGGTTTGCACATGAGTGTGACTACACTGTATGCCAAGAAATGGCTACCCACTCCAGTATTCTTGCCTGGGAAATCCCATGAACAGAAGAGACTGGCGGGCTGCAATCCATGAGGTCGCAAAGAGTCAGACACGACTGAGGGACTAAACAAAAACCACCACCCATTTCAGGTCTTGAAGAAGGGAGGGTAGAATGTGGTCTAAAGATCAACTGGAATAGGTCTTGAGAAAAGACTTCTGAGTAAATGCCCTAAAACAGTGTTCGGATTCTTCTTGTACATAGATTCAGTGAACTGGAAAAGATACAGGTGAGTCTTTGCATAAATTCTCTAAATTTTGTTCAAAATAAAACTATGCCACTCCTAAGCAGAAGAGAGCAAGCAGGGAGTGGGTACAGGCATTTTGTGTTTTTTAAATACACAAGAAAGAAGATCTTCTTAATAAAAATTTAATTTGGGGCAACAATGAATTTTCCAAAATGGTATTAACAGAGAGAAACAAACAGAAAAAAAAAAAAAAAACTAAAAAGAGAATAATCATCAATGGTGATCTCTTTCAAGTGGTAGAATTATGAGTATGGGCAATTTTTATTGTCATTTTGCTTGATATTGTATGTTTTACTATACAGGTTTTATCTCGACTCCTCCCCTACCCAGAAGAGAAAAAAAAAAAAAACCTTGGGATCTGTCTCAGTAGGAAACGTCTAATTCCCCACATAACTTAAATCTTGGATACCATAGCATGTGTTTAGAACCTCATGAAGAGTCATTCATTCATCAAACATTTCAAGAAGTCATTCAGTAAATATTTGTTGAATGGATAAGTGCTAGGAATTCAAATGAGGGAAGATCCTTCAGGCTAAAGCTGTCTAACAGAGGTTGTCTAGCCAGGTTTCATGGAAGAGGCAGAACTAAAGCTGGTCCTGGAGGTGGATGTGGGGAAGAGGGAGGAACCTGCATTCAGAAGTAGAGGATGAGCATGGGCCCAGCTGCAGAGGTGGGTAAGCCTGAGTAAGCCCAGGGGTGGAGTAAAAGGATGAGAAAGAACTCTGAAAAGATGGGTTGAGACCAGATTTGTTGAGGGCCTTGTAATCACTTGATTCAGAGGAGTGAGTATTTAATTCATTATTTGTAATTATTTACTATCTAGCTTGTTCACTATGAGGGCAGCAACTATCTCTCTGGTTCTCCACAGTTGTCCCAGCACCTAGAGTGTATCTGGCACATAATTGGCTCTCAGCACGTGTTTGTGACTGAATGACTGACTTAAATACCAGAGTGAGAAAAAAGTCTGGGTTTGGTTAAGCAGACAAAAGGTTAGCTCTGAAAGCTTTTACACAGTGCTGGGAGATGATCAAATGTTGCCATCTCTGAAGATGAGAATAGATGACGAATGGATAAGGAGGTGCTTAAGTTTGGCATCGAAGGATGTTTACAGCTTAAATAGTGGAGTCTAGGAATCATGAAGATGGAAATCAATGCAATGGACAGAAATACCAGCCTTAGAGGGCTTCCCAGGTGGCTCAGTGGGTAAAGAACTGGCCTGCAAATCTAGGAGATGTAAGAGACATGGGTTTGATCCCTGAGTCGGGAAGATCCCCTGGAGGAGGGCATGGCAACCCACTCCAGTATTCTTGCCTGGAATCCCATGGACAGAGGAGCCTAGCAGGCTATAGTCCATGGGATCACAGAGATGGACATGACTGAAGCAACTTAGCACACAAAAGTTCTTAGTATGCTTAACACCCACTAGATATTTAGCATATTTATTTTCTTCTTTCCTCTGTCCATCCCCCACAGAAACACTCAAGGGAAGAAATTAATTAATGGCACCCTAGGAAACTGCAGAGACTTCTTGACTGGGAGTTGAACCAGGCCTTTCCCTTTAAAAACAAGAAGGAAGGAAAAAGGAAAGGAAAGAAAAGAGAAAAAGAAGGAGGGAGGGAAGTTAGGAAGGATAAAGGAGGGATAAAAAGCAAACAAGTATCACAGACTGATGATTAAAGTTTGGGGCCTTGGATTTTGACTGAATCAGAATTCATACTCATTGTTTGCCATTAGGCAAGTTAATGCCCTGGTACCTCCGGATCCCTCGTCTGGAAATTAGGGATAATACTATCTCACTGGGCTCCTGGAAGGATTAAATGACAGGATGTATATTATGTGCTTAATACAGAGTTGTCAAATAGTAGTAGTAGTTATTATTCAGTTCAGTTGCTCAGTCGTTTCCAACTCTTTGAGACCCCATGGACTGCAGCACGCCAGGCTTTCCTGTCCATCACCAATTCCTGAAGCTGTTCAAACTCATGTCCATCAAGTCAGTGATGCCATGCAACCATCTTATCCTCTGTCGTCCCCTTCTCCTCCTGCCTTCAATCTTTCCCAGCATCAGGGTGTTTTCCAGTGAGTCAGTTCTTTGCATCAGGTGGCCAAAGTATTGGAGTTTCAGCTTCAGCATCAGTCCTTCCAATGAACATTCAGGACTGATTTCCTTTAAGATTGACTGGTTTGGTCTCCTTGCTGTCCAAGGGACTCTCAAGAGTCTTCTCCAACACCACAGTTCAAAAGCATCAGTTCTTTTGTGCTCAATTTTCTTTATAGTCCAACTCTCACATCCATACATGACTACCAAAGCTTTGACTAGATGGACCTTTGTTGGCAAAATAATGTCTCTGCTTTTTAATATGCTGTCTGGGCTGGTCACAACTTTTCTTCCAAGGAGCAAGTGTCTTTTAATTTCATGGCTGCAGTCACCATCTGCCGTGATTTGGAGCCCAAAATAATAATAGTTATTATTATTTGAGCCTAAAGAAATAAAATTTATTTATTTTATTGATCAGATCAGATCAGTCGCTCAGTTGTGTCCGACTCTTTGCGACCCCATGAATGCAGCATGCCAGGCCTCCCTGTCCACCACCAACTCCCGGAGTTCACTGAGACTCACGTCCATCGAGTCAGTGATGCCATCCAGCCATCTCATCCTCTGTCGTCCCCTTCTCCTCCTGCCCCCAATCCCTCCCAGCATCAGAGTCTTTTCCAATGAGTCAACTCTTTGCATGAGGTGGCCAAAGTACTGGAGTTTCAGCTTTAGCATCATTCCTGCCAAAGAAATCCCAGGACTGATCTCCTTCAGAATGGACTGGTTGGATCTCCTTGCAGTCCAAGGGACTCTTGAGAGTCTTCTCCAACACCACAGTTGATAACTGAGCCTAAATAAATTAATTAAGCCTAAATAAATAAATAAAACTATAATAACAGTTACTATTATTCGAGCCTAAAGCTTGATTTGATAAATGAATATCACCCTATTCTCAGGTCTTCTGGAAAGTGTTTTTTAAAACTATTAATTTACAAAACAGAATAGTCACAAATACAGAAAACATGCATATAGTTATGAAGGGTAAAGGGGGGAGGGATAAACTGGGAGATTGGGACTGACATATATACACTACTGTATATAAAATAGATAATTAATAAGAGCCTGCTGTATAGCACGGGGAATGCTACTCAATATTCTGTAATGACTGTGTCCGACTCTATACGACCCCATAGATGGAAGCCCACCAGGCTCCGCCATCCCTGGGATTCTCAAGACAAGAACACTGGAGTGGGTTGCCATTTTCTTCTCCAACGCATGAAAGTGAAAAGTGAAAGTTTGTTGAAGTTTCTCAGTTGTGTCCGACTCTCTGCAACCCCATGGACTGCAGCCCACCAGGCTCCTCCATCCATGGGATTTTCCAAGCAAGAGTACTGGAATGGGGTGCCACTGCCTCCTCCCTGTAATGACTGAAAGACTCTAGAAAAGAGTGGGTATATGTATAACTGGTTCACTTTTCTGTACAGCAGAAACTAACTATACTTCAATAAAAATTAATTAGAAAAAAAAAGTATTCATACTTTGGTGCTAAAATCCCTCAGGCCGATCCCTTAAGCTTTTCCAAGAGTCAGCCAACCCCTCTTACCTCTCACGTTACACCATTTCAGGAGAGGAGCCCTAGTTCCTGATTCATAAACCACATTTGCAGTCATATGTCGTTCAATAAATGTTTTGGGACACTGTGTGGTAGGGTTGATGGAACAGAAGTTGGAGCCAAACACTCAAGTCCAAGTCACTGTCACTGTGAACAAGGCACGTCACGCCTCTGAGTCTCCGTTTCATTTGCTGTAAAATGATGTTATTGTGAGAAGTAGATGAAGTCAGAAGCACTCCTTGCAGTACCTAATACATAGAAAGTGAAAGGGAAGTCGCTCAGTCGTGTCCGACTCTTTGCAACCCCGTGAACTGTAGCCCATCAGGCTCCTCCGTCCATAGGATTCTCCAGGCAAGAATTCTGGAGTGGGTTGCCATTTCCTTCTCCAGGGGATCTTCCCAACCCAGGGATTGAACCCAGGTCTCCCGCATTGCAGGCAGACGCTTTAACCTCTGAGCCATCAGGGAAGCCACACCTAATATATAATAGGTGCTCAATAAATTGTAAATGTTCTATCACAATCAATAGTATTTTAATTCCTGTCTCCTGAGGGTTTGAAACATCAAAATGATGAGACATCATCCCTCTTTTCTTCTCCCTCCCATCACCTATGAAAACTTCAGTTCAGAAAACAACTGTACTGTGGCAGCTGTTTAGAATGCCTCGTCTCTGGAGACTGAGCTGCATTTTAACATTGATTAGAGTCTTTTAATCAAGGAATAAAGATCAAGCGGTATTTCTGCTTCATTAAGCCTTGTTGCAGCCCTGTGGGACAACTCTCTATGAAATTACACCTCTTACAACCATGCCAGGTCTGTAAGGACTTCCTTTAAACCTTTTAGTCAGGGACCCCAAAGAGATTCAATCAGAAGAGAATTAAAGGGAAAATTATCCATACCATTGGGGTCTTTGAAGAACATGTAATGACTGGGGAAATGATCAAACAAAGTGGAAAGAGAAAAAAGAAAACTATCTGTTGTATCTTAAAATAATTTAAAAGTAAATTAAATAAATCAAGAAACAGAACTGTATATGTAATATATTTCCAATTCTATGGAATATATATTTACATTAATATTATTGAAAGAAATATATCAAAATGTGAACAATTATCTCCAGGCTAGATGATGGGGTTAGGAATGATTTTTTTTTCCTTTGTCCTGTACTTTTCAGTATTTTCTACCATTAAAATGTACTGATTTTCTAATGAGAAAAGTAGTTTGTAACTAATAATTATGAAAACTATTAAGGATGTGAAAATGTACATAGTATAACAATAAATGGAAAAATAGTGAAAAATCCCTTCATAAAATTTGATCACAAATGTGTGTGTGTGTTAAGCATAGTTCCAGAATCTTATTATTGATTATTTCTGAGCTGAGTGGTGGAGTATGGTTAATTTATATGACCTTCATTTTACTTTTATTTTCCATATAGCTAAAATAAACCATGCAATACAATTGTAATTAGATTACAGTTAAAGGACCAAAAATATTTTTAGGGAATAACGAAATAGATTTCAAGCTGAAAACATTGTTGCTAGTTGGAGAGATGGTAGAGCAGGGGAAAAAAATAGACCCTGAGAATAACAATAATAATTACACTAATAACGGTAATGATAAAGGCTACTATGAATTGAAGGCATACTATGTGTGCCATCACTGTTCACAATCTTTTCTTATTTAAGTCTTTAATAACTCTTCCAAGCAAACAAAAATTTCCTAGAATAAGTCTATTGCTGAGAAGGAAATGGCAACCCTCTCCAGTATTCTTGCCTGGAAAATCCCACAGATGGAGGAGCCTGACAGGCTATCTATCATCCATGGGGTCGCAAAGAGTCAGACATGACTAAGTGACTTCACTGTCTTTCTTTGCCTATCTTTTCCACCTCCTGGAGGGAACATTCTTGGTTACGTACAGACAGATATGTGTATTACAGAACTAAGCTTAGCTGTGGCCTTACTAGTCTAACACCAGTATGCTGCTGCTGCTGCTAAGTCGCTTCAGCTAGTGTCCAACTCTGTACAACCCCATAGACGGCAGCCCACCAGGCTCCCCCATCTCTGGGATTCTCCAGACAAGAACACTGGAGTGGGTTGCCATTTCCTTCTCCAATGCATGATAGTGAAAAGTGAAAGGGAAGTCACTCAGTCGTGTCCGACTCTCTGCAACCCCATGGACTGCAGCCTACCAGGCTCCTCCATCCATGGGATTTTCCAGGCAAGAGTACTGGAGTGGGGTGCCATTGCCTTCTCCGAACACTGGTATACACTTCTTTTATTCCTCAGCTTTTCGAATTGGTGACCAAGACTCAGCTGAAAATTCAGCTCACTGTTTTGCTTTTGAGGTTTATGTCTTTTTATCAGAAAATGATCAATTAAAAAATTTTTTTATATTTGTTATTTAAATAAACCAGCAAGATCTGATGAATAAGCTACTCTCACAGTTGCTGATGAAATGTAGATTTCATGAGCGCATGAGCTGTTTTGGTTGCAGAGGAGGCACAGCAATGCCAGAGACCTTGGTGGACAACCTCGCCACCGTGTGGTATTGAGGAGTATGGCGGCCATTTCTCTCTTTTTTAATGACTTTATTTTATAGTTTTAAACTTTAAGAGCTGTAAGTAAGCTTCATGATCCATGGATAGAGCCTCTTCAAGTGTTGTTGTGAAAATGAAAACCTAGACCATGGATATCACTGGGACTTGAACCCAAATCGTCAGACTTTCTAACCTTTCTTGCCACACAACTGCTTTGACTTCAAATTCACTCAGGGACTGGCTCCAAGTCAGTTGCAGGGAACCTTAGCGCCATCTAGTGAAAGAACTCAATTTTACATTCAAGGAAACTCAAGCTTGTTCAGTCACTAAGTCGTGTCTGACTGCGACCCCATGGACTGTAGCACACCAAGCTTCCCTGTCCTTCACCATCTCCCTGAGTTTGCTCAGATTCATGTCCATTGAGTCGATGATGCTATCTAACCATTTCATCCTCTGCTTCCCCCTTCTCTTTTTGCCCTCAACCTTTTCCAGCATCAGGGTCTTTTCTAGTGTGTTGCCTCTTCACATGAGGTGGGCAAAGTATTGGAGTTTCAGCTTCAGCATCCATCCTTCCAATGAATATTCAGGGTTGATTTCTTTTAGGATTGACTGGTTTGATCTCCTTGCAGTTCAAGGAATTCTCAAGAGTCTTCTCTAGTACCACAGTTAGAAAGCATCAGTTCTTTGGCGCTCAACCTTCTTTATGGTCCAACTCTCACATCCATACATGACTACTGGAAAAACCATACCTTTGGCTAGACAGACCTTTGTCAGCAAAGTGGTGTCTCTGCTTTTAATATGCTGTCTAATTTTGTCATAGCTTTTTTTCTCAAGGAGCAAGTGTCTTAATTTCATGACTGCAGTCACCGTTCCCAGTGATTTGGGAGCCCAAGAAAATAAAATCTGTCACTGCTTCCGCTCTTTCCCCTTCTATTCACCATGAAGTGATGGGGCCGATACCATGATCTCAGTTTTTTAATGTTGTGTTTCAAGCCAGCTTTTTCACTCCTTTTTTACCCTCCTCAAGAGGCTCTTTAGACAAATGACTTGATAAAGGTCTGCAGCTAATTCTGTGTCCCTTATTTTCATTTATTCATCAAATATTTACATTTGTGTCTACTATGTGGCAGGCACTGTTCAAGGCACGAAAGATACAATAGTGAACGAAAAATAGAGAAAAATTCCTTCATAAATCTCATCTTCTAATAGGCTGCTACTGCTAAGTCACTTCAGTCGTGTCCGACTCTGTGCGACCCCAGAGACGGCAGCCCACCAGGTTCCCCCGTCCCTGGGATTCTCCAGGCAAGAATACTGGAGTGGGTTGCCATTTCCTTCTCCAATGCATGAAAGTGAAAGTGAAGTCGCTCAGTCGTGTCCAACCCTTAGCGACCCCATGGACTGCAGCCCACCAGGCTCCTCCATCCACGGGATTTTCCAGGCAAGAGTACTAGAGTGGGGTGCCATTGCCTTCTCCACTTCTAATAAGAGAGAGAGACAAATAAGATAAGCAAGTAAAATGCATGATATAATAATATAGAAGGATCAATGTTAGAAAGGGGGAAAGTCAGGGGAAGGAGAGAGAGGGAAATAAAAATGTTAGAAGAGGTTATATTTCAGAGTGGCCAGAGAAGGCCTCTTTAACAAGGTTGACTTTTGAAATAAAGGTCTGAAGAAATTAAGGAAGCCAGCCATACAGATTTGGAGAAAGAGCATCTAGGCAAAGGAAACAGCAGTGCAAAGACCCCGATGCAAGAATGCGCCTGTATATTGAAGAAAAGATCAAGGAGACTGACCTACTGGGCATGAGAATTCCAAGGTAACAACAGGCAGAAGCAGTAATGGGGGGCAGGTCATGTGGCACTTCCCAGGCAAAGGAGGACTTTGAGTTTACTTTTGTGAGCAGAGAACCAAAAGTGATCCTCATCACCCAGCTCTATGAGGGTGAGGTCCCAACCCCTGGCAGTCAAACACACACTGAGTGCACCATGAGAGGAATTAAACAGGATGAGGCACCTGTGCTTTCGATAAATGGACCACTGGATAGCAGACACATGTCTCAGGAAAAACTTCACTGTGCCTGGATGCTCCCATTGTCCATAACCAGAAAAGCACTAAAATCATTAACTTGAGATATCCGTTCTTGGTGAACAGCAACCATCTATTACCAAGATGGTTGCTTGACTGCACGTATTCCCTAGCCCCTAAAAAGTGTATATAAACGGACTCCTCCCCTACTTTGGAGCTGTTCCTCATACTGCCTCCGGGGCTATCGTCCTCAGTAAGTCCCTGAATAAAACTTAAACTCTTATGTTGTGTGTTTTTCTTTAAGTCAACACTTTAAATGAGATGGGAGCCATTGAAGAGTGTTGAGCAGAGGAGATGCGTCATCCGACTTACTTAACAGTAACGCTCAGGCTTCTGGGTTCACAACGGGCTGTAGAAACAAAGGAAGGGACATGAGATGTGGAGGCTCTTCAGTAATTCTGGCACCAGATAACAGCTGATTAGGCAAGGGAGGTGATAAGGGGTATGGTGAAAGGTGGTCAGAATTGTAAAATCTATTTCGAGAGTAGAGCAGCTAGCTTTGCTGGTGGGTTGGAAGAGGTGGGAAGGAGAGAGGGTTTGGGGCCTGAGCAACTGAAAGTGTAGCGTTGCCATTAGTAAAGAACAGAGAGCATCTCAGAGGCTCGCTCTTAGACATGCTCAGTGTGAGATCACTGTCCCACCCCCAAACGGAGATGTCAGGAGGGCAGCTGATTATGTAGACAGGTCTGGAGTTCAGCCCAGAACTGTTAAGCAGTAACAGTCCAGTCCAGAGAACACAGACTCCATAAAGTGACCTACAGCACCATAATGATCAGAAAACATTCAAGCCCAAATGGTAAAGTACCTCCCATTTTAGCATCCAGATTTCTATCCAGAAAAAAAATTTTTTTTCATTGAATGAAAAGTTCTTTAAATTCTATAGTGCTTTATAATTTCCAAAAGTTTCACACACATGATTTCATACAGCCCCCATAATAACCCTTTATTTCCCCCACTCCTAGACTGCCCCTCCCACCCACGCTGGTAACCACTCATTTGTTTTGTATATATGTGAGTCTACTTCTTTTTTTTTTTTATTCACTAGAGACTCCATGGACTGTAGCCTGGCAGGCTCCTCTGTCCATGGGATTCTCCAGGCAAGAATATTGGAGTGGGCTGTCATTTCCTCCTCCAGGGGATCTTCCCAACCCAGGGATCTAACCAGCGTCTCCATGTCTCCTGCACTGCAGGCAGATTCTTTACTGCTGAGCCACTGGAGAAGAGCCATGACATTTTTAGATTCCACATATAAGTGATATTATACAGTATGTGTCTTTCTCTGACTTATCCAAAGAAACTTTTTTAAAAATGGCTCTGCATTGCAGTGTTGAAGGCTGTTCACAGACGTTACATGAGTTTCATGACATTGGTTGGTTAGATCTTTAAGATGACATCTGTGTGTTCTCTGGGTTACAGATGGAGCCCCACATAGAGCCAGTGGGAGCCCCAGCGGGCCACCTGTCAGACCAGTGGAACATCAGGGAAATGATCTTGGGCTTCCTGTGGGACTAAAATGGATCAATCCCAATCTACACACTTCCCTTCTTTCCTCTTTGGTTGGTTTTGATGCCCAGATCAGGTGCAATTGTTTGCAGCAGTGTGATCTGTCTCTTTTTTTATTTTATTACCTTCCCTTAACCGTCCCCTTGACTTCATCCCCACTCTACCCTCCCATAATTTTATACATGTTGAAATTGATTTTTTTTTTCTTTTGCATCTTGTCATCTCTTGGGGACAAAGTACCTGTGTTTGAAGCCCAGTTTCACTATGACTCGCTTTGTGTTTTAGGACAAGTGACTTAACCTCTCTGCTAAACCTCAGATTCTTCAACCACACAATAGGGGTTTTAAAAAAAGTCATATCTACCTCCTCCAGTGCTCTTCTATAGCTTTATTGTGGTATACCTGATATACAAAGAACTAGACATATTGTAATGTGTACAATTTGATACGTTTGGACGTACGCAAACACCGATGATCAGAAGTGGTTTTAAGGATTAAGTGAGGTATTCCCAGGTGACCCTAGTGGTAAAGAACTCGCCAGCCAATGCAGGTAGACATAAGAAATTCGGGTTCCTTCCCTGGGTCAGGAAGATCCTCTGGAGGAGGGCATGGCAACACACTCCAGTATTCTTGCCTGAAGAATCTCATGGACAGAGGAGCCTGGAGGGCTCCAGTCCATAGGATTGCAAAGAGTTGGACATGACTGAGTATGCATGCACAGCGTAATACATGGGCAGCTCTGAGTGCCTGCAGCCTAGCGAGCCCTCAGTAAAGGCAGATAGGATTATATTACCTCTTTGGGCACTCAAAAAAATCCTATAAAGCAGCTATTCTTTTTAAGCAACTTTGCTAATAAGGAAACTGAGGTTCAGGGTAGCCATTCAATGTGATGAGGCCGTAATAAGTCACAGAAGCCCTAGACCAAGTCACAAGTAACAACCTTCGATCCTCAAGTTTTTCTCTCTTGAATCCATTTCCTCCTGAGGGTTGGGTTTTGTGTTAACTTCCTCACCACGTCTTCTGGAGTCCACTGGCTTTGTCTTTGTGAAAAGACACGCTGGGATGGGAGAAGAACAGCAAAAAGAACCTTTCTCGGGCATATTACAGTGTATCAGGCCTGTGCTAAGCGCTTCTCAAGCTTTTCCCATTTCATCTTCACCACAAACCTACACACTGAGTTCTTTTTAATAACCCCTTTGTATGTAAACTGGGGCCCAGAGCTGTTAAATTACAGGAGTGGTGTTGTTACCAAAAGACATGTGGTAGGTCTGGCTACTCACTACCTGAAAGCCAATAAACCAAAAGACATGTGGTAGGTCTGGCTACTCACTACCTGAAAGCCAATAAACAAGCCAGATTGGTGGAAAGGAAGGTTAGCTTTATTTCAGAGGCTGTCAACTGGGCCAGGGGAAGGGCAGACATCTGCCCAAATGCTAATTATCCCCATCCCCACCAGTGGCGTAAGAGCTTTTATACACAGAATGAAGGAGAGAGGGCTGCATGCAGAAACAGCAGTCGTCTGTGATAGTCATCTTGAAATTGTCATCAGTGGTCTGACCAGTATCATCTTGATTGTTTTAGGTACAGTTACTCATTAGTTCCAGGATCCGTTTGTTTCCATTTCTTTGAGGCCAGTTCATGTCATGAGTATAGTCTGGTCATCATGTAGTTAACTTCTTCCACCTAGACATTTGGTATGTATCAGACAGCTCACAGGATATGGCTCAGAACATCATCTAGAGCCCTTGAGAAAGAACTAAAGTCCTTGACTACGCTTAATAACTACATTTTTATTATTTGGTCTCCTTTGACTCTTTTCCTTTGTTTTCACATTTCTTTCTTCTCTGATTAAGTTTATTCTTCGTCTAAAGTTTTCCACAGACAAAAGGCAGACCATGATGGGGGGTCGGGCAAGGACCAGGAGGTCCTGCTTTGTTTCAATGTGAGTTGGAACAAAATCTCAGCCTCATCCCAGTTTATGCACAGGAAGGCTTTCAGCCGAGCAAGTTGTCTTGGGCAAAATTCATCACACTGTAGAGGTTCCCTTTGGGAATTCCATTCAGATTGGAGGAGGCAGATTGTTCCTTTATGATAACCTGTCCCAGGCCCTACAGTGGCTGCCGAACAGTGACCCCGCCCGCCCTGCAAACTCAGAGGCTGTGCCAGCTCTCAGCCCTGCCAGCCTGGGGCCAGGCTGAACCACTTCGCATGCAGTGTAGCCTCCAGCTCGGAGAATCCCTGGTTCAGAGAATCACTCCAGGCACAGAGGATGGGCAGAGGATGTCTGTTTGGGCCCGAGGAAAGCACAGAGGGCGTCTGAGGTCTGGACTCAATCCCACAACCGTTTCCACCCCTGACCAGGAACTTGCAGGCTCCGTCTACCCTCTCCGGTCAGGGCTGGCAGTCTGCGTATATTCCTCGCCTCTTGGCGTTTAGATTCCCTTCCTCCACTTCTGAACCTCCAACAGATCATAAGTGGAATTTCCTATGGTTAAATGAGACAATTATACTCACTCAGACCTGAAGTTAGATGTGGGAGAACAGAAACCTCTGGGGGCTTTGCCTGAGCTTGGGGGTTTTTGGGGGGTTTGTTTTTAAATATTTATTTGGCTGCACCTGGTCTTACTTGGGCAAGTGAAACCTTTAGTTGCAGCACATGGGATCTAGGGCCCTGACCAGGGATCAAACTTGGGTCCCCTGCATTGGGAACACGGAGTCTTAGCCACTGGACCATCACGGAAGTCCCTGAGCTTAGGTTTTGATGTAAGCAATCTGGTGTCCTTCCTTCCTCTCTTCCTTCCTCTCCCTCTTGCCTTCCTTTCTTCCTACCTTCTTCCTGGCTCTCCTTCCTTCTGTTTAAAGAGAAGGGCAGAACCACAGCCTGAAGTTTGAGCAAGCTCCAAGGATCTCCCTATCCCACCCGAGGCCACCTGCTTCTGGGTGAGCTGGGTTTGGAACACTTTGCACCCTTCAGTTGTCTTTGGCGTTGGGCGTGGCTGGCTGTGACTGTTCGGCCCCTAAGTTCAGCCACTGGTTGTAAATATATGCCCTAGTGCCTATTAATAACGCACAGGCAGCACACTTGTCCCCTGTCACTCCAGCTACTCCAGCAGTGCTCCCCTCTCTGCCCCGCCCTCCTCCCACAGCCCCACGTGTGCAGGCCAAGCCATCTGTGCAGCTCGTGAGCTACAGCTGGGTCTGCAGATGCCATCTGCCCCCTCCTTCACGTGCCTCGCCTTCTGCCCCGTGTTATTCCGTTCTGAGGCTTTGGCACCAGGTCACTAAGAAGGGTAGGTGAGAAGGAAAGGAAAGAGGAAAAGAAAGTAATAGCAAGTGATTCTGATAAACCCTCCAGCCCTTAACTTTCTTCACCAGGGTTCCTCCCAGTCATTCGCAATGAAAATAATGGTCCTGGTTCTCAGAGCTTCTAAGACCGGTGGTTTGGTTAAGGAGCCTTTCCACTGGGTAGGCTTGCTTCAGCTTCCCAGGTGGCACACTAGCGGTAAAGAACCTGCCTGCCAATGCAGGAGATGTAAGAGACGGGTTCGATCCCTGGGTCGGGAAGATCCCCTGGAAGAGGAAATGGCAACCCACTCCAGTGCTCTTGCCTGGAGAATCCCCATGGACAGAGGAGCCTGGTGGGCTACAGCCCATGGGGTCACAAAGAGTCGGACACGACTGAGCAGCTTAGCACAGTACAGGCTTGCTTCACTGAAGCCACTAACAGCCCCGGAAGTTTGTTCTCTTGTTGCTCAAGCCTTCAGCCCTCTTATTTGGTTTGCTTCTTGCCTGACTCAGTTTCTCCTGTTTTATAACTTGCTGCCAAGGAAGGCGGAGAAGGCAACGGCACCCCACTCCAGTACTCTTGCCTGGAAAAGCTCATGGACGGAGGAGCCTGGTAGGCTGCAGTCCATGGAGTCTCGAAGAGTCGGACACGACTGAGCGAATTGACTTTCATTTTTCACTTTCATGCATTGGAGAAGGAAATGGCAACCCACTCCAGTGTGCTTGCCTGGAGAATCCCAGGGACGGGGGAGCCTGGTTGGCTGCTGTCTATGGGTCGCACAGAGTCGGACATGACTGAAGCAACTTAGCAGCAGCAGCAGCAACAGCAGCAGCCAAGGAAGGACTTGAAGTTTGAAGTGTGAATAAATAATACCTCAAATATTACCTGAAATGAGGATTTGAAACTTAAAATGGACACAAGAAGAAAAGCATCTCAATAGAGAACAAGATCTCTGGGAGAGTCGGTTCTGGTTCTACATGCCTGGTGACCAACTGGGGTGACTCTCACCTACATTCAGCTCATCAGTAAAATGGGGACACCAATCCATTCCTACCTTATAGCAGAGGATGGCACCAGATTGTCCTCAAGATCTCTTTTAGCTCTGAAGAAATGGAGTTGAACAGAGGAATGAATGCCACCAGCAAGCTGGAGAAAAGGTATCTTAAGAGCCTATGGTTTCAAAGAGTCTTCTGGTTGGGACCTCTGAAATCGGATAGTCAGGTGTGACCTAAACAGCATAAATACTGTGGCACTGACAGTAATGATGTGACCCGGAGGCCCTTTTGTAATTCCATCGCCTCAATATCATCCTCCACCACTTCCTTTGAGCATAGCTTCCTCTGCTGAGTGAATAGCTACCTGTCCTTGAAGACTGAGCTCCAAAGTTCCACCCTCTGCGAACCCTCTCCCGACTACCCTAAAGACACACAGAGGCCTCGCTGGGTCACACAGGACTGACCCGCACTTAAGAGTCCTCATCACTTTGCATTGCCATCGGCTCCCCTCCCGCCCCTTGACCATCAGCTCTCTGAAGAAAGAGACTTGGCCTTCTCCATCTTTGCCTGGCACAATCCCTGTTTGTCCTACTTTGAACACAGAGAGATAATAGTGTTATCTCTACCGCCATGAAGGGCTCTCCCCCTGCATTTTCTCATTTTGCTCTCCCAGAGCCCTGGGAGGATGGACACAGAGTGGTGATGTCACTTCCCCAGGTCATTTGATAAATTGCAGAACTGGGAGATTTCAACCAGTTTGGGGACCATCAACTCCGCCTCAGAGGTGTCCCTGAAAGCCCCTTGTCATGTAGGAGAAAGCTTCTTCCAAAGGTAGCGTCCCCCTCAGTCCCTTGCTCCCCTCTCTCCTATCAAGTTCAAATCTCAGGCCTGCTAAGGCAGCTGAAAGTTCTAATAACCCACCTTCTTTTCATGTTTGTCTACCTTCTCTGGCAAAGACCTTACTTGAAGAACAGACATTGTTCTCCCAGAGGCCATCAGACTTCAGGCCTCTAATGGCAGAGCCTGGGCCCTCCACCTTAAGGTATGATCTTTCTGAGTTGCTGGAGACCCCCTCTCTCAGATGGCAACATACTGTAAACCACGATATAACGGAGGGCTCTTGAGGGCTTATCTGAATTGCTAAGAATCACCCACTGGGTTTCCCTCGTGGCTTAGCTAGTAAAGAATTCGCCTGCAATGCGGGAGACCTGGGTTCGATCCCTGGGTTGGGAAGATCTCCTGGAGAAAGGAAAGGCTACCCATGCCAGTGTTCTGGCCTGGAGAATTCCATGGACTGTATAGTCCATGGGGTCGCAAAGAGTCAGACACACCTGAGCAAATTTGACTTTCATTTATCCACTGGGTAGAGAGAAATATTTGACATTCATCACCACAATTTATCAAGTCGTCTGCCTTCTAGCTGTGTTTCCCATAGCAAGACATTCAGTGCTGTGGACCTCAGTCTTCTCATCTGTGAAAATGAGAATTCAAGTTAATCAATATGAATTAGACACCACCACATACAAAGCCCAGAGCTAAGTAGTGAGATAAAGCAGATATTGAAGAAAGCTCTTAATACCTAATTTGCCAACCTCATGCAGTTGGGCCAAGAATCAAATGAAGTCATGAAAATCAAGTATTCTTTTTTTTTTAGAACTTTAAAACATTTTTGATTGGCATATACTTGATTTGGGCTTCCCAGGTGGCACAGTGGTAAAGAACCTTCCTGCCAGTGCAAGATATATAAGAAACTCAAGTTTGATCCCTGGGTCAGGAAGATCCCCTGGAGGAAGGCATGGCAACCCACTCCAGTATTCCTGCTTAGAGAATCCCATGGACAGAGGAGCCTGGTGGTGTCCATAGGGTCACACAGAGTCGGACAGGACTGAAGTGACTTAGCACACATGCACGCATATTTCGTTTACAATATTGTATTAGTTTCAGGTATACTCAAGTATTCTTGAAGCCCTGAAAATGTAAGCAAATATGTTATTTGGCTTCTGTAGGAGACACCAATTGTGTTGCCTGCTCAGATCACCCCTTTTCCAAGAACTACTCTTATACTCAAATCCACATCGTAATTGTGACCCCTTCTCCAAGCACCATTTTGGCCATTTTGGTTGATTGAGCAAGAGGCAGATCCCTGGCCCAAACTGGGTCACATAGGGTCCCTGCTGTAGGTTTGGAATGGGGACGAAGGCAGCTCAGGCTCAGTCACCCTGGGGTCTTGACTAGAGGAGATACAAATCCTGGAGGCACAGACAGCTGTTTTCTGGCAAGGAGGACTGAAAATTAAAGAAGGCCAAACTGCCACATTTGAATGGAAAAAAATGAAGCAGATTCAGAAAGGAGGCAAGGCAAGAGGCAGAGGTTCCCTGGCATCCAGGTCTTGGTTCAATTCTGTCCCTGGCTGCCAGAAATAGTGTCCTAGCAAGGACCATCGCTGGTTAAAGACAGTTCTGATGGCTATCAGTGACTTGCCACTAAAAGATTTGTCATTAAGCAGTTTCTAAACAAATTCAACACAGGCTAATGTAAGACAGAAATACTTCACTAGCCCATGTAAAAGTTCATTCATTCATTCAGTTAGTCAATGAATATTATTGAATGCAGCTATTTACAAGGCTCATAAACCGAGAAAAGTTGACCGCACCAGCTATGATTTAAACCAGCCACTAGGTGTCAGCCTTCAGGCCTGCCAGCTCTCGGCGATCCTGAAATTCCCCAGTTGCGCCCTTGGGAGCTCTTGAGTGGCAGAAGTGCGGCTGCCACTTGCATTGATTCCTGAGACGCTCCGTGGCCTTGGACACTGTGACCTTTGTCTGCCCATCACCCCTCTCCTTCTGGTAGCAGCCACTGAACCCCCCACTCTTACCCCCAACCAACACACACACCTTTGGGAGCTGCCCTACCCAAATCCATGCTCTTCTGATGAAGCTGCTCATCTTCTCGTTATGGGGTGAACACAGGACCTTAGTGGGCAATCAGAATCTCTTCCTGGGGAATACGAATTTTGAGTTAAGACAAATACCCAGAGTCATCTCACAGCAGCACCCCATAAAACAGATCCCCAAGGGCCCTGCTGCAACCGAGGTAGCCTGCTTCCTGGACTCAGTTGTTTCTTTAAAGCTACAGCCACTCCAATATCCATCATTCAAAAAAATAAATATCTTCTGAACTGAGCTAGACAATCAGTCACTTGCAATCTAAGAGTCCTGACCCATCTCCTTTTCATATCAAAGCTCATGGATGAGTGAAAGAAAGAGAAGGAAAGTAGAAGGAAGAAGGAAGTTGCCTCAGGCCCCCAACCCCAGCTTATAGCCCCAGTCTTGATCCTATTTTAAGACCCTTTAATGAGTTTTTTTTTTAATTTATGGATTAATTTTTAAAAATTAATCTACACAAGTCACTTGGCTGAAGGCTGGGGCTTATTTCAGGAAAGCAAGTCTGTCTTTTCCCCAGTGCCCCTGTTAGTTCCTCCTGCACCTGTTCTGCCTTCTGTTAAGCTACCTGCTGCTCGTTCCTAGAGCAAAAAGAGCTGGGACCCATATTCCAAAGTAGGGTGTCAGTGATGCTTAGAGAAACAGGCATGTGATTTTTATCATAAATTGTCTTGCTATAATCTTTACAGTCAACACAGATCCCTTATGAAAATGCTTTTCTTATCTTACAAAGGTTTCCTTCCAAAGTAAGACTCATAGAATCTGCCCAAATAAACCATTAATCCCACCTCCTCATTTTACAAATGAGTAGACTAAGGCGTAGAGTGGTTGGCACACTCAGTAGCACAGGGCTAACCAACAGCAGATCCAGGACCAGAACGGCAGGTCTTTTTACCACTAGGTCAGAGTTCTTTCCACTATTTCACGCCTCTTCCCACACTGCAACTCACTTTCTTTAAAGATAAGAATTTCCTTAACTTGTATATACATAAATGTTCCATCAGGCAGTAAATATGTGACAAAGAAACTGGATACAGAAACCCTAAAATACTCGCTTCCACTACTATTCAAGATCTATGCGTTATGTAAATTGTCACTAAGGATATAGAACATCCAAGTCGCACAATTTAATGCACATTCAACTCTTAACTAAACATAATGTAAACCAAGTTACCTGGTACTCAGCTATTTACTGTTTACTCCCCAAAGTGACTGGTGGGCTTCCCTGACAGCTCAGTTGATAAAGAATCCGCCTATAATGCAGGAGACCGAAGTTCGATTCCTGGGTTGGGAAGATCCGCTGGAGAAGGGATACGCTACCCACTCCAGTATTCTTGGGCTTTCCTGGTGGCTCAGCCGGTAAAGAATCCGCCTACAATGCGGGAGACCTGGATTTGATCCCTGGGTTGGGAAGATCCCCTGGAGAAGGGAAAGGCTACCCATTCCAGTATTCTGGCCTGGAGAATTCCCTGGACTGTATAGTCCATGGGGGTCGCAAAGAGTCGGTCACAACTGAGCAAATTTCACTTCAAAGTGACTGGTAGAATTAGAACTGATGAAAGAAAAATGACACGGAATTTGATTTGGGCAAGACGTGTTTAAGAAGACGCTCAGAGGTAGTGAGTTCTCCATCACAAGAGGTCAAGCAGAAGTCAGTCAGGCAACCATTTGGCAAGGATGTCAGAGACCAGTGGTTCTCCAAGTCTTTCATAAGTCCCAGAATCATCCTGAGAGCTTGTTAAAACGGGGATGGCTGGGACCCACCCAAGAGTTTCTGATTAAGGGAGTCTGGGATGGGGTGTGAAGTTGAGCATTTCTGACCAATGTCCAGGTCATGTGATGCGGCTGGTGCCGGACCACACTGTGATGGAGGGAATTCAAAAGTAATGGGATGAGCCACTTCATTTCAGCTAAGTATACAAAGCAAGGCCACATTTCTGTTCAGTGTCTTATTAGGTAGCTTGAATTCAGTGTTGCCCTGTGAAACTGGGCTTCTTTCCTGCCTGGGGTTACCTTTGGTGATAGTCCTAAATTCTGTTGGGACAAAGAGGGCCTCCTGGAGGCTGATGCACACCTGAAGTTGCTGGTAGTGTTGGATGAGCTGCCAGAGACAGAAGCTCACACTCAGAGCCATCCCTCTGGAAGCAGCTCCGTGGGCACCAGAACACACTGTTGATGGTCACGACTGAGCAGTCCTCACGCATTCCAAGTGCCTCCTAAAAGGAGAGCTGGAGAATCTGCCATGCCTGCCATAGGACCACAGTGGAAAAAAAAAAAATTTTGCACAGCCCTATGTGAGCCCTGCCTACACCTGTAAAAGCATACAGCTGACATTAATTGATCTTTCACTGCATGTCAAGTATTGTTCTAATCAAGTTACATGTAACTCTTTTTAACATTTCATTTATTTATTTATGGCTGCTGTAGGTCTTCGTTGCTGTGAATGCACTTTCTCTAGTTGAAGCGAGGGCAGCTCCTCTCTAGCTGTTGTTCGAGGCTTCTCATTGTGATGGCTTCTCCTGTTGCAGAGCATGGGCTCTAGACACATGGGCTTCAGTATATATGGCACATGGGTTCAGCATTTGTGGCTCACTGACTCTGGAGCGTGGGCTCACAAGCTGAGGTTCACAGGCTAAGTTGCCCCACAGCATGTGGGACCTTCCAGGATCAGAGATCAAACCTGTGTCCCTGGCAGGTGGATTCTTCACCACTGGTCCACCAGGAAAGTCCACACGAAGCTCTTATTTAATCCTTGTAACAACACTATAAGGTGATAAGGGGTAAAATTGGGGTTTGTACCCAGATACTTCAGCTCTACACCTCACACATAAATAAAATTGTTCTCAGTGTAAGGAATAAAGAAAGAGGTTGTCCCTCCTCATATGTTATGCGAGGCCAGAGTTTTGGCCTCTGGCTGTTTTAATGATCTTCTCTCACATCTAAAGGTCTGGGCTCCTTAAGTGCATGCATGTACCTAGTTATCGATTTCAAAGCTCACTCAAAGTGCTAGGTGACTAGGTCAGGCAGAGTTTCCAGCCTTAAACACGTTCTACCTACAACAACCTTTCTAATCTGACAATCTCAGTACCGGTATTGAGCCCAAATAGTCCTTCCGGCACCCCCACCCTTGCTATTGATATAGTCTGCCCTTGGGGGAGTCTTTGTGTCCCTTCCTGCCTGCTGACCCCAGCTGGGACCACCTCAGGCACTTGAAGTGTCAAATAACATCAAACCCTAAAGAAGTGTAGTCCGAGTCCTAAATCCCTTTCATTCAAGTAGATTCCTTGTCCCCTGAAACATATTTCTCCAATTTTTTTTCAACATCAACCACCCAGGGCATCAGACCAAACCCTCACTGCAAAGCTTGCCATATTTGCTTCCTTCTCCAGGACAATGGGCCACCACCGGCTCTATCTTTAGTAACCAAAGGGCCAAGTTAGACAATTCTAGCAAAACAAGATTTGCTGTAGGTCCTTGGTGATACCCATCCTAGATGCGAGCTTCAGCAGGTGCCTCTTTTAAAGGGCAGCTCCTCTCTCAAATGAAATAATTATATTTTTAACCTTCCTTGGGTCCTTATACTGGAGAGAAGGGGCTCATCCCAGTTAAAGCATCGGCAGTTTAATAGTGTCATCATTCAAGGGGTATCGAGCACCTATTGCACACAGGGCACTGTGCTAGGAGCAAAGGATAAAAGTAGGATAGAGGCTTTCCTAAAGGAAAAGAATAAAAGCTGTAAAAGCCTGCAACATCTCCAGGTCTCCTTCCCCGGAGATGACAGGAAGGGCCTGGGGCAGGGAGAAGGAAGGGATGAGAGTAGACCATCAGCAGTCTGAAGACCGTCTGCTAGGAAACCCAGAACAGACTGACATTAAGTCTATTTAAGGGCAGCCTCAACAAAGAAATCTTATTAGCCCAAACCATCAAAATAGACCCACTTTCTAAATATGTAGCTAAACTTTTCACTCCCCCACAACTACATACAGAAACATCTCACAATAATAACTTTTCACTGCACACCCTCTGAAATACATGATGCTGATGCCATTTAAACAGCAGAATAAGTGCAGATGGTAAGTGATTTGCCTGCTATTGTGATGCAAGGCAGTGAAAACACTAGAAACTGGCTCTGAGGAGCTTTCTGGGAACTGCCTTAGATTTCACAAAGGGCCCTTAGGTAAGCATTATCACTGCATAACAAGCCACCCCCAAACTGATCCACTTACAACAACAACCATCTGTTTGCTCACGATTCTGCATTGGCAATGGACTTACCCGGGTAGTGCTTCCGGTCTTGCCTGGAATCTCTCATGCGTTTGCAGTCATCTGGTGGGTTGACTAAAGCAGGATGATCTGAGATGACCTCACTGACCAGACCAGGCTCTTAATGCTACCTGCTCCCCTCCAGGTGATGCCATTCAGTTATCTAATGCAGTCATACCTAGCTGCAGGGGCATGCCAAGAGGGCCACAGAAAAGTTGCAAGATTTCTTAGGCCCAGGTTCTGGGACATGTGCCCTTATCACTTTTGCCACATCCCATTGGTCAGGAAACAACTCACAAGGCTAACCCAAATTCAAGGAGTGGGAAAACAGACTCCACCTCCTGAGAAGGGAGCGGCCAAGTATTGTGGCCATGCTTTTTACAATGAGGGATAGCTAGGCTTCACTGTTACCAGTCCACCCACCCTGGCAGTTATTGTCCCTGCAGGGACCCAACCAGCATCCACCTGCTCCTGCTCCCTATGGGGATGGTTGGAAGAAGCGTCTTCTACATTGGAGATTGAGAACTTGGCACTTAGCTTTAGCCCCTGGATAATGCCTAAATTCCTGGGATATCATCACATATACGTGCTGAAATGATAAATTAAGTTGCAGACCAGCAATCATTGAGTAGACACATCAGTGGAAATTGCTGCCTATGTGTCAAGGCACAAGTACACAGAGCAGACTTGTGCATTCATGGGAATCACATCATCACATGATTTTTCAGGTGGCAGCCTGATATCTCCAGGCATGACACATCATTTGTTCAAAGACAAGTGAATACACAGCAAACTAATTTTCTTCAGATTTCAAAATACATTTAGAAGAAAACAGTGTGCTAGACTTGATCATCATTTTTCTTTACAATCAGGCCTCTCAATATTCGGTAGAACACAAGAAAATCCTTGCTCAGGCAAGGAGATCAAGGAGTGAGGAAAGAGCCAGAACTGACTCTGTACAGGTTTACCTAAAAGAGATCAACCTTGCTATAAGTGGATTAAACTTGTCCAAGTGAGGGCTAATTAGATGCAAAATTTTTGCAGATTCACTGAGGCATAATTGACACAAGAAGCTGCGTGTACTGAAAGTGGACAGCATAGTGATTAAACCGTTGCCTGCAAAAGCCTTGACACAATCAAGATAATTAACATATTCACCAAACCCATAAATTTACTTGTGCAACTTTATAATCCCTTCCTTCTGTTCCTCTCCCCTTTCCCCATCCTCAGGCCATCACTAATCTGCTTTCTGTTGCTATTGATGACTTTGCATTTCTAAATGTAAATGGGATCATCTAGTATATACTTCTTTTTTGTCTGGCTTCTTTCAATCCGCATGATTACACTGAATTGTATCTACAGTGTGGAGTACATAAATAATTTACTTCTTTTAATGGATGATTGCTGCTGCTGCTGCTGCTAAGGCACTTCAGTCATGTCCGATTCTGTGAGACCCCATAGACGGCAGCCCACCAGGCTCCCCCGTCCCTGGGATTCTCCAGGCAAGCACACTGGAGTGGGTTGCCATTTCTTTCTCCAATGCATGAAAGTGAAAAGTGAAAGTGAAGTCGCTCAGTGGTGTCTGACTCTATGCGACCCCATAGACAGCAGCCTACCAGGCTCCTCTGTCCATGGGATTTTCCAGGCAAGAGTACTGGAGTGGGGTGCCATTGCCTTCTCCGAATGGATGACTAGTATGCCATTATATGGCAGCACCATAATTAGTTTGTCTGTTCCCCTGTTGATGGACATTTCAACTGTGCCATGTCCTGAAGTGCGCTTCCGAGGTGGCACTAGTGGTAAAGAACCCGCCTGCCAGTGCAGGAGACATTAGAGACACAGGTTCCATCCCTGGGTCTGGAAGATCTCCTGGAAAAGGAAATGGCAACCCACTCCAGTATTCTTGCCTGGAGAATCCCATGGACAGGGGAGCCTGGCGGGCTACAGTCCACAGCGTCACAAAGAATCCGACATAATTGAAGCGACTTAGCATGCACGCCTGTACTGAAGTATGTCCCGACAAAGTTGAAGCCCTAACTCCAAGATGACCGTATTTGGAAACAGGGTCTTTAGGAGGTAGTTAATGTGAGGTAAGTCTTAAGGGTGGGGCCCTGATGGAATACAATTAGTGTTCTTAGAAGAAGATACACCAGAAAGCCCTCTCTCTCCCCCTCTCTTTTCCCTTCTGTTTCTCTCTCTCTCCCCAAGCACAATCAGATGAAAGGACAAAGCAGCCATCTGCAAACAAGGAAGAGAGCCCTCACCAGAACCAGAATCTTGATCGTGGACTTTCCAGCCTCGGAATTGTGAGAAAATGAAGTGCTGTTGTTTCTGTTGTTCTCTACACAACCTGTGGTATTTTATTGCAGCAGACTGAGTAGACCAATACAGATTGTTTACAGTGTAGGGCTATTCCAAATGAAGCTTCTGTGACCACTTGTGTCCAGGTCTTTGTGTGGACATATGCTTTCATTTCTCTCGGATAACTAAAGTGAAATGGCCGGGTCACATGGTCCATGTATACTTGCCTTTTTAAAAAGCTGTCCGCATGTTTTCCAAAGTGGCTGTACCATTTTACCTCTCACCAACAGTGTATGGAATTTCCAGCTGCTTTACATTTTACCAATACGTACTATGCTCAATCCTTTTAATTAAAAAATTTTAATTTTAAAACAATTTAATTTTTGACAGAAAATTATTTATTATTCACCATTCTAGTGAATGTCTGGGCTTTCCTGGTAGCTCAACTGGTAAAGAATCTGCCTGTAATGCAGGAGATCCTGGTGTGATTCCTGTGTCGGGAAGATTCTCTGGAGAATGGATAGCCTACCCACTCCAGTATCCTTGGGTTTCCCTTGTGGCTCAGTTGGCAGTTGGTAAAGAATCTGTCTGCAATTAGGGAGACTTGGGTTTGATCCCTGGGTTGAGAAGATCCCCTGGAGGAGGGCACAGCAACCCACTCCAGTATTCTTGCCTGGAGAACCCCATGGACAGAGGAGCCTGGCCAGCTACAGTCCGTGGGTCGTAAAGAGTTGAACACAACTGAAGCGACCTAGTACAGCACAGTGAATGTATGGTGATATCTCGTTGTGGGTTTAGTTTGCATCTCCGCAGTGGCTAATGATCTTAGTTTTCTGAATGTTGAGATTTAAGCCAATTTTTTCACTCTCCTCTTTCAGAAAACTAAGATCATGGCATCCAGTCCCATCACTTCATGGCAAATAGATGGGGAAACAGTGGAAACAGAGACTTTATTTTGGGGGCTCCAAAATCACTGCAGGTGGTGATTACAGCCATGAAATTAAAAGACACTTACTCCTTGGAAGGAAAGTTATGACCAACCTAGACAGCATATTAAAAAGCAGAGACATTTCTTTGTCAACAAAGGTCCATCTAGTCAAGGCTATGGTTTTTCCAGTAGTCATGTATGGATGTGAAAGTTGGACTATTGAGAAACCTGAGCACTGAAGAATTGATGCTTTTGAACTGTGGTGTTGGAGAAGACTCTTGAGAGTCCCTTGGACTGCAAGGAGATCCAACCAGTCCATCCTAAAGGAGATCAGTCCTGGATGTTCATTGGAAGGACTGATGTTGAAGCTGAAACTCCAATCCTTTGGCCATCTGATGGGAAGAGGTGATTCATTTGAAAAGACCCTGATGCTGGGAAAGATTGAGGGCAGGAGGAGAAGGGGACGACAGACGATTAGATGGTTGGATGGCATCACCGACACAATGGACATGGGTTTGGATGGACTCCGGGAATTGGTGATGGACAGGGAGGCCTGGCGTGCTGCGGTTCATGGGGTTGCAAAAAGTCAGACACAACTGAGCAATTGAACTGAACTGAACTGAAAGGCTAATAATATTTATTATTACTTGTTCATGTATTTGTCATTCCTGTATCTTCTTTAGTGATGAATCTGTTCCTAATTTTTGCTCTTTTATTATTGGTTGAGAGCTTACCAAATGTAAATTTGAATAAGCATAAGCGTAGAAAATTAGATCCAGAATCTTACTGGCTGTCCAGGATGGGCAAGCCTGAGAATTGAAACTAGAACATGCAGGAAGAATGTCTGGGCATTGAAAACTTGGAGGAGGGTGGTCAGAGCTGAAAGAGGAGTGGGCTGTAGGTCTGAAGATAAATTCTGCCAGCTTTACAATTCTGTATAAGTGTGGTCTTAAGGCCTCTCTAACAGTTTTCTCACCAGTGACATCTAATTCCAATCCTAGATCCTCTGAGAGTCCCAATTTCATGACAGTTTCTGTGGGAGTTTCTTGTTTCAGAAATGTACCATATGTCATTCCTGCCTGGAGAAGCTTTCCAAGTTTGTAGGCAAAAACAGAGACACCCACAAGAAGTATCTAGACAAGATTTGGCCCAGATTTGCTCCTACCAGCGAGCAAAGTGTAGAACAGGGCTCTGCTGGTGGCTCAGAGGTAAAGAATCTGCTTGTCAGTGCAAGGGACACAGATTTGATCCGTGGTCCAGAAAGATTCCACATACCTACATGGTGCAGGGCAACCAAGCCATGCACCACGACTATTAGGCCTGTGCTCTAGAACCCGTGAGGTACAACTGCTAAAGCCTGCGTGCCCTAAAACCCATGCTCTGCCACAAGAGAAACCACCGCAATGAGAAGTCCTCGCAAACTAGAGAGTAGCCCCTCCTCGCCGCAGCTAGAGAAAAGCCCACACGGCAGTGAAGACACAGCACAGCCAAACATAAATAAAATTATTATTTTTTAAAAGTTGAGAGCAAAGTAGTATCTAAAACATATTCCACTAAAGCGAAGACCTCGGAAAGGAGGAATGAAGAGAAAGGACTGAGAGGTGATAGGAATACGAACGTTCAGTGCTGTGATCAAGGTCACTGTATTCACCACAGATAACTCCTTGCCAGAAAGAGAAAGTGAAGAGAATCCACGGGAGAGCTGAATAGATGAAGAAGGATCAGAGAAGCTGATTTATGAGGCTTACTTAATAGAGCTCACTGAGGCTAGTTCATTTAACAAAATGTGACTGAAGCTAATTTTCCATCGGAGTCTGAAAGAAAATGGAAACGCTCTTTTAAAAGATTAGGAAAATAGCAAATGTATGAGTCAGCTTGTCTAGCAAGCCCATGAAGTAAAGGGAAAAGAACTTTTGCATTAAGCAGACCAATTCTTGAACTAAAGGTGTGCTCTCCATGTCCTGACAGACCACTCACTGGCATTCTCTTATTCTCTTTCAACCTTTCTCCTCATTCCCTCCTTCTTTCTTTTTGTCTGATGAGAGTCATATTACATGAAAATCTCCAGCTCTGGGATTTCTTATTTCCTCACCTTTTAGAAGAGTCTTTCTCCTTGGCCTCCGCCCTTAGGTCTGCCCATCCGTGGCCCTATCTGTATTTCTTCAGCTCCATCTAAATGCCATAGACTGAGGTTTATCCTCATCTTTTCCCTTACAGACCAACTTCTCTTGAATTAGGACTTTCTTCATGCCAGGAGCTCAGGGGAAAACGATAAATGATCCTTAATTCCGCCATCCTAACTAATACAATCACCCACAGCATTTTGGAGCACTTCCTTCAAATCACTTTTCTTTGGCATTAGAATCACACAGAAATCATTCATCTCTGTGTGTAGTAGTATACTAGAGATAGTAGAGCAACACTGTGTTGATGAACATGAGGAGATTTGGGGAGACTGTCCTGCTCAGAGAGCACAGAAGCTCCTTGCCCCTCCTCACATACCTTACCCTATGCACTTCTTCCATTTGATTGTTCCTAAATCATACCCTTTAATCACAAACTGATCATCTAGTGAGTAAAACGTTTCTCTGAGTTCTATGAGCCACTCTTGCAAATTCAATGAACCCAAGGAGGGGGTTGTGGGAACTTCTGATCTTTAGCCAGTCAGAAGCACAGGTCCAAAAGCACCTGGGCTTACAACTGGTGTCTGAAGGCGGGGCAGGGGCAGGCCTGTGAGACTGAGCTTTTAACCTGTGAGATCTGATGGTATCTCCAGGTAGACAGTGAC